>NC_058524.1:489621716-489927284 GCF_904849725.1 Hordeum vulgare subsp. vulgare | reverse complement strand
GGGGGTGGCCGGCCGTGCAGGCTTGTGGCCAACCCCTAGCGCCCTTCTGGCACTTCTTCGGCCCAGTATTTTTTATAAATCCGGAAAAAAATCCTCGTTGATTTTTACGGCGTTTGGAGTTGTGCAGAATAGGTATCTCAACTTTGCTCCACTTTCAGGCCAGAATTCCAGTTGTCGGCATTCTCCCTCTTCATGTAAACCTTGCAAAGTAAGAGAGAAAAGGCTTAAGAATTATACCGTGAAGTGAAATAACAGCCCAAGAAGCGATAGATATCAACATGAAAACATGATGCAAAATGGACATATCAATTCCCCCAAGCTTAGACCTCGCTTGTCCTCAAGCAAAAGCCTAGCTCAATAAATATGTCCACATGTTTAGGGAGAGAGGTGTCGACAAAACAAGATATGAACATGCATGCATCATGATCAAGATCAGAACAGCAATTCCAACATATAATCTCTCATGCTAAAGTGATTATTCATTCACAAAGTAAAGCATGGATCAAGAACCTTACCGAGAAGTAACAACCGATAGCCTTTAGTCATTGAAGCAATTGCAATTTCTCACAACATGAGAAGAGTCAAATAAGAGCTTGTAAAGCAAATCCACATACTCAATCATTCTTTCGTTCTCTACGATTGCTACAACTCACGTGGTACTCATGAGATCAAAGTTTCAGCTGGACACAGAGAAAGATAGGGGCTTACAGTTTTGCCTCCCAACTGCTTACCTCAAGGGTAATGCCAACAATAATAATTCATGAATGCCTACCTCCAAGTTGACATATGAATATAGATCTTTCCCAAGCATATGATGTTAGCCAAAATAAAGGCGAAATAAGGAATTGGTGAAGATCACCATGACTCTTTCAAGGGAAAAAAGTAAAGGTACAAGATAGGCCCTTCGCAGAGGGAAGCAGAGGTTGTCATGCGCTTTTGAGGTTTGGATGTGTGTCCTCTTAGTGCGGAGGAACATCACTTTATATTGCCTCCTGTGATAAAGAACTTTATTATGCAGTCTGTTGCTTTTATGTCTTCCTCATCACAGGTTCGTATAAAGCTTATTTTCCACACACTAATAGATCATACATATTAGAGGGCAATTTTTATTGCTTGCACCAATGACAACTTACTTGAGGGATCTTATTCAATCCATAGGTAGCTATGGTGGACTCACATGGCAAAACTGGGTTGATGGTTTATGGATGCACAAGTAGTATCTCAACTTAGTGCGGAAGGTTTGGCTAATGTGAGGTGGAAGCAATAGTCACATGCTAAGGGATCTCTAATCATATAACATTGTTGGAGCAAGCAAACACAATTCATTATGTTGTCTTCCTTGTCCAACATCTACTTCTAGGCATGCAATAGTTTGGTGAGTGTTCACAATCATAGATGGTGTCAGAGATGATATATTTATATGTGAACCTCTCCTTCTTTATCACTTCCTATTAATTGCAACAATGAATAAGGTCTACGTTTGCCTACCCTCAACAAGTTCCAATCCTCATTCTTTTTATATGTGAAGCCATCACTTCCCATAAGATCATTACATGATCTTTCATGCTTTTGTTCTATTCTCACTCTATTGATCATGGCAAGAGGCAAAGCCCTTCAACTAAGACACTCTTTAGTATATGGCTCACGAGATCGAATACATCGGGGGTGACACAAAGCAAAACTCAAGACTAAAACACTAAGACTTTTAATCTACTAGAGAAAAAGAAAACTGAAAAGGAAAACTTAAACAAAGGTAAAGGCAAAAGATGTGATGGTGATACGATACCGGGGAAACTCCCCCAAGCTTGGCACAAGCCAAGGGGATTGCTCATACCAATGCTCAGTTGTATTCCTTTGGTGGTGATGGTGGAGTTCTTGCAACATGAGTTTGATCCTCCGTCTTCCAAGGCATAGGTGCGTGATAACCCACACATGTAGGGGATCACAACGGTTTTCGAGGGTAGAGTATTCAAACCAAATTTGTTGGTTCGCCAAAGGAGAAGCAAAATAATATTCTCAAGTATTAGCAGCTGAGTTTGTCAGATTCAACCACACCTGAAAGATTAGTGTGTGCAAGCAAAGTATCAGTAGCAAAGTGGTATGATAGCAACGGTGCCAGAAACGATTTGTTGACAGCTGACTATTCCTAACTGTTGTACCAATGGCGCCAGTAAGTTGCCCGTGGACGGGAAATATTCTTCCCCGGCAACGGTGTTGGAAAAGGTCTTGCAACAAGTAACAACGAAGTAGCAAGGAACAGTAGTAGCAGCAACAGAGTAACTACAGTAGCAACAGTAGTAGCAAAGTGACAGCAGCAGCAACAGAGTGGCCCAATCCCTTTTGTAGCAAGGGACAAGCCTAGACAAAGTAACGTAGCGAGGACCAGTAGTAAAAGACTCGTAGGCAGTAGACCGGTGATGGATGAGTATGACGGATGTGATTCATCACGTAACAGCTATAACACGGAGAGATATGTAACTAGCTCCCGTTCATCAATCTAATGTAGGCATGTATTCCGTATGTAGTCATACGTGCTTAGGGAAAAGAACATGCATGCCATCTATTGTCCATCCCTCCCGTGGCAGCGGGGACCTAATGGAAACTCGGGATATTAAGGTTCTCCTTTTAATGAAGAACCGGACCAACGCTTTAACACGCGGTGAATACATGAACTCCTCATACTATGGTCATCTCCGGGAGTGGTTCCGGCTATTGTCACTCCAGGGTTGCCGGGTCTTAACACATAGTAGGTGACTACAACTTGCAAGATAGGATCTAAAACACAAATATATTGGCGACAGCATAATAGGTTCAGATCTGAAATCATGGCACTCGGGCCCTAGTGACAAGCATTAAGCATAGCCAAGTAGTAGCAACATCAATCTAAAACATAGTGGATACTAGGGATCAATTCCCGTCAAAAACTAACTCGATTACATGATAGATGTTATCCAACTCATCACCGTCCAGCAAGCCTACGATGAGATTACTCACGAACGATGAAGAGCATCATGGAATTGTCGATGGAGGAAGGTTGATGATGACGATGGCGATGATTTCCCCTCTCCAGAGCCCGAAACGGACTCCAGATCTGCCCTCCAGATGAAGAACAGGATGTGGCGGCGCCTCCGTATCGCAAAACGCGATGAAACCTTCTCTCCAATTTTTTCCAGGCGAGACGGAATAAATAAAGCTGAGTTTGGAGGCGGTGGTTCTCTGTGGGCCCCACAAGCCCTCACGGCGTGGCCAGGGGGTGTGGCCGCGACCCCTGGGCTTGTGGCCCACTGGCACGCCCCCTCCGGTGGATCTTTGCGCAGGTATTTTTCATTAATTCCAGAAAAATTCTCCATAATTTTTCAGGACATTCCGAGAACTTTTATTTCTGCATAAAAAGAACACCATGGAAATTCTGCTGAAAACAGCGTCAGTCCGGGTTAGTTCCATTCAAATCATGCAAATTAGAGTCCAAAACAAGGGCAAAAGAGTTCGGAAAAGTAGATACGATGGAGACGTATCAACTCCCCCAAGCTTAAAGCCTTGCTTGTCCTAAAGCAACTCAGTTGACAAACTTAAGGAGACAAAAGAAAAACTTTGACGAACTCTGTTTGATCTTGTTGTTGCAACTATGTCTAACTCATAACGAGAGTTTCAGCAAGATCACAAGCAAACCACATAAGCAAATGACATCTAGGTCTCACGGTAAACTCATATCAATAGCATAATCAACTAGCGGGCAAATAATAATAAGCCTCAAATGTCAAGACTTCAATCAAAACAACATGAAGCAGTACGAACAGATGGTATCTCGCTAGCTCTTTCTGAGACTGCAAAACATAAATGCAGAGCACCTTCAAAGACCAAGTGCTGACTAAACATTGTAATTCAAGGCAATGAAGATCCAGTCATAGTCATACTCAACACAGTTAAAAGCAAAGCATAAAAATGATAGAGGTGCTCTCTAATTGGTGCTTTTGTAAGAGGAGGATGACTCAACAGGAATATAAATAGACAGGCCCTTCGCAGAGGGAAGCATTGATTTGCGGAGGTGCTAGAGCTCAAGCTTTGAAAACAGAGATAATAATTTTGGGTGGCATGCTTTCATTGTCAACGCAATGACTAAGAGTTCTCAACATCTTCCACGCTACACATGCTATAGGAGGTTCCGAAACAGAAAAGTAAAGTTTTGACTCCCCCACCAATCAATCACACTCCCCCACCAATCCTTGGGTACCGTCCATACCGACATCAATCATGGGGGAGTTTTGTTTGCAATTATCTTTTTGATTTGAGCATGGAACTGGGAGTTCCAATTACCGACCCCTTTCTCGTGAATGATAGTGAATAAACACATATCGAGGATAACACGCCTAGCATGGAAGATACGAATAGCCCCCTGTCACCACATGAGCGGTTCGAGCATGCAAAACAGATTATTTCTTGAAGATTTAGAGAATGGCACATGAAAATTTACTTGGAACGGTAGGTACATATCGCACATAGGTAGGTATGGTGGACTCATATGGAACAACTTTGGGTTGATGGAGGTGGATGCACAAGCAGTATTCCCGCTTAGTACAAGTGAAGGCTAGCAAAAGACTAGGAAGCGACCAACTAGAGAGCGACAACAATCATCAAAATGCATTGAGATTAACTAACATTGAGTGCAAGCATGAGTAGGACATAAATCACCATGAACATGAACATCATAGAGGCTATGTTGATTTTGTTTCAACTACATGCGTGAACATGCGCCAACTCAAGCCACTTGAAACATTCAAAGAGGATACCATCCTATCATACTACATCATAGTCATCTCAACATTCATGTTGGCAACCAAGACAAACCATTATAAGCTCCTAGCTAAGTAAGCATGACTTAAGCAACTATGATCTCTAAGTTGTCATTGCAAACATGTTTCTCTCACAACAAAGCTGAATCAGGCATGATGAGCTAGTCATATTTACAAAAACAAAATAGATCAAGTTCATACCAGCTTTTCCAGGCTCAGTCACTTCATCATATATCGTCATTATTGCCTTTCACTTGCACGATCGAATGATATGAACAATAATAAGAGTGCTCGTGCATTGGACTACGCTGGAATCTGCAGGCAAACACAAAGGAGAAGACAAAGTAATATGGCTCTTTGAAAGCTAAACAGGTATGCATGCAAGAGCCACTAAACATTGTGACCAATATCTTCTACGTTGGCCCAAAGAAAAAGAAAACTATTTACACGGGAAAGCTCCCAACAAGCAAAAGAAGAAAAGAAAATCTTTTTGGGTTTTCTCAAACTAGACAGACACATGAAAAGAAAACGAGAAAAAGAAAATAAAACTAGCATGGATGATACAGTGGCAAAGTGTGAACACTGGCTAACAAAGTGAAAGGATAAGCAAGAATGTAAAGTCGGTGAGAACACGTACTCCCCCTAGCTTAGGCTTTTGGGCTAACTTGGTCTAATCCCAAGGAGGGAAATAACCAGCTCCGGGATACTCCGGAGTGGACTATGGATGCCACTGCTGTGTGAGCTCCTTTGGCTCCCACTGATAAACGGCGTCTGGTACTCGGCTGGCGGCTCGGGCACGAGCACCTATGGTTGGGCTAGGCCCCAATATGCGTAGATGTCCGAGGGCATAATAGTGTACCTGCCTGCATGAAGATTGAACAAAGAAGGAGCAGGCAAAGTAATAGTCTCACGAGTACCCTGACTAAATACCATGTTATAAATCATCCTTCTATTTATATCTCTATCAAGAAAGTCATGGCGAACCATGCTATCGTAATCTAGATATCTCTCGGGAAGAAGAATCTCTTCTTCCTCGTCCAGTCTAATAGGTATCTCAAAGTGTCTAGGAAGACGAGTAGCATAGATACCTCCATAGACAACACCCTTAGAACGGTTGAGGTTCAACCGTTGAGCTACTATAGTGCCCAAGTTATAAGTTTGATCGTTATAAAGGGCTACGCGCAAGACTGCAAGATCTGGGGAACTAAGTGACCCAGCTTTCCCACGGCCAATCAAACATTTTCCCACAAATATGAGAAGTACCGAAGCACGGGAAAATGTATGCTAGCAGCTCAAGCGCAAGACACTCCTCTCTCCTCTCCTACAACAATTGTACCGATGAAAGCTTCCTAGTCCCGTGGACGAGGTTCATGAATATCCCCAATGTAAGGCAATTTGTAAACATTGCAAAAATCCTGGAGTGACATGCACTGGGGGATATCATAAAGTTTGAACTCAACCATAGGAGGATTCTTCCTCGGATAGAAGTTAAAGCTTTGTACGAAGATATTAGTGAGGAGGAGGTATTGCGGACACTTATCTTCAACGAAGGCGGTAAGGCCTGCGTTCTCCACCAAGTGATCAAAGTCCTCATAAATTCCAGCGGCGCGTAAGAACACGTCGCTTGGCCACTCGCACGCTCGAACTTCTACGACTCGAGGGACCAAATACTTGGGCTTCTTCTCACTCCCATCATCCTTGGGGTCACGGCTTGACGAGCCTCTTAAGAACCTCCTCATCTTTCCCCTTTTCTATCTCTCAAAATTCCTGAAAATTTTAGTGATTCTAAGGAAAAGTGAATAAGGCTCAAAGAAACTCGTAGCAACTACTCCAACAAGTGCCTATAGACCATATTACGCATCAAAACAACTTGGGACCAGCTAGAATTAACATGCAAAGCTCAAGAACATGGTCACCAAGGCAGCAAAAATACACGGAGTATAAGGCACTAGAGGAAAAACTAATTGGACCAATGGAGGAGTCACTTACCAAGGAGTAATTTCCCCAAAACAGTTCAGAGAATGGTGTGTTGAGAAAAGAGATCGAAAATCCAAGCAAGAGGAGCAAGAACACGGGTTTGAGCTGCGAAACGATTTTTTCTGGAGGTAGGAGAACCAGATGAGAGCAAGAATGAGTGGAGGGGGTGCCTGTGGGCCCCACAAGCCTGGGTGGCGCTACCTGGGGGGTGCCCGCGCCCCTAGGGCTTGTGGCCCACTGGTGTGGCCCCCAGACAGACTCTTTGTCCTAGTATTTTTCAAAAAATCCAGAAAAATCATACTTGATTTTCACGGCGTTCGGAGAACTTTTATTTTCGGAGTACTTTTCTACTGGATGCTAAAACAGAAAACAGGGAAAACTAAACTAAATCTATCATTTTTCTTCTAAGCAACCTAAAGTGAAAGCTTGGAACAGAGGTTTGTGACTCGTTGATTCATCCATCTCATGGTCATCGAAAGAAATCCGTCAATGAGGTTGATCAAATCCCCTCGACAAAACTTTCTCGAATCGCAAAAGAAGACGGAGAATTTTCGAACATTCACTAGGTTACCTCAATGGGGATGTGTATTTCCCCAACAAGCAAATCATACTTCATCTTGACACGAGGAATAGGGCATTCAAAGCTCCCAATAAGAATCGATGAACTCTTTTTGATAGCATTGATGCAATGTACTCGATATTGTTTCTTTGGAAAGTGCATCTTATGCTCATTACCGTTGACATGGAAAGTGACATTGCCTTTGTTGCAATCTATAACATCCCCTGCAGTATTTAAAAAGGGTCTTCTGAGGATGATAGCCATGGCATCGTCCTCGGGAATATCCAAGATAACAAAGTCTGTTAAGATAGTGACATTAGCAACCACAACAGACACATCCTCGCAAATGCCGATAGGAAAAGCAGTTGATTTGTCCGCCATTTGCAGAGAGATTTCAGTGGGTGTCAACTTATCCAGTTCAAGTTTACGATAAAGGGAGAGAGGTATAACACTAACACCGGCTCCAAGGTCGCATAAAGCAGTTCTAACGTAATTACCTTTAGTGGAGCAAGGTATAGTGGGCACACCGGGGTCACCTAGTTTCTTGGGAGTTCCACCCTTGAAGGTATAATTAGCAAGCATGGTGGAAATCTCAACCTCAGGTATCTTCCTCTTATTAGTCACAATATCTTTCATGTACTTAGCATACAGAGACATCTTGAGCATATCCATCAAACACATTTGCAGAAAGACAGGTCTGATCATGTCAACGAAGCGCTCAAAATCCTCATCATCCTTTTTCTTGGATGGTTTGGGAGGAAAGGGAATAGGTTTCTGAACCCATGGTTCCTTTTCTTTACCGTGCTTCCTAGCAGCAAAGTCATTCTTATCGTATCTTTTATTCGTAGGCTCTGGGTTATCAAGATCAGGTTGAATCTCCACATCCTTATCATTGCTAGGTTGAGCATCTTCATGAACATCACTATTCATATTATCATTAGGCTCATGTTCATCACAAGATTGTGTTTCAGCATCACAGATAGAGGCATCGTTTGGACTCTCAGGTGTAGCAGCAATAGGGTTGCTAGCGTGCAGGTTCCTATCATCTTTCTTCTTCTTTCTAGGATGACTAGGTGCATCAGTGCTAACTCCTTGAGAATCTTGTTCAACTCTCTTCGGATGACCCTCAGAATACAGAGGTTCCTGGGTCATTCTACCGCCTCTAGTGACGACTCTGACAGAATTGTCATCCAACTCATTGAGCAAGTCATTTTGAGCTTTAAGTACTTGTTCTACCTGAGTAGTAACCATAGAGGCATGTTTACTCAAGAGCTTAAGATCGTTGACGTTTCTGTCCACACCAGCACTTAAATGACTAAGCATACGAGCATTATGTTCCAATTGTCTACTAACATAATCATTGAAACTCTGTTGTTTGGCAATAAAGTTATCAAATTCATCGATGCATAAGCTAGCAGGTTTATCAAAAGGAATATCACTCTCATCAAACCTACGCAGAGAATTTACTTCTACTACCTATATCGGGTTATCGAGACCATGGATCTCTTCGATAGGTGGTAGATTTTTGAAATCTTCAGATTTAATGCCATTGTCTCGCATAGATTTCTTGGCTTCTTGCATATCTTCAGGACTGAGGAATAGAATACCTCTTTTCTTCGTAGTTGGCTTAGGAGGTGGTTCGGGAATAGTCCAAACATTCTCACTGCACAAGATGTTATTCAACAGAATCTCAGCTTGTTCTACGGTTCGTTCCCTAAATACACTACCGGCACAACTATCTAGGTGGTCTTTAGAAGCATCGGTAAGTCCATAATAGAAGATATCAAGTATTTCATTCTTCTTACGAGGGTAATCAGGCAAAGCATTCAGTAGCTGGAGAAGCCTCCCCCAAGCTTGTGGGAGACTCTCTTCTTCAGCTTGAGCAAAGTTGTATATTTCCTGCAAGGCAGCTTGCTTATTATGGGCAGGAAAATAATTTTCAGAGAAGTAGTAGACCATATCCTAGGGCTACGCACACAACCAGGAGCAAGAGAAGTGAACCAAGTCTTAGCATCATCCTTTTGCGAGAAAGGAAACAACTTGAGGATGTAGTAGTGGCGGATCTTTTCCTCACTAGTGAATAGGGTGGCTATATCGTGCAGTTTGGTAAGATGGGCTACAACCGTTTCAGACTCATAACTGTGAAAAGGATTAGATTCGACTAGAGTGATTAACTCAGGGTCGACAGAGAATTCATAATCCTTATCAGTCACAAAGATAGGCGAAGTGGCAAACTTTGGGTCGTATTTCATCCTAGCGTTCAAAGATTTTTCTTTCCACTTGTGCAGTAGTTTCTCAACATCATAGCTATCCTTACACGCAAGAAAGTCCTCAGCTATCTCTCCCTCGATAAAATAGCACGTATCAGGCATAACAGACAATTCAGGCATAGTAGCAGGTTCTACTTCAATAGTATCAGCAATTTCAGAAGTATCATCACATCTAGCAGCAACTCTAGCAATTTGTGCATCAAGGGCACCTAGTGGCAAAGCAGTATCAATCATAGCATCATCAGGCATAGTATCAAGCATAGCATCATGGACAACAGAAGTAGCATCATCAAGCATAGATGACATATCAAGATTTCTAGCAGGAGGTGATGTCGCAAACTTGCTCAAAACTGAAGGTGAATCAAGTGTACAGCTAGATGGCAGTTCCTTACCTCTCCTCGTAGTGGAAGGTAGGATTCTAGTTCTTGGATCTTTCAGATTCCTCATAGCAATCAGCAGACGTCAATCCCAAGTGACTCAGAAAATATAGCTGTGCTTCCCCGGCAAGGCGCTAGAAAAAGCCTTGATAACCCACATGTGTATAGAACACAACAATTTTCGAGGGTAGAGTATTCAACCCAAATTTGTTGGTTCGCCAAAGGAGAAGCAAAATAATATTCTCAAGTATTAGCAGCTAAGTTTGTCAGATTCAACCACACCTGAAAGATTAGTGTCTGCAAGCAAAGTATCTGTAGCAAAGTGGTATGATAGCAACGGTGCCAGAAATGATCTGTTGACGGCAGACTATTCCTAACTGTTGTATCAATGGCGCAAGTAAGTTGCCCTTGGATGGGAAATATTCTTCCCCGGCAACGGTGTCGGAAAAGGTCTTGCAACAAGTAACAGCGAAGTAGCAAGGAACAACATTAGCAGCAGCAGAGTAACAACAGTAGCAACAGTAGTAGCAAAGTGACAACAGCAGCAACAGAGTGGCCCAATCGCTTTCGTAGCAAGGGACAAGCCTAGACAAAGTAACATAGCGATCACCAGTAGTAAAAGACTCGTAGGCAGTGGATAGGTGATGGATGAGTATGACGGATGTGATTCATCATGTAACAGCTATAACACGGAGAGATATGTAACTAGCTCCCGTTCATCAATCTAATGTAGGCATGTATTCCGTATGTAGTCATACGTGCTTAGGGAAAAGAACTTGCATGACATCTATTGTCCATCCCTCCCGTGGCAGCGGGGACCTAATGGAAACTACGAGATATTAAGGTTCTCCTTTTAATAAAGAACCGGACCGACGCATTAACACGCGGTGAATACATGAACTCCTCATACTATGGTCATCTCCGGGAGTGGTTCCGGCTATTGTCACTCCGGGGTTGCCGGGTCATAACACATAGTAGGTGACTACAACTTGCAAGATAGGATCTAAAACACATATATATTAGCAAAAACATAATAGGTTCAAATCGGAAATCATGGCACTCGGGCCGTGGTGACAAGCATTAAGCATAGCCAAGTAGTAGCAACATCAATCTAGAACATAGTGGATACTAGGGATCAATCCCCTTAAAAAACTAACTCGATTACATGATAGATCTCATCCAACTCATCACCGTCCAGCAAGACTACAATGAGATTACTCACGAACGATGAAGAGCATCATGGAATTGTCGATGGAGGAAGGTTGATGATGACGATGGCGACGATTTCCCCTCTTCGGAGCCCGAAACGGACTCCAAATCTGCCCTCGAGATGAAGAACAGGATGTGGCAGCGCCTCCGTATCACAAAATGCGATGAAACCTTCTCTCCGATTTTTTTCCGGGCGAGACGGAATAAATAGAGCTGAGTTTGGAGGCGGTGGTGCTCTATGGGCCCCACAAGCCCTCACGGCGCGGCTAGGGGGGTGGCCGCGGCCCCTGGGCTTGTGGCCCACTGGCACGCCCCCTCCGGTGGATCTTTGCACATGTATTTTTCATTAATTCCAGAAAAATTCTCTGTAAATTTTTAGGACATTTCGAGAACTTTTATTTCTACACAAAAACAACACCATGGCAATTCTGTTAAAAACAGCGTCAGTCCGGGTTAGTTCCATTCAAATCATGCAAATTAGAGTCCAAAACATGGGCAAAAGAGTTCGGAAAAGTAGATACGACGGAGACGTATCAGTGCCCTATGATGGAAAGATGAACGAGTCTCCAGAATCCTCAAATCTGCAGCCAACCGTATTGATTTAAATCTATACTCATACTCACAATTTTGGTTCTGCAGGTCATAGATCTGGGCCTGGAGTTGATCAATCCTGTCATAGAGCTTGGAGAGATGCTTCCCAATGTCATTGGCATCAATCCTGTGCTTGTTGGTGTACTTCGTGATCATCATGTGGTTGGCGTTGAGTCCATGCTCCACCATCCCTTGGCACTTGAAGACTTGTTGCTCCATTGCTTTGAGCCTTGTCTCCACGCTTCCGGTCTTCTTAGGCCCCTCAATATCACGGATGTGCAACATCCCCTCACGCATCACAATAGATTGAGGGTGTTGCAGCACTCCCGTGAGGTAGGGATTGATGACCTTCTCGAAGATCTTGTCCTTCGGAGCTTTTGGGGAAGTCATAGCGATCTAGATCTGCAACAGAAACAGGCTCGAAACGAAAAACAGAGGAAATCTGCGTGATGGAGGGGTCAGACCAAACGGAAGTATATATAATGATTTTTTTCAGACCAGAAGGAGTGCAACGCACGAAAATGGAGTCCGGGGGGCGCACGAGGTGGCCACAAGCGCTCACGGCGCGGCCAAGGGGTGGGCCCGCGCCGTGCAGGCTTGTCGCCTCCTCGCGCACTTTCCGGACTACTTCCAATTTTTGTATTTTTTCAAATATTCCAAAACGGAGAAATTTCCTACTAGAAAAGTTTTGGACTCTGTTTTCTTACCGAATCACATACCTCTTCGTTTTTGGAGTCTGAAACAGGCTGATAAATATTCCTTAGGTATTCTTCCGGAGTTATGGTATTGATAATATTGCTTTCAACATTTATGGGAGTACCTGAGATATAATGCTTGTTTCTCTGCCCATTTACAACTCTCGGACAATTACCTTCCGTGTTGTTGATCTTGATAGCACCGGAATGATATACTTCCTCAACAACATAGGGACCTTCCCATTTAGAGAGAAGCTTGCCTGCAAAGAATCTTATACGAGAGTTATATAGCAAGACATAATCACCTACATTGAACTCACGCTTTTGTATCCTCTTAACCTTCTCTTTGAACAACTTGGCAGTCTCATATGCCTGAGTTCTCCATTCATCAAGCGAGCTAATATCAAATAACCTCTTCTCACCGGCAAGTTTGAAATCAAAGTTGAGCTCTTTGATTGCCCAATAAGCTTTATGCTCTAGCTCAAGAGGTAAATGACATGCTTTACCATACACCATTTTGTATGGAGACATGCCCCCTTGGGATTCTTATAGGCAGTTCTATAAGCCCACAGTGCATCATCGAGCTTCTTAGACCAATTCTTTCTAGACCTGTTGACAGTCTTTTGCAGAGTCAGTTTAATCTCTCTATTTCTTACCTCTACTTGACCATTGGACTGAGGGTGGTAGGGAGACGCAATTCCATTGTTGACATCGTACTTAGCAAGCGTTTTACGGAAAGCACCATGAATGAAGTGTGAACCACCGTCGGTCATTAGATATTTAGGGACTCCAAATCTAGGGAAAATAAATTTTTTAAGCATCCTGATAGAAGTGTTGTGATCAACACTACTAGTGGGGATAGCTTCTACCCACTTAGTGACGTAATCAACAGCAACTAAGATGTGAGTATACCCATTGGATTTTGGAAAAGGTCCCATATAATCAAATCCTCAGAAATCAAATGGATCAATGACAAGTGAATAGTTCATAGGCATTTCCTGACGTTTGCTAATATTTCCTATTCTTCGGCATTCGTCACAAGACAAGACAAACTTACGGGCATCCTTGAAGAGAGTGGGCCAATAGAAACCTGATTGCAATACCTTGTGTGCAATTCTATCTCCCGCATGGTGTCCTTTGTAGGCCTCAGAGTGACACTTCTGTAGGATCTGTTCCTTTTCATATTTAGGTACACAAGGTCTAATAACACCATCTACTCCTTCCTTATAAAGGTGAGGATCATCCCAAAAGTAATGTCTCAAGTCAAAGAAGAATTTCTTCTTTTGCTGGTACGTGATACTAGGTGGTATGTATTTGGCAACGATATAGTTTGCATAATCAGCATACCACGGTGCACTACGTGAAGCATTGATGACATTCAATTGCTCATCGGGAAAGTTATCATCAATAGGTTGTGGGTCATCAAGAACGTTCTCCAACCTAGACAAGTTATCTGCTACTGGGTTATCAACACCCTTTCTGTCGACAACGTGCAAATCAAATTCTTGTAGCAAGAGAACCCATCTGATAAGTCTAGGTTTAGCGTCCTGATTCTCCATGAGGTACTTAATAGCAGCATGATTAGTGTGATTAGTGACTTTGGAATCAACTATGTAAGACCTGAACTTTTCACATGCAAATACGACTGCTAAAAATTCCTTCTCCGTAGTAGCATAGTTTCTCTAGGCACCGTCTAGAGTTTTACTAGCGTAGTAAATAACAGTCAACTTCTTATCGACTCTTTGCCCTAGAACAACACCAACAACATAATCGCTATCATCACACATGATCTCAAAAGGTAAGTTCCAATCAGGTGGTTGAACAATAGGTGCAATTATCAAAGCCCTCTTAAGTATTTTGAAGGCTTCCTCACAATCATCGTCAAAGACAAAAGGAATATCCTTTTGCAATAGAATGGTAAGAGGCCTAGAAATCTTAGAAAAATATTTAATGAACCTTCTATAGAAACCAGCATGACCAAGGAAACTTCTTATCCCTTTGATATCTATGGGGTATGGCATTTTCTCGATTGCATCAACCTTAGCCTTATCGACTTCAATAGCTCTTTCAGAAATTTTATGTCCTAAGACAATGCCTTCATTAACCATAAAGTGGCACTTCTCCCAATTCAAGACAGGATTGGTGTCTTTACATCTCTATAAGACTCAATCAAGGTTGCTGAGGCAAAGGAAGACCCGTAAATGGAGAAGCCATCCATGAAAACCTCAACAATATTTTCACAAAAGTCAGAGAATATAGCCATCATACATCTTTGAAAGGTGGCAGGTGCATTACATAAGCCAAAAGGCATACATCTATAAGCAAAGGTACCGAAAGGACAGGTGAAAGTGGTTTTCTGCTGATCAGATTGTGCAACTGGTATTTGGGAGAAACCAGAATAACCGTCTAGAAAGCAGAAGTGTGTGTGTTTGGACAGCCTTTCTAGCATTTGGTCGATAAAAGGCAAAGGGTAATGATCTTTCCTAGTGGCTTTATTCAGTTTCCTAAAATCGATCACCATCCTATAGCCAGTAATAATCCTCTGTGGGATCAATTCATCCTTATCATTAGGGACAACGGTAATGCCTCCCTTTTTAGGGACGCAATGCACCGGACTCACCCAATCGTTGTGAGCAACAGGATAAATGATACCTGCTTCTAGGAACTTTAGTATTTCTTTTCTCACTACTTCTTTCATCTTAGGATTCAATCTCCTTTGATGATCAGCAACTGGTTTGAAGTCAGGATTAGTTTTAATCTTGTGCTGGCATAGAGTGGGACTAATGTCCTTAAGATCATCAAGAGTATATCCAATAGCAGCACGGTGCTTCGTCAGAATTTTTAGTAACTTCTTTTTTTCATGCTATGAGAGGCTAGCACTAATTATAACATGATATATCTCTTTTTCATCAAGATAGGCATACTTAAGAGAATCAGGCAACTGTTTAGGCTCGAACACAGGATCACCCTTTGGTGGAGGTGGATCCCCAAGCAGTTCAACAGGCAAGTTATTCTTAAGGATAGGATATTGTTCTAAGACAACTCTATCTATCTCATCCCTTTCATCCATATGCATATCATTTTCATGCTCAAGCAAGTATTTCTCTAAGGGATCAGTAGGAGGCACGTCAATAGAAGCTAAGGCAATAGTTTCATCCCTACTAGGCAACTCCTTTTCATGAGGTTGTCTACCAAACTTAGAGAAATTGAACTCATGTGACACACCTTCAAAGCCAATATTGACAGTTTGCTTCTCACAATCATTATGAGCATTGACAGTATTGAGGAAGGGTCTGCCAAATATGATGGGACAAAAGCTATCTTGTGCAGTAGCAAGAACGAGGAAATCAGCAGGATACTTCGTTTTACCACACAAGACTTCAACATCCCTAACAATTCCCACAGGGCAGATAGTATCTCTATTGGCAAGCTGAAGAGTGACATCAATAGGTTCTATCTCAACAGGTGCAATCTCATTTTGATTTCATTGTATAAGGATTGAGGTATTGCACTAACACTAGCACCCACGTCACATAAGCCATGATAACAATGATCTCCTATATTAACAGAAACAACAGGCATGCCAACAACAGGCCTATGTTTGTCTCTAGCGTGAGGTTTAGCAATTCTAGCAGCATCTTCACAGAAGTGAATATTATGTCCCTCAACATCGTCGGAGAGAAGATCTTTGATAATAGCAATGCTAGGTTCAACTCTAATTTGCTCAGGGGGCGTAGGTGTTCTAATATAGCCTCTACGTATCATAGTTGAAGCTTTAGAATGATCCTTTATTCTAACAGGGAAAGGTGGTTTCTCAATGTAAGCACTCGGAACAATAGGATCATTATAGGCAATGAAATTCTCTTCAACTGGAGTGGGTTTAACTACATTGACTTCTAAAGGAGGATGATATTTAAACCACTTCTCTTTGGGGAGATCAATATGAGCAGCAAAGGATTCACACAATGAAGCTACTATCTCAGAGACAAGTCCATACTTAGCGCTAAAATCACTAAAGATATTTGTCTCAACAAAGGATTTAACGCAATCAAACGTGATATTCATACCTATCTCCTTACCTTCTTCAAGCTCCCAATCTTCAGAGTTACGTTTAATTCTCTCCAATAAATTCCATTTGAAGTCAATATCTCTCTTCATAAAAGAACCGGTACAAGAAGTGTCAAGCATGGTGCGATCATCATGAGAAAGCCGAGCATAGAAGTTTTGAATGATAATTTCTCTCGAGAGCTCATGATTGGGGCATGAATATAGCATTGATTTAAGCCTCCCCCAAGCTTGAGCGATGCTTTCTCTGTCACGAGGCCAAAAGTTATAAATATAATTCCGATCACGATGTACTAAATGCATAGGATAAAACTTTTGATGAAATTCCAATTTCAACCGATTGTAGTCCCATGATCCAGTATCATCACATAGCCTATACCATGTCAACTCCTTATCCTTCAAAGATAAAGGAAAGATCTTCTTCTTGACCTCATCCTCATGCAAACCTGCAATCTTAAATAAACCACAAACTTCATCTACATAGATTAGATGCAAGTCTGGATGTGATGTTCCATCTCCTGTAAAAGGATTAGCCAACAGTTTCTCAAGCATACCCGAAGGAAATTCAAAGCAAATATTTTCAGTAGGTGCAGAAGGTTGAGGAGAAACTATTTGTGCTTCCGTTCGAGGTGAAGATACCCCGAACAATCCCCTCAAATGATTAGTATCCATAGTGACAAGTGACAAAAAATTTCAGCACTCTATATGAATGTTTCCTTAGCAAGTTCCAGTTACCAAAGGCGCTTCACTCCCCGGCAACGGCACCAGAAAAGAGTCTTGATGACCCACAAGTATAGGGGATCAATCGCAGTCCTTTAGATAAGTAAGAGTGACGAACCCAAACGAGGAGCAGAAGGATCTGACAAGTGGTTTTCAGCAAGGAAATATATGCAAGCACTGAAATTGTCGGTAACAAGTGATTGTGTGGTGAGATGATTCATAGCGAGCAACAAGTAAGAAAAGTAGCAACGGTGCAGAAAAGTGGCCCAATCCCTTTTGTAGCAAGGGACAAGCCTAGAAAAAGTCTTATAGGAGGAAAAACGCTCCAGAGGACACACGGGAATTTCTGTCATGCTAGTTTCATCATGTTCATATGATTCGCGTTCGTTACTTTGATAGTTTGATATGTGGGTGGACCGGCGCTTGGGTACTGCCCTTACATGGACAAGCATCCCACTTATGATTAACCCCTCTCACAAGCATCTTTAACTACGAAAGAAGAATTAAGACAAAGTCTAACCATAGCATTAAACTAGTGGATCCAAATCAGCCCCTTACGAAGCAACGCATAAACTAGGGTTTAAGCTTCTGTCACTCTAGCAACCAATCATCTACTTACTACTTCCCAATGCCTTCCTCTAGTCCCAAATAATGGTGAAGTGTTATGTAGTTGACATTCACATAACACCACTAGAGGAAAAACAACATACAACATATCAAATTACCGAACGAATACCAAATTCACATGACTACTATTAGCATGACTTATCCCATGTCCTCAGGAACAAAAGTAACTACTCACAAAGCATAATCATATTCATGATCAGAGAGGTAATGAGTAGCATCAAGGATCTGAACATAAACTCTTCCACCAAGTAATCCAACTAGCATCAACTACAAAGAGTAATCAACACTACTAGCAACCTTACAAGTACCAATCAGAGTCGCGAGACGGAGATTAGTTACAAGTGATGAACTAGGGTTTGGAGATGAGATGGTGCTGATGAATATGTTGATGGTGACGAGTCCCCTCCGATGAGAGGAGTGTTGGTGATGACGATGGCGACGATTTCCCCCTCCGGGAGGGAAGTTTCCCCGGCAGGATCGTCGTGCCGGAGCTCTAGATTGGTTCTGCTCAAGTTCCGCCTCGTGGCGGCGGCGAAACCACGAAAAAGCTACTCTTTTATTTTTTTCCTGGACGAAACCCTTCATATAGCAAAAGAGGGGGGCAAGTGGGCCAGCAGGTTGCCCACAAGCCCTCATGGCGCGGCCTGGGGGGTGGCCGCGCCGTGCAGGCTTGTGGCCAACCCCTGGCGCCCCTCTAGCACTTCTTCGGCCCAGTATTTTTTATAAATCCGGAAAAAAAATCCTCGTTGATTTTTACGGCGTTTGGAGTTGCGCAGAATAGGTATCTCAACTTTGCTCCACTTTCAGGCCAGAATTCCAGTTGCCGGCATTCTCCCTCTTCATGTAAACCTTGCAAAGTAAGAGAGAAAAGGCATAAGAATTGTACCGTGAAGTGAAATAACAGCCCAAGATGCGATAAATATCAACATGAAAACATGATGCAAAATGGACGTATCACTTCCTAAGGTCATATGTACCCGTTATCTCTCCCTAGCCAATCAAATTTGTTGATTTCCTAGGGATTGGTTGAGAAGGCCAAGATCTACACTTCCACCAAGAGAAAATTGATTCCCCCACTAAACCCTTGTGGATCTTGTTACTCTCGGGTGTTTGAGCACCCTAGACGGTTTAGGTCACCTCGGAGCCACATTCCATTGTGGTGAAGCTCCATGGTCTTGTTGGGAGCCTACAAGCTTTGTGTGGAGATAGCCCCAACCTTGTTTGTAAAGGTTCGATCGCCGTATTCAAGGGCACCTATAATGGAATCACGACACCTTGCATTGTGTGAGGGCGGCAGGAGAATGCGGTGGCCCTAGTGGCTTATTGGGGAGCATTGTGCCTGCACACCGCTCCAACGGAGACGTACTTCCTCTCAAAGGGAAGGAACTTAGGTAACACATCCTCGTCTTCATTGGTTCCACTTGTGGTTATCTCTTACCTTTATATTGTGTATGTTATTCTGGTAGAGTATTTCTTACTTGCTTTAGCGGTCATAGTAGGTAGCATCATATAGGTTGCTCACCTAGTTATTATTTTAGAGAACCTTTATGTTGCTAACCCTAACTTGTTAAGAAAAGCTAAAAATTGGTAGTTGCCTATTCACCCCCCTCTAGTCAACCATATCGATCCTTTCAATTGGTATTAGAGCTACGTCTCTTTATTAAGGATTTCACCACCCGAAGAGTATGGATGACATTGAGGAGGGAGTCCATGGACCACCCGATACCGTGGCCTTGACTTCGGTCACAAGGGACGACTTGAATGCGGCTATGGCTAACCTCAGGACGTCCTTGACGAACGAAGTCAAGACCATTTTTAAAGAGTTACTTGAGGGGATTAAAAGTTCTCCCGAACCGGCGTTGGTGGTTAAACTAGCCAACACGGATTCGAAGGAGAATGCCTGCAAGGAAGCGGCTAAAGGTATGCGACCTTCTTCCCCTCTCGACAATAATGGGTCTGGAACCTATGCCTTTGTTCCACTTCCCCTGGTCTATGGAGGACCGGTTCCTACACCGTGTATCAATGATCTTGGTCCTCCTCCTAAGCTTGTTAAGGTTGATTTTGCTAACTTGGTGTTTTCCATTAAGTCTCATTTGAATCACAACTCAACAAACTTATGGAGAATCATTGAGCAAGGCTACTATCCGCATGACCCAAGAAACCTCACTCCCAGAGAAGAAGCGGACAATCAATATAATCACTCCACATTATTCATTCTCTAGTCCGCAGTGCCTCCTGAATATCTTCCTCACTTGCGCCCCTTCACTCGGGCTAAGGACTGTTTCGGAGCACATTATGGTGTTGTACATGGGAAGCTCAAGCATTCAATGGTCGAACTATGAAGTGGTTCTTGATGAGGCCGATGAGTTTGTGATGAAGGAAGATGAGGACCCTCGAGATCTCTATCGAAGGTTGACTGCTATTGTAGTTTCCCTCAAGGATCATGGAAGCAAGGATGTGGATGACACATCGATCAAGCGCAAGTTTCTTTAGGCCATCATGCAATTCAACAAAACCATGTCATCCATCATTTACCAACGGACATATTTCCACTCCTTGTCCTCCAGTGAGGTGTTGGATGAGTTCATTGCGATGACTATCATGAACAAGACTGCTGATAATGCTCTTGCTTGCGTTCGGTCAAAAATAGCTTCACCCAACATTGCCTTAAAAGCCAAGGCTTCTTCTGAAGAAGACGAAGAGGAAGAGGAAGAGGACGGCTACCCAGAGGACATGAAGTATGCCTATCACGCGCACATGGCTCTTTGTCAAGGCAATTCTGGGGCAACAAGAGAAACTCAAGGCCCAATTTCTCCAAGAATAACTCAAGTGGGTTCATGACCAAGCAGCGTGTGAGGACATGCTATAACTGTGGCAATGTGAGTCACTTCGTGGCAGAGTGTCCCTATGAGAAGAGGGAAGACAACGGTGGCAAGCTCATTCGCAAAGACAATGCCAAGTCTTTCCCAAACAAGAACAACTTTGTCAAGAAACCCCATCCAAAGGGTATGGTGGCACTTGAAGAGTACCCCTCCGATGATGATGATGATGATGATGATGATGATATGGTGGCAACGGCTACTGTAGACATTGCCACCTCCTCTCCCAAAGTGTCTCTCTTCGGCGCCCCCAACGATAACCGCATCGCCAAGTGCCTTATGGCCAAAGGTATCGATCAGGTAACGCCCAACATTAACACGACCATCACTACTGCTCCTTCATTGTTAAACCATGCTGATGTTAGTGATGCTGTGGAACTTAATGAGCATGATTTTGACAAATTTCTGTGTAAAATCAAAGGAGAATCCAAGAAGCACTTTGTTGCTCTTTTGGAAGAACTGGGTGAGGCTAGTGACCTTATCGAGTCTCATGAGGAGACTATCTCTGAGATGCAAGAACATAGTCGTGACTATGCCGATGAGATTGTTGAATTGTCTATGGCTTTAGAAGAAGAGCGCAGTTTTTGTTTGGCTCTTGAGGAGTCACACAACGATGATTGTTCTAAATTACAAAAGGAGCTAGATCATGCTATTGTTCTTACACGTGTGCTTAAGTCTGAAAAGGCTTCACTTGGGGTTGGCCGTGACAGACTCAAGGAGGAGTTCGATACACTTGACAAGGCCCACGAGGTCTTAACAGGTGCTCATTTCTCCCTTAAAGAGTCTCATGATCAACTCCAAGCAAACCTTACCAAGGAGATCTCTACATGTCCTCCCTTTGTCATAATTGATAATGCTTGTGCAAGTAACCCTTGTTGTGAGCATGTACATCTTGTGGAGGAAAATGCTAAGTTGAAGGATCAACTAGAGAAGGGCCTTGTGTCATGCATCCAAGGCGAGAAGAACCTAAACGACCTTTTGAGTAATCAAAAGGGAGTTGTAGGAAAGGAGGGACTTGGACTTACATCAAAGTCAAAAAGGAAAAGGAAGAATAGGAACAAGCGATATCCTACCGTCATGGACATCTTTGTCAAAGAGGGCGAAGGGACTCAAAAGGAGAATATGAACAAGGTGGAGGATGGTATTGTCAAGAAGGGCAAAACCATTCCTACCAACACAGCCGGCAAATTTAATCCCTCTTATGTTTTATGTCGTGCTGGTGATGGCATTTTTATGCCAGATTTGTTGGTTCTTACTATGAGTCCATTGAATGGGCTATTTGGGTTCCTAAGACCCTTGTTTCTAGCATCGAAGGACCCATTCAGAAATGGGTACCTAAAACCAAGCCTTGATCTATTGCAGGATTTTGCTTCTGGTGGGGTGTCATGGTTGCTCGATAGTGGAGCAACAAATCATATGACCGGAAGCAAGGACTTAGTGGTGGACGTGCATCCTTCCCCATCTATGCCCACCCATGTCCAATTTGTTGATGCTTCAACGTCCAAGGTATTGGGATTTGGTAAGGTGGTCATCTCTCAAGAGTTATCTATTGAGAAGGTCATGCTTGTTGAGTCCCTTGCTTACAATTTACTTTCTATTCGTCAACTTGCAATTATGGGCTTTGCCACATTCTTTAATCTTGATACCGTGGTCCTTTCGTGGAGCAAGACTCTTAAAGTAGCCTATGTTGGATATGTCAAAAATGGTCTCTATGTGGTGAACTGTTCACAGGGACCCACTAAGACTGCGACTTGTCTAATGGCTAAAGTTGATGTGGGCTGGTGACTGGCACTCTCTCGCAATTGCTAGACGGGTGCTATTCTCGATTGCTCAACAATTAGAAATTGTCTTGCAATTACCCACCAGCGCGTGGGATCGAGGCAGTTTTCGAGGGTAGAGTATTCAACCCAAATTTGTTAATTCGCCAAGGAAGTGAGAGGATACTCTCGAGTATTAGCAGCTGAATGTGTCAGATTCAACCACACCTGGAAGATTAATATCTGCAAGCAAAGTATCAAGAGCAAAGTAGTATGATAAGAACGGTGTCAGAAACGATCTGTTGACGGCAGACTATTCCTAACGGTTGTATCAATGGCGCCAGAAGTTGCCCGCTTACGGAAATTGTCTTTTCCCGTCAACGACCAGCGAACCAAAATTGTAGCGGGTAGAAGCAGTGTAACGAGTAGCAGCAGTAGCAAGGAACAGCAGTAGTGACAGCAGTAGCAATAGCAACAGTAGTGATAGCAGTAGCAAGTAGCAGCAGCAGAGAAAAACAAGTAACAACAGCAGTGGGACAAACTCGTAGGCAATGGGTCGGTGATTTGTTTCGATGATATTCATCATGCAATAGTTATAACACGGAGAGATATGTGGCTAGCTCCCGTTCGACAATGTGATGTAGGCATGCATTCCGTGTGTCGTCATACAGGCTTAGGGAAAAGAACTTGCATGACATCTATTGTCCATCCCTCCCGTGGCAGCGGGGTCCAAAAGGAAACTACGGGATATTAAGGTTCTCCTTTTAATAAAGAACCGAACCAACACATTAGCACTTGGTGAACACATGAACTCCTCAAACTATGGTCATCACCGGGAGTGGTTCCGGTTATTGTGACTCGGGGTTGCCGGATCATAAAACATAGTAGGTAACTACAACTTGCAAGATCGGATCTAAAACACACATATATTGGTGACAACATAATAATTTCAGATCTGAAATCATGGCACTCGGGCCCTAGTGACAAGCATTAAGCATGGCAAAGTAGTAGCAACATTAATCTCAGAACATAGTGGATACTAGGGATCAATCCCCATCAAAACTAACTTGATTACATGATAGATCTCATCCTACTCATCACCGCCCAGCGAGCCTATGAATAGATTACTCACGAATGATGAAGAGCTTCATGGAATTGGAGAGGGAAGAAGGTTGATGATGACGATGGCGACGATTTCCCCCCTCCGGATCCCAAGACGGACTCCAGATCTGCCCTCCAGATGAAGAATAGGATGTAGCGGCGCCTCCGTATCGCAAACGCGACGAAATCTACTCTTTTTATTTTTGCTGGGTCGAAAGTGAATTTATAGAGCTGAAATTGGGGGCGGCAGAGACACGCGGGCCCCACAAGCTTGCTAGCCGCCACCAGGGGAGGTGGCGGCTATAGGGCTTGTGGCCCACTGGACCATCATCTCGAGTGGATCTTTGCGCAAGTATTTTTCATATTTTCCAAAAATATTCTCCGTAAATTTTCAGGAGGTTCTGAGAACTTTCATTTGTGCACAAAAACAACACCAATGCAATTCTGCTGAAAACAACGTTAGTCCACGTTAGTTCCATTCAAATCATGCTAATTAGAGTCCAAAACAAGGGCAAAAGAGTTTGGAAAAGTAGATACGATGGAGACGTATCAACTCCCCCAAGCTTATAACCTTGCTTGTCCTCAAGCAACTCAGTTGACAAACTGAGAGAGAAAGAAAAACTTTGACAAACTCTCTTTGATCTTGTTGTTGCAACTATGTCTAACTCATAACCAGAATTTGTGCAAGATCACAAGTTAACCACATAAGCAAGTGACTCAAAGGTCTCACGGTAAACTAATATCAATGGCATAATCAGCTAACGAGCAAAAAATAATGAGTTTCAAATACCAACACTTCAATCAAAACAAGCATGAAGCAATATGAATAGGTGGTATCTCGCTAGCTCTTTCTGAGACCGCAAAACATAAATGCAGAGCACTTTCAAAGATCAAGGGCTGATTAAACATTGTTATTTATAGCAACAAAGATCCAGTCATAGTCATACTCAATATCAATCAAAAGCAAAGCATAAAAATGATAGAGGTGCTCTCTAATTGGTGCTTATAAAAGAAGAGGATGACTCAACAGGAAAATAAGTAGACATGCCCTTCGTAGAGGGAAACATTGATTTGCAGAGGTGCTAGAGCTCAAGCTTTGAAAACAGAGATAATAATTTTGGGTGGCATTCTTTCATTGTCAACGCAATGTCCAAGAGTTCTCAATATCTTCCATTCTACCCATGCTATAGGCGGTTCCCAAATAGAAAAGTAAAGTTTTAACTCCCCCACCACCAATCAATCACACTCCACGGCTAGCCGAATCCTCGGGTACCGTCCATACTAACATCAATCCGAGAGGAGTCTTCTTTTACAGTTATGTTTTCGATTTAAGCGTGGAACTGGGCATTCCAATTACCAGCCCCTTTCTCGTGAATGACAGTGAATAAACACATGTCAAGGATAACACTCCTAGCATGGAAGATACCAATAGCCCCTGCCACCACATGAGCGGTTCGGGCATGCAAAACAGATTACTTCTTGAAGGTTTAGAGAGTGGCACATGCAAATTTACTAGGAACGACAGGTAGATACTGCAAATAGGTAGGTATGGTGGACTCTCATGGAAAAACTTTTGGGTTTATGGAAATGGATGCACAAGCAGTATTCCGCTTAGTACAAGTGAAGGCTAGCAAAAGACTAGGAAGAGACCAACTAGAGAGCGACAACAGTCATCAAGATGCAATGAGTGTGACTAACATTGAATGCAAGCATGAACAAGATATAAATCACCATGAACACCATCATCATAGAGGCTATGTTGATTTTGTTTCAACTACATGCATGAACATGCGCCAGGTCAAGCCACTTGAATCATTCAAAGGAGAATACAATCCTATCATACTACATCATAGGCATCTCAAAATCTATGTTGGCATTCAAGACAAACCATTATAAGCTCCTAGCTAAATAAGCATGGCATCAGAAACTATGATCTCTAAGTTGTCATTGCAAATATGGTTCTCTCACAACAAAGCTGAATCTAGGATGACAAGCTAGTCTTATTTACAAAAACAAAATAGACAGAGGTCATACCAGCTTTTCCAGTCTCAGTCACTTCATCATATATCATCATTATTGCCTTTCACTTGCACGAACGAACGATGTGAACAATAATAAGAGTGCTCGTGCATTGGACTAGACTGAATCTGCAGGCAAACACAAAGGAGAAGACAAAGTAATATGGCTCTTTGAAAGCTAAACAGGTACGCATGCAAGAACCACTAAACATTGTAACAAATATCTTCTACCTTGACCCAAAGAAAAAGAAAACTATTTACACGGGAAAGCTCCCAACAAGCAAAAGAAGAAAGAAAAATCTTTTTGGATTTTATCAAAAGGACACAAACAAGAAAACGAAAATAAACTAGCATGGATAATACAGTGGCAAAGTGTAAACACCGTCTAACAAAGCGAATGCATAAGCATGAATGTAAGGTCGGTGAGAACACTTACTCCCCCAAGTTTAGGCTTTTGGCCTAGCTTGGTCTACTCCCAAGGTGGGAAATAACCACCTCCGGGATACTCCGGAGCAGACTGTGGATGCCACTGCTATGTGAGCTCCTCTGGCTCCCACTAATAAACTGGCGTCTGGTACTCGACTGGCGGGTCGGGCATGGGAACCTGTGGTTGGGCCAAGCCCCAATATGCGTAGATGTCCGAGGGCATAATAGTGTACCTGCCTGCATGAAGATCGAACAAAGAAGGAGCAGGCAAAGTAATAGTCTCTCGAGTACCCTGACTAAATACCAGGTTATAAATCATCCGTCTACTAGCATCTCTATCCAGAAAATCATGGCGAACCATGCTGTCATAATCCAGATATTTCTCAGGGAGAAGCATCTCTCCTTCCTCTCCCAGTCTAATGGGTATGTCAAAGTGTCTGGCAAGACGGGTAGCATAGATACCTCCATAGACGACACCCTTGGAACGGTTGGTGTTCAATCACTGGGCTACTACATCACCTAGGCTATAAGTCTTATCATTATAAAGGCCTTTGCGCAAAACCGCAAGGTCTGGAGAACTAAGTGATCCAGCCTCCCCACGACCAATCAAACATTTTCCCACAAATAATGAGAAGTACCGAAGCACAAGAAAATGTATGCTAGCAATCCTAGCGTGAGACACTCCTCTCTCTTCTCCAACAGCAATAGTACCAATGAAATCCTCCAAGTCCCATGGACGAGGGTCACAGATATCCCCAACATAAGGTAATTTGGATACATTGCAAAAATCTTGTAGTGCCATGCACTGGGGGATGTCGTATATCATGAACTCAACCATCGGAGGATTCTTCCTCGGATAAAAGTTGAAGCTTTGAACGAAAATGTTGGTGAGGAGGAGGTATTGCGAGCACTTATCTTCAACAAACGCAGTAAGACCTACGTTCTCCACCAAGTAATAAAAGTCTTCATAAATCCCAGCGGCGCGCAAAAATTCATCACTTGGCCACTCGCATGCTCGAACTTCTGTGACTCGAGGGACTACGTACTTGGGGTGGTTCTTCTCATCCTCCTTGGGGTTACGGCTTGAAGAGCCTATCAAGAATCTCCTCATCTTTTCCTTTTTTCTAGCTCTGAAAAATTCTGAAATTTTTAGAGACTTGGAAAGAAAAGTGAATAAAGATTAACCAAACTTTAGAAACTACTCCTACTAGTGCCTAGAGACCGTATCACGTGCTCAAACTACTCGGGACCAGCTAAATCAATATTTCTAGCTCAAGAACAGGGTCACCAAGGTAGCAAGAATACGCGAAGGATAAAGCACTAGAGCAAAAACTAATTGGACCAATGGAGGAGTCACTTACCAAGGAGTAATTTCCCCAAAATGGTTCGGAGAATGATGCTTTGAGCAAGGAGATCGAAAATCACAGACAAAAGAGCAAGAACACGGGTTTGAGCTGCGAAACAATTTTTTCTAGAGGTGGAAGAAGAGGATGGGAGCTGGAATGAGTGGACGGGGTCCCTGTGGGCCCCACAAGCTTGCTAGCCGCCACTAGAGGGGGGGGGAGGCTGCAGGGCTTGTGGCCCACTGGTCATGTAACATCCCAATTTTCCTAATTGGGAATGTTTTACATTGTAGCTAAGCATCTATGCATATTGATTGAAATAAAGTTTGCATTTGAATTCTTTCGACTTTTGCTTTTGCATTTCTATTTTTCCTCACACGAGAAATGCCGGGAAAATAATCTCTTGCACGCAAGAGAGAGAGAGCGGAGGAAAATGACCCTCCAAAGTGCGAGGCATTTCTCAAATATTTGGAGCCAAGAAATCAAAAGTTTTATCGTGAGAATATTTGCAAAAAGAAATAAAGCATTTAGGGGATTTTCTGAAAAAAACATTTTTAAAAGTTTTTATTTTTGCTTTGGAAAAATGTTAATCGAGTAGAGGATATTTTTCTAATTTTTTTGGTATATAATACCCCATATTAATTATTTTATTTGTTTCCTTTTATTCCCCTTTTAGTTTCTGTTTTATTAAACAGGCTAAATAGGAAACGTTTTTTTAAAGGAAACCGCCGCCGGCTCATTATAGTTGTGGGCCGAATCCCACAGTATCCGGGATCCGAGATCCCTACGGATCGGCCGACCGCCCCCAAGCCCCCCAGCCCCCTCTCCCTGCCGCGTGGGACCCGCACCCGATTCTCCTCTTCCCTCGGTCACCTTCCTCCTCTCCCCTTTCCAAAACCGAGCCCGAGCCCGAGTCCTCTCCAGGTTCGCCGGGATCCGCCCGATCCCCCTGCCCCTTCCCTCCCCGAGCGCCTCTTTCCCCTATAAATACTGCCCCCGGCCCCCGCACCCCGTTCCCCACATTGCCACGCCGTCCCGCCGCCCCAAGCCGCCCTGCTGCACCACTGCCGGAGCACCCGAGCTCGGCCGCCTTCGGCGACCCGCTGCACCGCCTCCGGCCACCCGGACCCCTCCCCAACGCCACCAACGCGCTCGCCGCCCTCGCCCGCATCGACTGGAGCCCTCGCCGCCGCCGGAGACCCTCGGGAGCGCCTTCCCCTACCCACAGCCGAGCCGCCGCCGCCGTCAGCCCTCGCCGGAGACTCCCACGCCGGTGAGCACCCCATCCCCTCCCCGTAGCCGTCCGATATTAGATGTACGCTCGTGATTAGACACTTGGTAACCCTTCGGTTTTGTTAAGAAAACCGTTCGGTTTTCTATTAGTATTAGTTAGCCAAGTAGTTTTTCTTTACTTTGCGAACGTTCGTTGGATTATCTACGCAACACTCACCCCTTAGCCAATCAGAGAGCACCACGTGGACCCCCTGTTCACTAGTTAGGTTTTTTTTTATTTTCAGTTTAATTCAAAAACAGAGGCAGATTCAATTTTCTTTTGATCATAACTTTTGATCCACAAGTCCAATGAGGTTGATTCTTTTTCCAGTAGATCCCAATTTTTCTGTAGTTTGTAAAAACATATAATTTGTCTATGTGTGAAATTTTCAAATTTGAATTAGGTCAGATTTAGTTTAAACCTTGTTTTGCTTATTCCAGGAGTTTAAAAAATGATTTTGAGTTGATTCTTTTTGCTACTGCTTCCTAGTGATTATATATTACTGTGGTATAAGTTTCAATTTTTGTTAATATATTTACTTGGGTTTTTAACAGAAACAAGTTTCTGCCTTAGTGCCGTGTATTGAATTCTTTCACTTAGGCCATAGCAACTCTTTTCTTGTGATGTTATTTTTACTTGTTGTTAGATTGTAGTGCTTATGGTGTGTATTTGTTTGTATAGGTAGATCACCCGGAGTGCGAAGCTTCTTACTTAGAAGCGCTCGATCATGACAACTATCATCAAGGCAAGTCATTTTGATCATACTATTTCCTATGTTTTCGATGCATGGTAGTTTCACCTTTCTTTGCCCAATTGCATGCTGCTCAGGTACTTGGAAATTTTAGTATAGGTTGTAGTATTATGTGGTAGGCACACAACAACCTCGATACTTGGCCCCGGGACGACAAATTTCATATTGCTATGCTTGAGTAGACGGGATTTCGGTTGAGTGCATAACACGAGTGATGCGAGGTTGATTAAATAATCAAGACCGGTTAAGACAAGATTTTCAAGACCTCGGACGCAATGCAACTCTGGGTGAAGGACGGTTGATCGGCTCCCTGGATAAACCAGTGGATGACCCAAGATGCTGGAGACGGCCATGACATCTTGCGGAAAGCTTCACCTAGGCTCGAAGAGACGGACGGAGACTTCAAGACCAAGGCTTACCTGCACAGCCACAAGTTATTATGGGCTCTGGCTTGGTTGGACAACGTGGCGACTCTGGACAGGCGGTGCTAGCAGATGTAGACGAACGGCAGGAATGGATGGGCACCGACAGGGATTCAGAGGGACCCGTTGAAAGACCATGTTTTGATCATCCGGTCTTCAAACACCCTGAAGTGCGAGGACATACACGGAGGCGATCAAATCTTGTGGGGAACGTGTGCAAAACTCTGCAGAGTGCCCAACCTAATCGATTAGCCGTGTCCACGGTCATGGACAACTTGAGCCGAAGGCATTGAAATTCCCATGAACTCTCGACACAACTTAATAATGATGTGGGTGATAACAACAACTCGGGTACGAGAATTGGTTGGCGGAACGGTCTCGTTAACAACAAACAATGTAGTAATATTTTTGCTTTCAGCCCCTCTTGTTGTAGGATAAAATTGGCTTTGTGCAAAACTTATAGCCCCACCTGCCAAATATGCATGTAGAGATAGTTGATTATTATTTTTACCCCTCTCCTGATGACATGCCGGCATATTCCATATGCTGACCTACACGGCTGCAACGTATCATGTTGCAGAGTACTTTTCCAACCAGGAGTGAGGCTATGATCTACGCTCAGCGACATGCCCTGGAGTCGGATGGTCTCATCTACCTGATGCTCCCGCTAGTCTTCGTTAGATATCTCATCAGATGGCCTTCAGCCACTTTATTGTAATCCTTTATTGTAATAAAGTACTCATTATGAGATTTTGATTAATAAAGCTGTGTGATTGAACTCTTGATATATTCATTGATGTACTGAGTATGTACCAGCATGATCTTGGGATGGTACGGAAACACCAGAGGCTTGACTCATCTTGAGTCGGGTCGCTACAGAAATGGTATCAGAGCACACGTTGACCGTAGGACGTAACCTCTAGGAATGGAAAAGCCTTAGGAAGAAAAACTATTTTCTTATGTCTATAAATCCTCTATTTTCTCTTCTGATCATTTCTGACTTCTCTCCGATTTTCCAATGTTTTAGATGGCCACCTTCATCCCTGTTAAGTTCACGGAGTTTTGCCAGCCCGACGCCACTATGCCTTTTGGAAAGGAGCTGGTACAGATCACCAAGGACTTGAGGATTGCTCTGCCGACTATCACAAGGAAGCTGACTTCGTCTTACCCGGAGGATTCACGCTACAGGATCGAGGTGCACGTTCCCTGAAGGACATTCGAGCCGCGCACTGAGCCGGTGGACTTCAAGTTCATCGAACCCAACTGGATTCTCGAAAGGGACTCGGACGTATCAAGGAAGTATACAAAGGCTGCCCTATTTCACCGGACCTATTCACGGTATCCCGGAGAAGCGAAGACGGAGAAATCATCTCAAGCAAGACCAAGGACGCTATCCTGTCTTATGCCCAAACCTTGGAGAAGCACATCGGGACTCTGGAGCATCGTGTGATCAAGGACGCAAGGAAGATCAAGCAACTGTCGCTCTGCGAACTCGAACTTGAAGAAGCAGCCCGGGAAGCCCACTATGAGCACGAACTGGAGGTGAAGGACTTTCTGGAGAGGATCGAGAAGCTGAAGACTCGAGTTGCATACCTAGAGGAGGAACTGGACATGGGCGAGAACCTTCATCCCGAAGGTGACGTGGCCCCCTTGATCAGCAATGACGAGGACTATGAAGAAAGCTCCAACGAAGGACCCACCACCATGCTTTTCTGAGGAGGACACTTAGACTAGACCACCAAATTTACCTTATCGTTAAACGATTAGGCCGATGTTTAGGATTATCGAATTTTGTATCCCCGTGTGAACCTTTGTGATGGTATTGAATAAAATGTGTGGTGTGATACTTGTTTGTTGCATTTCATATGGGTAGTGTAATTACTCTTAGACCATTGTTCTATGCTAATCTCACCCTTCTACAAACATCAGATGCCTTCGAGACGTGCCCCTACTTCCAACTTTCCGCCGGAACTCACCCAGTTGATTCAGCAACAGAACACCCTCATGCAGCTGATCATCCAGAACCAGAACAATAACAACAACCGTCATCCACCCCAGGCCGACAATCTCACCCGTTTCCTGAGCTTGAACCCTCCAACTTTCTCCAGCAGCATTGAGCCCATTGTGGCAGATGATTGGCTCCGCAAGATGGAGCGTGAACTTATCACTGCTGGTTGTACTGAAGCTGAGAAGGTGCGCTTTGCCGCGCATCAACTTGAAGGCCCTGCAGCTGCATGGTGGGAGAACTACACCACCACATGCCCCATTGCCGGAGTCACTTGGGAGCAGTTCAAACAAGCCTTCTGCACTGCACATGTCTCAGCTGGTGCTATGAGTCTGAAGAAGCGTGAGTTTCACAACTTACGCCAGGGAAATCGCTCTGTGGCTCAGTATGTCGATGAATTCAGCATGCTCGCCCGTTATGCACCTGGAGATGTGGCCGATGATGCGGCCAAGCAGGAAAAGTTCTTGGAGGGACTCAATGATGAGCTGATCATTCAGCTGACTTTAGCCACCTTCAACAACTATCAGGAGCTGGTGGATAAGGCCCTCATCTTGGAGGGGAAACACCAGCAGATGGAGAACCGCAAGCGGAAGTATGGGAATGGAAAGTTCAACTCCGGCACTCAGCAGAAGCCTCGCTACACCCCCTATTCAGGGAATACCGGGATTGGATCCGGTAAGTTTGGAGGACACGTCCAGCATAACCACCCAGTGCACAACCATGGAGGCCACAACCATGGAGGAAATGGGAACGAGCGCAACAACAACAACTTCAAGAATGGCGCTACGGGCGCTCAGCAGCATTCAGCTCCAGCTCAGAAGGATCTGAATCACATCACCTGCTTCAAGTGTCAGAAGACGGGACACTATGCCACTGAATGTCCCCAGAACAAGCAGGGAAATGGAAACGGCAACGACAACTCTGCAGCAAAGAAGCCCAATCCTTTTCCTCGAGCTCAGGTGAATCACATTGATGTTGAAGAGGTCTATGATCACCCCGATACTGTGGTTGGTAAGTTTTTGCTAAATTCACGTCCAGTATTGGTACTTTTTGATTCTGGTGCAACGCATTCATTCATATCAAGGGTAGTTGTGGAAAAGTATAGTTTGCCAACTAGAACCCTCAGCCAGCCTATTAAGGTCAGTTCCCTAGGAGGCATGATGACAGCCGGGATAGGATGCCATGCTTTGAGTCTCAACATCGGGAACCATAATTTTCCCACCGACCTCATCGTATTAGAGTCCTAGGGATTGGATGTAATCCTAGGCATGGATTGGTTGGCCAAGTATGAAGGGAATATTGATTGTGCCCTTAAGTCTATTTTGCTCACCACCCCCGAGCAGAAGCGGATTAAGTACGTGTCTCAGCGCCCGACACGGATTAAACGAGTAAACTCTCTCACGGGAGTAGTCCAGGAGGAAGTACCGATTGTACAGGAGTACCCAGATGTATTTCCGGAGGAATTACCGGGCATGCCACCTGATAGAGAGAATGAGTTCTTGATTGAGCTATTACCGGGAACAGCCCCGATATCCAAGAGACCCTATCGGATGCCCGCAAATGACTTGGTAGAAATCAAGAAGCAAATTAAGGAGTTGTTGGACAAAGGGTATATTCGCCCAAGTTCTTCACCTTGGGGAGCCCCAGTGCTCTTGGTCGAAAAGAAGGATAAGTCCTTGAGAATGGTTGTCGATTATCGTGCATTGAACGAGGTGACCATCAAGAACAAGTACCCCTTGCCGATGATCAATGATCTGTTTAATCAGTTAGTTGGAGCCTGCATATTCTCAAAGACCGATCTTCGATCCGGGTATCATCAGTTGAAGATTCGTGAATAGGATATACCCAAGACAACCTTCACCACTCGGTACGGCTTGTATGAGTACACGGTCATGTCATTTGGACTGACTAATGCTCCGGCATATTTTATGAATCTGATGAACAAGGTATTTATGGAATACTTGGACAAGTTTGTCGTGGTGTTCATCGATGACATACTGATATTCTCCAAGAACGAGGAGGAACACAAGGAACATCTGCATCTAGTTCTGGAGAAACTTCGAGAGCATAAGCTGTATGCAAAGTTTAGCAAATTTGAGTTTTGGTTGATGGAAGTCGTATTCCTCGGACACGTCATCTCAGGAGAAGGAATAGCAGTGGACCCTCCCAAGGTCGCAGCAGTCACCGAATGGGTAGCACCCACTTCAGTCAAGGAGATCCGCAGTTTCCTCGGACTTGCCGGATATTACCGGAGATTCATTGAGAATTTATCAAAGATCGCCAAGCCCATGACAGAGCTGTTGAAGAAGGAGTCCAAGTAAGTTTGGACTGAGGAATGTGAAATCAGTTTTCAAGAGTTGAAGAAACGTCTGGTTACAGGCCCGGTGTTGATATTGCCGAACATTCGGAAGGACTTTCAGGTTTACTATGACGCTTCTCGTCAAGGACTCGGAGGAGTGCTCATGCAAGAAGGTAAAGTTGTAGCCTATGCATCCAGACAGCTCAGACCCCATGAGTTGAATTATGCCACGCATGACTTGGAACTAGCAGCCATAGTGCACGCTCTCAAGACCTGGAGACATTTCCTGATCGGAAATAGTTGTGATGTTTACACTGATCACAAGATCCTGAAATATATCTTCACGCAGAAGGAGTTGAACCTCAGACGGAGGTGATGGCTAGAGTTGATGAACGACTATGACATGAGATTGCATTATCACCCAAGCAAGGCAAATGTTGTTGCCGATGCGTTGAGCCGCAAGAGTTATGTGAACACGCTCATAGTAGGAGGGTTACCCCAGGAGTTAGCCGATGACCTCCGAGAGCTCAAAGTGGAAATAGTTCCAAGAGGATTTGTTGCCACACTAGAAATTCAGTCCACTTTGACACAAAAGATCCGCGAAACACAGAAATCAGACAAGGAGATAGCTGAGACTAAGCAGAAAATGAAAGACGGGAAGGCTAAAGGTTTTCGTGAGGATGAACACAGAACTTTATGGTTTGAGGATCGCATTTATGTTCCCAATGATTCCGAACTCAGGAAGTTGATACTTCAGGAGGCCCATGATTCCCGGTACTCGATACACCCCGGCAACACCAAGATGTATCTGGATCTGAAAGAAAGTTTCTGGTGGACAGGAATGAAGAAAGACATTGCCGAGTTCGTAGCAATATGCGATGTTTGTCAGTGAGTAAAAGCCGAGCATCAGAAGCCAGCAGGATTGCTCCAACCTCTGCCGATACCCGAGTGGAAATGGGAAAAGGTTGGTATGGACTTCATCACAGGATTACCCAGGACCCGTTCTGGCCATGATTCTATTTGGGTCGTGGTCGATCGTTTGACCAAGGTAGCTCACTTCATCCCTGTGAAGACTACTTACACGAGTGCCAAGCTGGCCAAGATATATATGACGAGGATCGTATGTCTGCACGGAGTACCGAAGAGCATTGTGTCAGATAGAGGTATTCAGTTCACATCAAAACTTTGGCACCAACTGCATGAAACCTTGGGAACGAGATTGGAGTTTAGTACAGCTTTTTACCCACAGATAGATGGACAGACCGAGAGAGTCAATCAGATTCTGGAGGACATGTTGAGAGCTTGCGCACTAGACTATGGGTCTAGTTGGGATGACAATTTGCCTTATGCCGAGTTCTCATACAACAACAGCTACCAGACCAGTCTGAAGATGGCCCCTTTCGAAGCTCTATACGGAAGGAGGTGCAGAACACCGTTGATGTGGGATGGAGTTGGAGACCGACAAATTTTTGGTCCCGACCTTATCCGAGATTCGGATGAGAAGGTCAAGCTAATTCGTGACCGACGCAAGATAGCTCAGTCCAGGTAGAAAAGTTATGCTGACAGCAAACGCAAGGAAGTAACCTATGAAGTGGGAGACCGAGCATATCTTCGGGTGTCTCCACTTCGAGGAATCAAGAGATTCGGTGTGAAAGGAAAGTTAGCACCCCGTTTCGTTGGCCCCTACAAAATTCTTGAACGTAGAGGCGAAGTTGCATATAAACTGGAGCTGCCGGAAGGATTGTCCGGAGTTCATGATGTCTTCCATGTTTCCGAGTTGAAGAAATGCCACGCTGAGATGGCCGATGTTCCGTTGAGAGATACAGTGCCCCTAGAGGCCATACAGCTTGACAGTGATCTGATGTATGTGGAGAAACCCGTCAGGATTCTTGAGACTGCCAACAGAGTTACCCGCAGCAAGATCATCAAATTATGCAAGGTGTTGTGGAGCCACCACACCGAGGAAGAAGCCACCTGGGAACGAGAAGAGGATCTTCGTCGATACCACCCGCACCTATTTTCTAGCCAACCCGAATCTCGAGGGCGAGATTCATCTTAAGGTGGGTAGGTTTGTAACATCCCAATTTTCCTAATTGGGAATGTTTTACATTGTAGCTAAGCATCTATGCATATTGATTGAAATAAAGTTTGCATTTGAATTCTTTCGACTTTTGCTTTTGCATTTCTATTTTTCCTCACACGAGAAATGCCGGGAAAATAATCTCTTGCACGCAAGAGAGAGAGCGGAGGAAAATGACCCTCAAAGTGCGAGGCATTTCTGAAATATTTGGAGCCAAGAAATCAAAAGTTTTATCATGAGAATATTTGCAAAAAGAAATAAAGCATTTAGGGGATTTTCTGAAAAAAACATTTTTTAAAAGTTTTTATTTTTGCTTTGGAAAAATGTTAATCGAGTAGAGGATATTTTTCTAATTTTTTTGGTATATAATACCCCATATTAATTATTTTATTTGTTTCCTTTTATTCCCCTTTTAGTTTCTGTTTTATTAAAAAGGCTAAATAGGAAACGTTTTTTTAAAAGGAAACCGCCGCCGGCGCATTATGGGTGTGGGCTGAATCCCACAGTATCCGGGATCCGAGATCCCTACGGATCGGCCGACCGCCCCCAAGCCCCCCAGCCCCCTCTCCTTGCCGCGTGGGACCCGCGCCTGATTCTCCTCTTCCCTCGGTCACCTTCCTCCTCTCCCCTTTACAAAACCGAGCCCGAGCCTGAGTCCTCTCCAGGTTCGCCGGGATCCGCCCGATCCCCCTGCCCCTTCCCTCCCCGAGCGCCTCTCTCCCCTATAAATACTGCCCCCGACCGCCGCACCCCGTTCCCCACATCGCCACGCCGTCCCGCCGCCCCAAGCCACCCTGCTGCACCACCGCCGGAGCACCCGAGCTCGTCCGCCTTCGGCCACCCGCTGCACCGCCTCCGGCCACCCCGACCCCTCCCCGACGCCATCAACGCGCTCGCCGCCCTCGCCCGCATCGACTGGAGCCCTCGCCGCCGCCGGAGACCCTCAGGAGCGCCTTCCCCCGCCCACACCCGAGCCGCCGCCGCCGTCAGCCCTCGCCGGAGACTCCCACGCCGGTGAGCACCCCATCCCCTCCCCGTAGCCGTCCGATATTAGATGTACGCTCGTGATTAGACACTAGGTAACCCTTCGGTTTTGTTAAGAAAACCGTTCGGTTTTCTATTAATATTAGTTAGCCGAGCAGTTTTTCTTTACTTTGCGAACGTTCGTTGGATTAGCTACGCAGCACTCACCCCTTAGCCAATCAGAGAGCACCACGTGGACCCCTTGTTCACTAGTTAGGTTTTTTTATTTTCAGTTCAATTCAAAAACAGAGGCAGATTCAATTTTCTTTTGATCATAACTTTTGATCCGCAAGTCCAATGAGGTGGATTCTTTTTCCAGTAGATCCCAATTTTTCTGTATTTTGTAAAAACATATAAATTGTTTATATTTGAAATTTTCAAATTTGAATTAGGTCAGATTTAGTTTAAACCTTATTTTGCTTATTCTAGGAGTTTCAAAAATGATTTTGAGTTGATTCTTTTTTCTACTGCTTCCTAGTGATTATATCTTACTGTGGTAGAAGTTTCAAATTTTTTTTAAATATTTTTACTTGGGTTTGTAACAGAAAAAAGTTTCTGCCTTAGTGTCTTGTATTGAATTCTTTCACTTAGGCCATAGCAACTCTTTTCTTGTGATGTTATTTTTACTTGTTGTTGGATTGTAGTGCTTATGGTGTGTATTTTTTTATATCGGTAGATCACCCGGAGTGCGAAGCTTGTTACTTAGAAGCGCTCGATCAAGACAACTATCATCAAGGCAAGTCATTTTGATCATACTATTTCCTATGTTTTCGATGCATGGTAGTTTCACCTTTCTTTGCCCAATTGCATGCTGCTTAGGTACTTGGAAATTTTAGTATAGGTTGTAGTATCATGTGGTAGGCACACAACAACCCCGATACTTGGCCCCGGGACGACAAATTTCATATTGCTATTCTTGAGTAGACGGGATTTCGGTTGAGTGTATAACACGAGTGATGCGAGGTTGATTAAATAATCAAGACCGGTTAGGACAAGATTTTCAAGACCTCGGACGCAATGCAACTCTGGGTGAAGGACGGTTGATCGGCTCCTTGGAGAAACCAGTGGATGGCCTGGGATGCCGGAGACGGCCATGACATCTTGCGGAAAGCTTCACCCAGGCTCGAAGAGACGGACGGAGACTTCAAGACCCAAGGCTTACCTGCACAGCCACAAGTCATTATGGGCTCTGGCTTGGTCAGACAACGTGGCGACTCTGGACAGGCGGTGCTAGCAGATGTAGAAGAAAGGTAGGAATGGATGGGCACCGACAGGGATTCAGAGGGACCCGTTGAAAGACCATGTTTTGATCATCCGTTCTTCAAACACCCTGAAGTGCGAGGACATACACGGTGGTGATCAAATCTTGTGGGGAACGTGTGCAAAACTCTGCAGAGTGCCCAACCTAATCGATTAGCGGTGTCCACGGTCATGGACAACTTGAGCCGAAGGCATTGAAATTCCCCTGAACTCTCGACACAACTTAATAATGATGTGGGTGATAACAACAACTCGGGTACGAGAATTGGTTGGCGGAACCGACTCGTTAAAGACAAACAATGTAGTAATATTTTTTCCCCTCTCCTGATGACTTGCCGGCATATTCCATATGCTGACCTACACGGCTGCAATGTATCATGTTGCAGAGTACTTTTCCGACCAGGAGTCAGGCTACGATCTACGCTCAGCGACATGCCCTGGAGTCGGATGGACTCATCTACCTGATGCTCCCGCTAGTCTTCGTTAGATATCTCATGAGATGGCCTTCAGCCACTTATTGTAATCCTTTATTGTAATAAAGTACTCATTATGAGATTTCGATTAATAAAGTTGTGTGATTGAACTCTTGATATATTCATTGATGTACTGAGTGTGTACCAGCATGATCTTGGGATGGTACGGAAACACCAGAGGCTTGACTCATCTTGAGTCGGGTCGCTACAGGTCAGGTCCCCCGGCCAGCTCTCAGGCCCAGTATTTTTCAAATATTCCAGAAAATATCATACTAGATTTTCAGGACCATCGGAGAACTTTTATTTTTGGGGTATTTTTCTCCGGGACGCTAAAACAGAAAACAGGAAAAACTAAACTAAATCTATCATTTTTATTCTAAGCAACAGAAAATTAGAGCTCAAAACAGAGGTATGTGACTCTTTGATTCATCCATTTCATGGTCATCGAAAGAAATCCGTCAATGGGGTTGATCAAATCCTCATGACAAAACCTTTTCGAATCGCAAGAGAGAACGGAGAATTTTCGAATAGCCACTAAATCACCTCAATGGGGATATGTATCTCCCGAACAAGCAAAGCATACTTCAACTTGACACGAGGAATAGGGCATTCAAAGCTCCCAATAAGAATCGATGAAGTCTTTTCGATAGCATTGATGCAATGTACTTGATATCGCTTCTTCGGAAAGTGCACTGTGTGCTCATTACCGTTGACATGGAAAGTGACATTGCCTTTGTTTCAATCTATAACAGCCCCTGCAGTGTTTAAAAAGGGTCTTCCGAGGATGACAGCCATGTGATCGTCCTCGGGAATATCCAAGGTAACAAAGTCTGTTAAGATAGTGGTGTTAGCAACCACAACAGGCACATCCTCGCAAATGCCGATAGGGAAAGCATTTGATTTGTCGGCCATTTGCAGAGAAATTTTAGTGGGTGTCAACTTATCCAGTTCAAGTCTACGATAAAGAGAGAGCGGCATAACACTAACACCGGCTCCAAGGTCACATAAGGCAGTTCTTACGTAGTTTCCTTTAATGGAGAAAGGTATAGTGGGCACTCCGGGATCACCAATTTTCTTAGGAGTTCCACCTTTGAAAGTGTAATTGGCAAGCATGGTGGAGATCTCAAGATCTGGTATCTTCCGTTTATTAGTCACGATATCTTTCATGTACTTGGCATACGGAGACATTTTGAGCATATCAGTTAACTGCATCTGTAGAAAGATGGCTCTTATCATCTCAACAAAGTGCCCAAAATCCTCATCATCCTTTTTCTTGGATGCCTTAGGAGGAAAGGGCATAGATCTCTGATCCCATGGCTCCCTTTCTTTACCATGCTTCCTAGCAGTGAAGTCATTCTTATTGTATCTCTTAGGTTGTGGGTTATCACGATTAACCGTAGGTTCAATCTCCACATCCTCATCATTGCTAGGTTGAGCATTATTATGAACATCGCTGTCCATATTATCACCAGATTTATGTTCATCACCAGATTGTGTTTCTGCATCAGACGCAGAAATATCATTAGGTTCTTCGGGTGTGGCAGTCTTTGGTGACCTGGCATGTAGGTTTCTATCATCCTTCTTCTTCTCCTTAGGATGACTGGGTGTATCAGCATTAATTCCTTGAGAATATTGATCAATTCTCTTAGGATGAACTTCAGGATACAAAGGTTCCTGAGTCATTTTGCCTCCTCTAGTATGACTCTGACAGAGTTGTCATTTAATTCATTGAGCAAGTCATTCTGAGCTTGAAGTACTTGTTCTACCTGAGTAGTAATCATAGAGGCATGTTTACTTAGAAGCTTTAGATCATTGACATTTCTGTCTACACAAGCACTTAAATGGCTAAGCATACGAGTACTTTGTTCCAAATGTCTGCTAACATAATCACTGAAACTCTGTTGTTTGGCAACAAAGTTGTCAAATTCATCAAAGCATAGGCTAGCAGGTTTGTCAAAATGAATATCACTCTCATCAAACCTATGCAGAGAATTTACTTCTACTACCTGTATCGGGTTATCGAGACCATGGATCTCTTTGATAGATTTTTGAATCTAATGCCTTTCTCTTGCATAGATTTCTTGGCTTCTTGCATATCTTCGGGACTGAGGAATAGAATACCTCTTTTCTCCGGAGTTGGCTTAGGAGGTGGTTCGGGAATAGTCCAAGCATTATCGTTGATCAAGATTTTATTCAGTAGGGTCTCAGCTTGTTCTACAGTTCATTCCCTAAAAACACAACCAGCACAACTATCTAGGTGCTCTCTAGAGGGATCGGTAAGTCCGTTATAGAAGATATCAAGTATCTCGTTCTTCTTAAGAGGGTGATCAGGCAAAGCATTCTGTAGCTGGACGAGCCCCCCAAGGTTGTGGGAGACTCTCTTCTTGGAGTTGAGCAAAGTTGTATATTTCCTGCAAGGCAGCTTGCTTCTTATGGGCAGGGAAATATTTCTCACAGAAGTAATAGACCATATCCTGGGGACTACTCACACATCCAGGAGCAAGAGAGGTGAACCAGGCTTTAGCGTTATCCCTTAGAGAGAAAGGAAACATTTTAAGGATATAATAGTGGCCGATCTTCTCCTCACTAGTGAAAAGGGTGGCTATATCGTGTAGTTTGGTAAGATGGGCTACAACCGTTTCAGACTCATAACCGTGGAAAGGATCAGATTCGACTAGAGAGATTATCTCAGGATCGACAGAGAATTCATAATCCTTATCGGTGATAAAGATAGGTGAAGTGGCAAACTTCGGGTCGTATTTCATCCTAGCTTTCAGAGATTTTTCCTTCCACTTGAGAAGTAATTTCTCAGCGTCATAGGCATCCTTACACGCAAGAAAATCCTGAGCTACCTCTCCCTCCATAATGTAACCCACAGGTATATCAGACAATTCATATCTAGGAGAGCTAGATCTAGCAGGAGCAAAATCATGTTCTATCTCAATAGTATCGGCAGTTTGAGAAGCATCACGAGCGTTGGCAGTAACTCTAGCAATATGAGCATCAAGGAACACCCCTAGTGGAACATCAAGAAAAGTAGTATCTCTAGCAGTATCAAGCATAACATCATCAGGCAAAGCAGTATCAGGCATAGCATCTCTAGCAGTATCAGGCAAAGCATCTCTAGCAGTATCAGGCATATCATCTCTAGTAGTATCAGGCAAGGCAGTATCAGGCATAGTATCAAACATAGCATCTCTAGCAGTAGCATCATAAGCATCATCAAGCACATGCGACATATCAAGATTTCTAGCAGGAGGTGATGTCGCAAACTTACTCATAACTGAAGGTGAATCAAGTGCAGAGCTAGATGGCAGTTCCTTACCTCCCCTCCTAGTTCAGGGCAAGACTTTGGTTTTTGGATCCTTCAGATTCTTCATAGTGGTCGGCAGATATAAATCCCAAGTAACTCAGAGAATATAGCAATACCTCCCCGGCAATGGCGCCAGAAAAATGCTGACTGGCACTATGTGGCAATTGCTAGATGGGTGCTATTCTTGATTGCTCAACAATTAGAAATTGTCTTGCAATTACCCACCAGCGCGTGGGATCGAGGCAGTTTTCGAGGGTAGAGTATTCAACCCAAATTTGTTGATTCGCCAAGGAAGTGAGAGGATACTCTCGAGTATTAGCAGCGGAATGTGTCAGATTCAACCACACCTGAAAGATTAATATCTGCAAGCAAAGTATCAACAACAAAGTAGTATGATAACAATGGTGTCAGAAACGATCTGTTGACGACAGACTATTCCTAAGGATTGTATCAATGGCGCTAGAAGTTGCCGTTGACGGAAATTGTCTTTTCCCGTCAACGACCAGCGAACCAAAATTGTAGCAGGTAGCAGAAGTGTAGCAGCAGTAGCAAGGAACATAAGTAGCAAGTAGCAACAGTAGTGACAGCAGTAGCAAGTAGCAGCAGCAGCAGAGCAAAACAAGTAACAGCAGCAGTGAGACAAACTCGTAGGCAATGGGTCGGTTATTTGTTTGGATGATATTCATCATGCAACAGTTATAACATGGAGAGATATGTGGCTAGCTCCCGTTCGTCAATGTGATGTAGGCATGCATTCCGTGTGACGTCATACGTGCTTAGGGACATAAATTGCATGACATCTATTGTCCATCCCTCCCGTGGCAACGAGGTCCAAAAGGAAACTACGGGATATTAAGGTTCTCCTTTTAATAAAGAACTGGACCGATGCATTAGCACTTGGTGAACACATGAACTCCTCAAACTATGGTCATCACCGGGAGTGGTTCCGGTTATTGTCACTCCGGGGTTGCCGGATCATAACACATAGTAGGTAACTACAACTTGCAAGATCGGATCTAAAATACACATATATTGGTGCCAACATAATAATTTCAGATCTGAAATCATGGCACTCGGGTCCTAGTGACAAGCATTAAGCATGGCAAAGTAGTAGCAACATCAATCTCAGAACATAGTGGATACTAGGGATCAATCCCCATCAAAACTAACTCGATTACATGATAGATCTCATCCTACTGATCACCGCCCAGCGAGCCTACGAATAGATTACTCACGAACGATGAAGAGCTTCATGGAATTGGAGAGGGAAGAAGGTTGATGATGACGATGGTGACGATTTCCCCTCTCCGGAGCCCAAAATGGACTCCAGATCTGCCGTCGAGATGAAGAACACGATGTGGCGGCGCCTCCGTATCGCAAACGCGACGAAATATTCTCTTTTTTTTCTGGGACGGAAGTGAATTTATAGAGCTGAGATTGGGGGCGACAGAGCCACGTGTCCCCCACAAGCTTGCTAGCCGCCACCAGGGGGTGGCGGCTACAGGGCTTGTGGCCCACTGGCCCATCCCCTCCGGTGGATCTTTGCGCAGGTATTTTTCATATTTTCCAAAAAATTCTGTGTAAATTTTCAGGACGTTGTGAGAACTTTCATTTTTGCACAAAAACAACACCAAGGCAATTCTGCTGAAAACAACGTTAGTCCAGGTTAGTTCCATTCAAATCATGCAAATTAGAGTCCAAAACAAGGGCAAAAGAGTTTGGAAAAGTAGATACGATGGAGACGTATCAGCTGGCTTTGGCATCGCCGACTAGCTCATGTCAATATGAGATCTTTGCAAAGTCTGCTCAAAGGGGACCATGTTCGTGGACTGACGAATGTGAGTTTTGCCAGAGATCGTGCTTGCAGTGCCTGTATTGAAGGGAAGATTCACGAGACTGCTCATTGTCCCACGACTCTCATTTACGCTAAGAGGCCTTCGGAGATCCTTCATATGGATCTCTTTGGCCCTCGATCTTTTGATAGTCTTGGGGGCAGAAAGTACTGCTTGGTGATTGTTGATGATTACTCAAGATACACTTGGGTATATTTCCTCAAGAGGAAGAGCAAGACTCAACAAACCATCATCAACTTTGCTAATGAAGCTCAATGTCAACATGAAGCAAATATTTTGATGATTATAAGTGACAACAACACCGAGTTCAAGAACTACACCTTGGATGAGTTTCTTAGTGATGAGGGAATCAAGCATCAATATTCAACACCATACAACCCTCAACAAAATGGTGTGGCCGAGAGGAAGAACCGGATGTTGATGGACGCGACAAGAACAGTGATGGCGGAATTCAAATCTCCGTATAACTTTTGGGCGGAAGCCATCAACACAGCATGTCGTGCATCCAATTGGCTCTATCTCCACAAAGGCTTGAACAAGACCCCATATGATATTCTCACCGGAAACAAACCCAACCTCAAGTACTTCAGGGTATTCGGGTGTAAGTGTTTCATTCTCAAGAAAGGTGCACGTTTAGTTAAATTTGATTATAGAGCACAAGAGGGCATTTTTGTTGGTTATGCCACAAACTCTCATGCTTACCGTGTCCTCAACAAGTCCACCGGCCTCATTGAGGAGACGTGTAACGTGGAGTTTGATGAAAATAATGGCTCCCAAGTGGAGCAAAGTGGTCTTTGTGAAGTAGGTGATGAAATTCCTCCCCAAGCCATAAGGAGAACGAGGATTGGTCAAATACTCCCCGTTGAGGAACCCCTTGTGGCCGAAGGAGAAGGACAATGCTCTACTCAAGTGGAGCCATCGCCGTCGCAAACCCCACATGCTTTCGATGAACAAAGAGAAAACCCTCAACCAACTGAACATGATCAAGGGCAAGATCAACCACTTGAAGATGGTGAAGCACCACATGATGTCCAAGTGCTTACACGAGGTTCCGAATCTGCTCAAGATCAAGATCAAGTGCAGCCACAAGATCAAGATCAAGAGCAGCCACAAGATCAAGAACAAACCAGTGAGCCTACTCAAGACGAAAATCAAGTTGATTAGGATGCTGCTTCTCAATTTCCTACTGCAGCACCTAAAAGGGGTCGCGGTGCCAAGGAAGGATCAAAACTCAAGGCCAAGCAACGTGATTAAGTTGATGCTCCCCAACTATCAAGCGCGGAACTCTTGGAGCATCGCGCAACCAAGATTGCATCAAAGCTGAGAGTCAAATCACATCTTATGAAGAACATGCTTGGAAGTTTAAAAAGGGGAGTATTGATACGTCTCAAACCTATCTATAATTTTTGATGGTTTCACGCTGTTATCTTGTCTTCTTTGGTTGTTTTATGTACCTTTTATATCTTTTTTGGGACTAACTTATCAATTCAGTGCCAAGCGCCACTTCCTGTTTTTCCGAGTTTTTGACTCTTTTCAGATCTGATTTTGGAACAGAGTCCAAACGGAAGAAAAACCCCGAAATGATTTTTTCCCGAACGAAAGAAGATCATGGGGCCTTTGGGCCAAGCCAGATGGGCTCCAGGGAGCCCACAAGCCCCCACTCCGCCACCAGGTGGGGGGGGGGGCGGCGGTGGGCAGGCTTGTGGCCTCCCTGGCCGCCCCCTGACCTAGATCTTTGGCCTATAAATTTCCAAATATTCCGCAAAAAATCAAGGGAGCCTCGAAAATACTTTTCCGCCGCCGCAAGCTTCCGTTTCCGCGAGATCTCATCTGGAGACCCTTCCCGGCACCCTGCCGGAGGAGACTTTGGAGTTGGAGGGCTTGTTCATCATCATCATCACCCCTCCAATGACTCGTGAGTATTTCACTTCAAACCTACGGGTCTGTAGTTAGTAGCTAGATGGCTTCTTCTCTCTCTTGGATCTCCAATACAAAGTTCTCCATGATCTTCATGGAGATCTATCCGATGTAATCTTCTTTGGCGGTGTGTTTGTCGAGATCCGATGAATTGTGGATTTGTGATCAGATTATCTATGATATATATTTGAGTCTTTGCTGATTTCTTATATGCATGATTTGATATCCTTGTAAGTCTCTCCGAGTCTTGGGTTTTGTTTGGCCAACTAGATCTATGATTCTTGCAATGGGAGAAGTGCTTGGTTTTGGGTTCTACCCTGTGGTGACCTTTCCCAGTGACAGTAGGGGAAGCAAGGCACACATCAAGTAGATGCCATCAAGGGTAAAAAGATGGGGTTTTTATCATTGGTTTGAGATTATCCCTCTACATCATGTCATCTTGCTTAAGGCGTTACTCTGTTCTTATGGACTTAATACACTAGATGCATGCTGGATAGCGGTCGACGTGTGCAGTAATAGTAGTAGATGTAGAAAGTATCGGTCTACTTGTTTTGGACGTGATGCCTATAGATATAATCATTGCATAGATATCGTCACGACTTTGCGCGGTTCTATCAATTGCTCGACAGTAATTTGTTCACCCACCGTCTACTTGCTTTCATGAGAGAAGCCACTAGTAAACACTACGGCCCCCGGGTCTATTCACATCCATCGTTTACATCTCCGCTTTTACTTTGCTTTGTTACTTAGTTGCTTTCAGTTCTCACTTGGCAAACAATCTATAAGGGATTGACAACCCCTTCAAAGCGTTGGGAGCAAGCTTTTGTGTTTGTGCAGGATCTTGAGATACTCCTCCACTGGATTGATACCTTGGTTCTCAAACTGAGGGAAATACTTACCACCGCTACGCTACATCACCCTTTCCGCTTCAAGGGAACACCAACGCAAGGCTCGAAGGCCACGGGGGAATCCTTTGCATACTTGCGTAGGAAGTCCCTTAAGGCGTAGCCGCAGAAGAAAGATCAAGCCAAGTATTCTCCCGTCGACGTGCCTATTTATGGCGCCGTTGGAAGGTATTTTGTTGCAGTAGCAGAAGTATTTCTAGCGCCGGTGCCGGGGATACACAGCTAACATCAGAAGTATTTCTGGCGCCGTTGCTGGGGAGGAGAAATCAAGATCTATCCAAGTAGGTCTCACAAACTCTTCTCCTGTATTTACTTTTGTTGCCAGTTGCCTCTCGTTTTCCTCTCCCCCACTTCACATTTGCCGTTTTCATTTGCCGTTCTCCTTTGCCGTTTTATTTTGCCCTTGCCGTTTCCCTTTGCCGGTTTTCTCGCTTGCTTGTGTGCTTGTTTGTCTGTTGAAGTCATCATGGATGAAAACACCAAACTTTGCAACTTCTCGAGCACTAATAATAACGATTCTATTAGTACTCCGATTGCTCCCGCCACTAGTGCGGAATCGTATGAAATCAACGCAGCTTTGCTTAATCTTGTTATGAAAGAGCAATTCTATGGCCTTCCTAGTGAAGATGTCGCATCCCATCTCAATACCTTCATTGAGCTTTGCGATATGCAAAAGAAAAGAGATGTGGATAATGACGTGATTAAGTTGAAACTTTTTCCTTTCTCGTTGCGAGATCGCGCAAAAACTTGGTTTTCTTGTTTGCCTAAAAATGGTATCGATTCTTGGGATAAGTGCAAAGATGCTTACATATCCAAGTATTTTCCGCCGGCTAAGATCATCTCCTTACGAAACTATATCATGAATTTCAAGCAACTTGATCATGAACATGTTGCACAATCTTGGGAGAGGATGAAGCTTATGATTAGAACTTGTCCCGCTCATGGCTTGAGTTTGTGGATGATTATACAAATCTTTTACGCTGGCTTGAATTTTGCATCTCGCAATATCTTGGACTCCGCCTCAGGTGGAACGTTCATGGAAATCACGTTAGGAGACGCTACAAAACTCCTAGACAATATCATGACCAACTACTCTCAGTGGCACACTGAAAGGTCGCCTGCTAGCAGAAAGGTCCATGCTATATAAGAGATTAACTCGCTTAGTGCTAAGATGGACGAGTTGACGAATTTGGTTGCTAGTAGAAATGCTACCATAGATCCTAATGACATGCCGCTATCTTCTTTGATTGAGAGTAGCAACGCTAGTTTGGACGTGAATTTTGTTGGTAGGAACAATTTTGGCAACAACAATGCTTTTAGAGGAAACTATGTTCCTAGGTCTTTTCCTAGTAACTCCTCTAACAATTATGGCAATTCCTACAACAACACTTATGGAAACCACAACAAATTATCCTCTGATTTAGAGAGTAATATCAAAGAGTTCATCAACTCTCAAAAGATTTTCAATGCGTCCATAGAGGAAAAACTACTCAAAATAGACGATTTGGCTAAGAGCGTTGATAGGATGTCTTGTGATATTGATGCTTTGAAAGTTAGATGTGCTCCTCCCAAGGTCAACTTGGATGGAACTTTGAAAGTTATGCATATCTCCATGAATGAGAGGAAAGAAAGAACCGCCCAAATTCGCGCTAGACATGAATGGTTTAAAAGGGTGCGTTCTAGTGATGCAAATCACGAAGATCTTAAAGTGCTTGGTGTGTCTCCTCTTGAATCTTTGTTTTTGCGTGTCAAACCTACTTATGGAGGGGTTGGATATGAATCCACTTTGGTTGAAAAACGCCCCAATGATTCGGAGTCCACCTATCTTGATGATAAAGGTGTGGAGAGTGGAGTAGAAGAAGTCAAAATTTTGGGTAGTAATGAAACTCCCACTTTGGATTTCAAGGAATTCAATTATGATAATTACTCCTTGTTTGAATGCATTTCTTTGATGCAATCCATTGCAAACTCTCCACATGCTTATAGCCAAAGGAAAGCCTTTACCGCGCATATCGTAGATGCTATGATGAAACCTCTTGAAGAGAAGCTCGAACTAGAAGTCTCTATACCTAGAAAACTTCATGATGAGCGGGAACCTACTATCAAAATCAAGATCAAAAACTATGAGTGCAATGCTTTGTGTGATTTGGGTGCTAGTCTTTTCGCGATTCCAAAGTCTTTATGTGATATTCTTGGTTTTCATGAGATTGAAGAGTGTTCTCTTAATTTGCATCTTGTGGATTCTACTGTCAAGAAACCCATGGGGAGGATCGATGATGTTCTTATTGTTGCAAATAAGAAGTATGTACCCGTGGATTTCATTGTACTTGACATAGATTGCAATCCTTCATATCCCATTATTCTTGGTAGACCTTTCCTAAGGACTATTGGTGCTATCATCGATATGAAGGAAGGGAATATTAGATTTCAATTTCCTTTAAAGAAGGGCATGGAGCACTTTCCTAGAAATAAAATAAGATTGCCTTATGAATCTATGATGAGGGCTACCTATGGTTTGAGCACCAAAGATGACTATACGTGATTCCATCACTTTCGCCTAGCTAAGGGTGTTAAACAAAAGCGCTTCTTGGGAGGCAACCCAACAAATCTATCATTTTTATTTCTGTTTTGTGTTTTCCACACTTTCATAATTCTGTTATCATTGTATTTTTGTGTTTTTTTGCGTTTGTGCCAAGCAAAACCGTTATGATTAGTCTTGGGGATGATCGTTTGGTCATGCTGAAAAGACAGAAACTTTCTGCTCACGAAAATAATTTTCATTTTTTTGTAAGAGCTTTTGAGTTGATTGTTTTTGCTTCTGATTGCCACGCAAATTCTTCAGACTTTCGTAATTTTTCAGAATTTGTGAAGTACCAGAGGTATACGAAATATACTACAGACTAGTCTGTTGTTAACGAATTCTGTTTTTGTTGTGTTGGTTGCTTATTTTGATGAAACTATGGATAGTATCGAGGGGGGGGGTATTAGCCATGGAAGATTGAAAGTACAGTAATCCAACATCAGCACAAGTAATTTTCTACAGTACCTAAGGAAGTGGTGGTTTGCTTTCTTGTACTAATGTTATCACGAGTTTCTGTTTAAGTTTCGTGTTGTGAAGTTTTCATGTTTTGGGTGAAGTTCTTATGGACAAAGAGATAAAGAGTGGCAAGAGCTCAAGCTTGGGGATTCCCAAGGCACCCCAAGAGATTCAAGGATGCCCTAAAAGCCTAAGCTTGGGGATGCCCTGGGAAGGCATCCCCTCTCTCGTCTTCAATCCATCGGTAACGTTACTTGGTGCTATATATTTATTCACCACATGTTATGTGTTTTTGCTTGGAGCGTCTTGTATCGTAGGAGTCTTTTATTTTGTGTGTGTCACAATCATCCTTGTTGCACACCTAGAGAGAGAGACATGCACACACTGTGATTTTGTCGAGCTTCACTTATATCCTTTGGTAGACAATTTAGCTCACATGTGCTTCACTTATATCTTTTGAGCTAGATACTTTTGCTCTATGTGCTTCACTTATATCTTTTAGAGCACAACAGTGCGTTGCTTGGTAGTTGATCTATGCTTTGAAAGTAGTCTCAAAATGGGTAGTTATCCAAAGGGATAAGAAAACTTCCACCTTCATGTGCATTGAATAGTTAGAGAAGTTTGATTCATGTCAATTAGGTTTGAGTTGTGGTTATGGTAATATTGAAGTCATGCTAGTAAGGTGTTGTGGATCTAGAAATACTTGTGTTGAAGTTAGTGATTCCCGTAGCATTCACGTATGGTGAACCGCTATGTGATCAAGTCTGAGCATGATTAGTATATTGATTGTCATCCTTTGCGTGGCGGTCGGGATCGCGCGATGGGTTATACCTACCAACCCTTCCCCTAGGAGTATGCGTTGAATTCTTTGTTTCGATTACTAATAAAACTTTTGCAACAAGTATATGAGTTCTTCATGACTAATGTTGAGTCCATGGTTTAGATGCACTTTCACCTTCCACCATCACTATCTTCTTAGTGCCGTGCAACTTTCGCCGGTGCACAAAACCCATCATTAGCCTACCTCAAAACAGCCACCATACCTACCTATTATGGCTTTTTCAAAGTCATTCCAAGATATATTTCCATGCAACTACCACCATGACATGTGTCACCACGTCTACATTGCCATTGCATCATCGTAAGATAGCTAGCATGATGTTTCGATTGATGTCTATGCCATGCTAGATCATTGCCACGGTACACTACCGAAGGCATTCCATATAGAGTCATCGTTGCTCTAAGTTTTGAGTTGGAAGTGTGATGGTCATCATTAATGGAGCATTGTCCCATGTGAGGAAATAAAAGAGGCCAAAGAAGCCCACCAAAAAAAGAGAGGCCAAAGAGCCCACCAAAATAATAAAAAAATGAGAGAAAAAGAGAGAAGGGACAATGCTACCACTTTTTCCACACTTGTGCATATTAAGCACCATGATCTTCATGATTAAGAGTCTCTCGTTTTGTCACCACCATATAGCTAGTGGGAAATTTTCATTATATAACTCGTCTTGTATATTCCAATGATACGCTTCCTCAAAATTGCCTTAGGTCTTCGTGAGCAAGCAAGTTGGATGCTCATCCACTAGTTTTCTTTAAGAGCTTTCACATACTCATAGCTCTAGTGCATCAATTGTATGGCAATCTCTACTCATTCACATTGATATCTATTGATGAGCATCTCCACAGCTCATTTATACGCCTAGTTAATGTGACCATCTTCTCCTTTTTGTCTTGCAACCTCCACTACACTCCACACCATCTATAGTGCTATAACCATGGCTCACGCTCATGTATTGCGTGAGAGTTGAAAAGGTTTCAGAAAGTAAAGGTGTGAAATAATGACTTGACCAATACCGGGGTTGTGCATGATTTAAATTCATTGTGCAATGATGATAGAGCATAGCCAGACTAAATGCTTTTGTAGGGATAACTTTCTTTTCGCCTTGTTATTTTGAAAGTTCATGATTACTTTGCTAGTTTGCTTGAATTATTATTGTTTCCACGTCAATAGCAAACTATTGTTTTCAATCTAATGGATCTGAACATTCACGTCACATAAGAGGAATTACAAAGGATACCTATGCTTGGTAGCGTGAAAGCATCAAAAATTAATTCTTATCACTTCCCTACTCGAGGACGAGCAGGAGTTAAGCTTGGGGATGCTTGATACGTCTCAAACGTATCTATAATTTTTTTATGGTTTCACGCTGTTATCTTGTCTTCTTTAGTTGTTTTATGTACCTTTTATATATTTTTTGGGACTAACTTATTAATTCAGTGCCAAGTGCCAGTTCCTGTTTTTTCCGTGTTTTTGACTCTTTTCAGATCTGATTTTGGAACGGAGTCCAAATGGAAGAACAACCCTGAAATTATTTTTTCCCGAACGGAAGAAGATCAGGGGGACTTTCGGCCAAGCCAGGTGGGCTCCAGGGAGCCCACGAGCCCCCACTCCGCCACCAGGGGGGAGGCGGCAGTGGGCAGGCTTATGGCCTCCCTGGCCGCCCCCTGACCTAGATCTTTGGACTATAAATTCCCAAATATTCCGCAAAAAATAAGGGGAGCCTCGAAAATAATTTTCCGCCACCACAAGCTTCCATTTCCTCGAGATCTCATCTGGAGACCCTTCCCGGCAGCCTACCAGAGGGGACTTTAGAGTTGGAGGGCTTCTTCATCATCATCATCGCCCCTCCAATGACTCGTGAGTAGTTCACTTCAGACCTGCGGGTCCGTAGTTAGTAGCTAGATGGCTTGTTCTCTCTCTTGGATCTTCAATACAAAGTTCTCCATGAACTTCATGGAGATCTATCCGATGTAATCTTCTTTGGCGGTGTGTTTGTCGAGATCCGATGAATTGTGGATTTGTGATCAGATTATCTATGATATATATTTGAGTCTTTGCTGATTTCTTATATGCATGATTTGATATCCTTGTAAGTCTCTCTCAGTCTTCGGTTTTGTTTGGCCCACTAGATCTATGATTCTTGGTTTTGGGTTCTCCCATGTGGTGACCTTTCTGAGTGACAGTAGGGGCAGCAAGGCACACATCAAGTAGTTGCCATCAAGGGTAAAAAGATGGGGTTTTTATCATTTTTTTGAGATTACCCCTCTACATCATGTCATCTTGCTTAAGGCGTTACTCTGTTCTTATGGACATAATAAACTAGATGCATGCTGGATAGCGGTCGATGTGTGGAGTAATAGTAGTAGATGCAGAAAGTATCGGTGTACTTGTTTTGGATGTGATGCCTATAGATATAATCATTGCATAGATATCGTCATGACTTTGCGTGGTTCTATCAATTGCTCGACAATAATTTGTTCACCCACCGTCTACTTGCTTTCATGAGAGAAGCCACTAGTAAACACTACGGCCCCCGGGTCTATTCACATCCATCGTTTACATCTCCGCTTTTACTTTGCTTTGTTACTTTGTTGCTTTCAGTTCTCACTTGGCAAACAATCTGTAAGGGATTGACAACCCCTTCATAGCTTTGGGAGCAAGCTTTTGTGTTTGTGCAGGATCTTGAGATACTCCTCCACTGGATTGATACCTTGGTTCTCAAACTGAGGGAAATACTTACCACCGCTACGCTACATCACCCTTTCCGCTTCGAGGGAACAACAACGCAAGGCTCCAAGGCCATGGGGGAAATCCTTTGCATACTTGCCTTGGAAGTCCCTTAAGGCGTAGCTGCAGCAGAAAGATCAAGCCAAGTATTCTCCCGTCGACGTGTCTATTTCTGGCGCCGATGGAAGGTCCTTTGTTGCAGTAGCAGAAGTATTTCTGGCGCCGTTGCCGGGGATACACAGCTAACATCAAGTATCCACTCGTCAAAAAATTTAAAAAATTTCTGAGCATCACGCGTTTGTTTTGTATTGTGAACCTCAACACGTACAGGAAGCGCTCGATGATGAGGATTGGCTTATGGCCATGCATGAAGAACTAAACAACTTCGAGCGTAATCAAGTCTGGAAATTAGTGCCAAGACCAAAGGAGGAACATAATGTCATCGGGACCAAATGGATCTTCAAAAACAAGCAAGATGCCAATGGGATTGTGGTTCGAAACAAGGAGAGATTGGTGGCTCAAGGCTACTTCCAAGTAGAGGGTATGGACTATGGTGAAACCTTTGCCCCTGTTGCTCGTCTAGTATCTATTCGCATGCTGCTTGCATTTGCATCTCATCATGATTTCAAATTACAACAAATGGATGTGAAAAGTTCTTTTCTTAATGGTCCTTTAAATGAGTTGGTACATGTCAAACAATCTCCGGGATTTGTACATCCCAAGCTCCCCAATCATGTATATAAACTTAATAAGGCACTCTATGGCCTTAAACAAGCCCCACGTGCATGGTATGAGTACCTTACCGAGTTATTACAAGATCGTGGGTTTGAAATTGGGAGGATTGACCCCACTATTTTTACGAAGAAGGACAAAGGGGATTTGTTCGTATGCCAACTATATGTAGATGATATTATTTTTGGTTCCCCTAACAAATCTTTCAATGAAGAATTTGTTGCAGTATTGACCGAGAAATTTGAGATGTCAATGATGGGTGAGTTGAAGTTCTTCATCGGGTTCGAAATTAATCAATATTTAGAAGGAACCTTCATCAAACAAGTCAAGTACACCCTAGACATGCTCAAGAGGTTCGAGCTAGAGGACGTCAATCCGGTCAAGTTTCCCATGCCAACCAGATGCAAGCTTGACAGTGATTCCAATGGTAAAGCAGTGGATCAAAAGGTATATCGCTCCATGATTGGATCCCTTCTTTACCTTTGTGCATCTAGACCGGATATCATGTTGAGTGTAGGGATTTGTGCACGGTTTCAATCTGCACCAAAGGAAAGCCATTTTATGGCTGTCAAACGAATCTTTCGGTATTTGGCTCATACCCCAAACTTTGGCCTATGGTATCCCAAAGGAGCAAGCTTCAACCTAGTGGGCTATTCTGACTCAGATTGGGCGGGGGACTGTTTGGAGAGGAAGTCAACTTATGTAGGATGTCAATTTCTTGGTCGTTCACTCATAAGTTGGCCCTCAAAGAAGCAAAACTGTGTCTCATTGTCTTCCGCCGAAGCTGAGTATGTTGCAGCTGCGAGTTGCTGTGCACAGTTGCTATGGATGAGGAAAACTTTAAAGGATTGTGGTGTCACTTGTGACAAAGTGCCTCTTCTATGTGACAATCAAAGTACTATCAAGATTTCTCTCAATCCGGTGCAACATAGCAAGACCAAGCACACAGATATTCGCCATCAATTCATTCGTGAGCATATCAAGCATGGTGATATTGAGGTTCACTTCATCAACATTGAGGAGCAACTTACAGATATTTTCACTAAGCCCCTAGATGAAGCAAGGTTCCGAGAGTTAAGGCATGACCTAAATATCATTGATTCAAGTAATGTGGCTTGAAACTAGGCACTCTACACCTCATTCCGCATTATATCTCGTTCTAGGTGTAGGCATGGAATTAGGGGGAGTGTTATTCTCTCAATGAACTTTACCTCCCCCCATTATGCATAAATCGATGAAGTCTTTCACATTGGCCATTATTGATGGGTCTTGTGCTTCAAAGATGAGCGTTGGTCATGAACCCAAGGATAATTCTTCGCGGTGTCATGCCTTTTGTCTCAAACATAGGTGGCTCCGACCACCGCCCCTCCCCCTCCTAGTAAAGGAGGGTTATAATATTGCCAGTCAGTATATTTTGCCTCTGTGTTTTCTCCCGTATTGACTGGTATTTGTCCGTAGTGTATTCTTGCTCTTCTGGCAATTTCTGGATTTATCTGTACGTTCTAGAGCGGTACTACCGCCAGGGGGAGCGGTACTACCGCGATGACCAGCGCGGTACTACCGCTGACTAGGGATAACGTCTGAAAATCCTCAGGGGAACAATACTACTACCTCATGCGGTACAACCGCGATGATCCCAGCTGTACTACCGCCAAGACTCGAGCGGTACTACCGCTAGGGCATGAGCGGTACTACCGTAGCAAGCAGTACTACCGCTTTGCCCGAGCGGTACTACCGCCCTGCCTGTGCCCTCGGGTATATAAAGAGCGGGGTGCAGTTTTTCCTTGCCCCATTTGCTTCTTCTTCATGGAGCTCTCCCTCTCTGCCCCGAGTTCCCCCATATTTGATCTTCCTCCGCGGTGATTCTCCTCCTGTTCTAGTTGGAGGGATTGCCCGTCCTCCTCCTTCCTCCCCCGTGTGCCATGGATTCCAGTACTACTCCTATCCCCCTTGTGTTGTGTTGATTTTCTTGGTTCTAGGGTTAGGGATAGATGTATTCGCTCCACTGTTGTGGCATGATTTTTTTTCGTTCATGGATAGGAGGAGAGATGTTGGGAAGTGCCTCTATTTGCGTTGTTGCATAGGATCTGCATAGTTTTGGGCTTGGATCCATAGTTTTGGTCTCTTATGTTTTTAAATCCACAGCTTTGTGGTTAGATTCATTCTTGTTCCTCCAGATTTGTAACCACACGGTACTACCCCTCTGCCCCGAGCGGTACTACCGCTAGCTCACGGTACTACCTCCCTGACCAATCGGTACTACCGCTCGTAGAGCAGTACTACCGCCATGGCCGAGCGGTACAACCGCTAGCGCTCGATTTGCTGCCTATGCCTGCTCTTACTTGGGTTCTTTTGTGTTGTTCCTTGTTCTGGATGTTTCCATGACTTCTCTTGTCGTTTTCGCGTGTTTGTGTTGCGTGTCTCAGGTGGTGGCTTTCGTCGTTCCAACCTAGTTGGCAACACCGAGTCCAAGAGGTACCTCAACACTGAAGAACCGGAAGGTTCCCGTCCTCAGAAGCGCCCCGTCAAGAAGACTGTCTCAAAGGACAAGGAGTCCACCATTGACTATGAAACTATGGCTCCCAAGGAGTTTGCGAGGCGCCGAAAGCAAAACCCTTATGTCAATGAGAGGGAGGAGTTCAGGGGCGGATAGATGTTCTAGACCAAGCAACAATTCATGATCTATCAAGATGTCGTCCTGACTAAGAAGAAGAAATTTGTTCCAGTGTAGTGGATTGATCTCAATCATCTCTGGAAGGATACTAAATATTTTGGCGAGGCCCTGCGTATGATTAAGCAGCTGGGTATTGAGGATATCATCACTTTTCGCTGTGACTTTGATGCACATGTAGTGGCTCAATTCTATACCTCTGTCTTCTTCCATAATGATGAGAATCTCTCTTTGACTTGGATGACTTATGTCGAGAAGTTGACAGGTTCTTGGGCTGAGTTCACGAAGCTTTTGAGGATCAATTTTGCTGGGCTGCATAATTCTCTTGGCCTGCACCCTCATCGCTGTTGGGGAACAATGCATGGGAAACAAGAATTTTCCTACGCACACGAAGACCTATCATGGTGATGTCCATCTACGAGAGGAGATTTGGATCTATGTACCCTTGTAGATCGCACAGCAGGAAGCATTAAGAAATGTGGTTGATGTAGTGGAATGTCTTCACGTCCCTCGAACCGTCCCAGGAACCGTCCCGCGATCCGTCCCACAATTCGTTCCTATCTAGGGCCGAACGACGACACCTCCGCGTTCAACACACGTACAACTCGACGATGATCTCGGCCTTCTTGATCCAGCAAGCAAGATGGAGAAGTAGATGTGTTCTCCCACAGCGTGACGACGCTCCGGTGGTGGTGATGATCTACTCCTGTAGGGCTCCGCCTCAGCTCCGCAAAAATCCGATCTAGAGGTAGAATTATGTGGTCCAGGGTTTAATTGCACATGGCACAAGTTGTCTCAAATCATCCCTAAAACACCACTATATATAGGAGGGAGGGGGAGGGCTAGCCTTGAGGGACTAGCCCTCAAGGTGCGCCGGCCAAGGGGAGGAGGAGGACTCCTCCTCCAATTCGGTTTGGGAAGGAGGAGTCCTCCTCTTCCTTGCCACCTCCTTTTTTTCCCTTTTCCTTTTATTTTATTTTGGTATTTCTTTATGTGGCGCCATGGGCCCCTTGGGATGACTCCACCAGCCACTAAGGACTTGTGGCGCCACCCTAGTGCATTGGGCTCACTCCCGGATGGGTAGACCCCTATCAGTGAACTCCTGGAACCCATTCGTCACTCCCGGTACACTGCCGGAATTGCCCGAAACTTTCCGGTGACCAAATGAAACCATCCTATATATCAATCTTCATTTCTGGACCATTCCGGAAACCCTCGTGACATCCGTGATCTCATCCGGGACTCCTAACAACATTCGATAACCACACATATAACTCAACTATACGAAAACATCATCGAACTTTAAGTGTGCAAACCCTAAGGGTTCGAGAACTATGTAGACATGCCCCGAGGCACTCCTCATTCAAAATCCAATAGAGGGACCTCGATGCCCATATTGGATCCTACATATTCTCCGAATATCTTATCAGTTGAACCTCAGTGTCAAGGATTCATATAATCCCGTATGGCATTCCCTTTGTCCTTCGGTATGTTACTTGCCCGAGATTCGATCGTCGGTATCCGCATACCTATTTCAATCTCGTTACCGGCAAGTCTCTTTACTCGTTCCGTAATACAAGATCCCTTGACTTACACTTAGTCACATTGCTTGCAAGGCTTGTGTGTGATGTTGTATTACCGAGTGGGCCCCGAGATACCTCTCCATCATAGGGAGTGACAAATCCCAGGCTTGATCCATACTAATTCAACGGACACCTTCGGAGATACCTGTAGAGCACCTATATAGTCACCCAGTTACGTTGTGATGTTTGATGCACACAAGGTATTCCTCCGGTGCCAGTGAGTTATATGATCTCATGGTCATAGGAATAAATACTCAACACACATAAAACAATAGCAATAAAACGACACGATCGATATGCTACGTTCATTGTTTGGGTCTAGTCCATCACATGATTCTTCTAATGATGTGATCCTGTTATCAAGTGACAACACTTGCATATAGCCAAAACCTTGACTATCATTGATCAACTGACTAGCCAACTAGAGGCTTGCTAGGGACATTGTTTTCTCTATGTAACCACACATGTACCTATGTTTTCATTCAATACAATTATAGTATGGATAATAAAGGATTATCTTTAAAGAGGAGATATAATAATAACTATTTATCATTGCCTCTAGGGCATATTTCCAACAGTCTCCCACTTGCACTAGAGTCAATAATCTAGTCCTCACATCACCATGCGATTTACATTGTAATAAATCTAACACCCATACAGTTCTGGTGTTGATCATGTTTTCCCCGTGGAAGAGGTTTAGTCAGCGGGTCTGCTACATTCACATCCATGTGCACTTTACAAATATTCACGTCCTCTCCTTCGACGTAGTCGTGGATGAGGTTGAAGCGTCGTTTGATGTGTCTGGTCTTCTTGTGAAACCTTGGTTCCTTTGCTAAAGCAATGTCACTAGTGTTGTCACATAACAGAGTTATTGGATTTAGTGAGCTCGGCACAACTCCAAGATCTGTCATGAACTGCTTCATCCAGACACCCTCTTTGCTGCCTCCGAGGCAGCCATGTACTCCGCTTCACATGTAGAATCTGCTACGATGCTTTGCTTGGAACTGCACCAGCTTACTGCACCCCCATGAAGAATAAATATGTATCCGGTTTGCGACTTAGAGTCATCCGGATCGGTGTCAAAGCATGCATCGACATAACCCTTTACCATGAGATCTTCGTCACCTCCATAAACGAGAAACATTTCCTTAGTCCTTTTCAGGTACTTCAGAATATTTTTGACCGCCGTCCACTGATCCACTCCTGGATTACTCTGAAACCCGCCTACCATACTTATGGCCAAGCTGGCGTCTGGTCTAGTGCACAACATTTCATACATGATAGATCCTATGGCTGAAGCATAGGGGACGGAACTCATCTGTTCTCTATCTTCCGCAGTTGCTGGGCACTGAGTGTTACTCAATTTCATACCTTGTAATACTGGCTATAACCCTTTCTTGGACTGATCCATTTTGAACTTCTTCAAAACTTTATCAAGGTATGTGCTTTGTGAAAGTCCTATCAGGCGTCTCGATCTATCCCTATAGATCTTAATGCCTAGAATGTAAGAAACTTCTCCTAGGTCCTTCATAGAGAAACTTTTATTCAAGTAATCCTTAATGCTCTCCAAAAACTTCACATTGTTTCCAATTAGCAATATGTCATCCACATATAATATTAGAAACGCCACAGAGCTCCCACTCACTTGTATAAACCCAAATGCTTTGATCACCTCATCAAAGCACTTATTCCAACTCCGAGATGCTTGCACCAGTCCATAAACGGATCGCTGGAGCTTGCACACTTTGTTAGCATTCTTTGGATCGACAAAACCTTCGGGTTGCATCATATACAACTCTTCCTTAAGAAAACCGTTAAGGAACGCCGTTTTTACATCCATCTGCCAGAATTCATAATCGAAAAATGCAGCTATTGCTAACATGATTCGGACGGACTTAAGCATCGCTACCGGTGAGAACGTTTCATCGTAGTCAACTACTTCAACCTGTGAAAAACCCTTTGCCACAAGTCGAGCTTTATAAATGGTCACATTACCGTCTGGGTCCGTCTTCTTCTTAAATATCCATTTGTTCTGAATAGCCTTGCAGCCTTCACGTAGTACTTCCAAACTCCACACTTTGTTCTCGTACATGGATCCTATGTCGGACTTCATGGCCTCCAGCCATTTGTTGGAATGCAGGCCCACCATAGCTTCTTCATAATTCGTAGGTTCATTGTTGTCTAACAACATAATTGATAAGACGGGATTACCGTACCACTCAGGAGTAGTACGCGATCTTGTCGACCTGTGAGGTCCGATACGAACTTGATCCGAAGTTTCATGATCATCATCATCAACTTCCTCCTCAATTGGCGTCGCAACGATAGGGGTTTCCTCTTGTGCTACGCAACCATCCAGAGGGATTAGAGGTTCGACAACCTCATCAAGTTCTGTCTTCCTCCCACTCTATTCTTACGAGAGAAACTCCTTCTCAAGAAAAGCTCTGTTTTTAGCAACAAACATTTTGCCCTCAAATTTTAGATAGAAGGTATACCCAACTGTCTCTTTTGGCTCTCCTATGAAGACGCACTTTTCCGCTTTGGGTTCCAGCTTTTCAGGCTGAAGCTTTTTGACATAAGCATCACGCCTCCAAACTTTAAGAAACGACAACTTTGGTCTTTTGCCATACCACAGTTCGTATGGTGTCGTCTCAACGGATTTTGATGGTGCCCTATTTAAAGTGAATGCAGCTGTCTCTAATGCATAACCCCAAAATGATAACGGCAAATCGGTAAGAGACATCATAGATTGCACCATCTCTAATATAGTACGATTATGACGTTCGGATACACCATTACTTTGTGGTGTTCCAGGGGGTGTCAACTGTGAAACAATTCCACATTGTCTTAAGTGTGCACCAAACTCGAAACTTAGATATTCACCCCCACGATCAGACCGTAGGAACTTGATCTTCTTGTTATGATGATTTTCAAATTCACTATGAAATTGCTTGAATTTCTCAAACATTTTAGACTTGTGCTTCATCAAGTAGATATAACCATATCTACTCAAATCGTCAGTGAAGGTGAGAAAATAACGATATCCGCCGCGCGCCTCCACACTCATCGGACCGCACACATCGGTATGTATGATTTCCAACAAGTCACTTGCACGCTCCATTGTTCCAAAGAACGGAGTCTTAGTCATCTTGCCCATGAGGCATGGTTCGCACGTATCAAGTGAACCAAAGTCAAGTGACTCCAAAAGTCCATCGGAATGGAGTTTCTTCATGTGATTTACACCAATATGACCTAAGAGGATGTGCCACAAAAACATGGTGCTATCATTGTTAACTCTAACTCTTTTGGTCCCAATGTTATGTATATGTGTATCATCACTATGAAGATTCAATATGAACAATCCTCTAACATTGGGTGCATGACCATAAAAGATATCACTCATAGAAATAGAAAAACCATTATTCTGTGACTTAAACGAGTAACCGTCTTGCAACAAAAAAGATCCAGACCTAATGTTCATGCTTAACATAGGCATTAAATAACAATTATTGAAGTTCATAACTAATCCTAATGGCAACTGAAGTGAAACTGCGCCGACGGCGATTGCATCAACCTTGGAACCATTTGCAACGCGCATCGTCACTTCATCCTTCGCCAGCCTTCGCTTATTCCACTGTTCCTGTTTCGAGTTGCAAATATGAGCAACAGAACCGGTATAGAATACATAGGCACTACTACGAGAGCTGGTTAAGTACACATCAATAACATGTAGATCGAATATAACTGATTTTTTCCTTGGCCGCCTTCTTATCAGCCAAATACTTGGGACAGTTGCGCTTCCAGGGACCCAGTCCCTTGCAATAATAACACACCGTTTCAGGCTTAGGTCCAGCCTTGGGTTTCTTCGTCTGATTGGCAATAGGCTTGCCGCTCTTCTTGGAATTACACTTCTTGCCTTTGCCGTATCTCTTGAAACTAGTGGTCTTATTCACCATCAACATTTGATGATCTTTACGTAGCTCTAACTCTGCGACTTTCAGCATCGCGAATAATTCGCCGGGTGACTTGTTCATCCCTTGCATGTTATAGTTCAACACAAAGCTGTTGTAGCTTGGTGGCAATGATTGAAGAATTCTGTAAGTGATAGCCTCTTGCGGGAGTTCAATCCCCAGCTCAGCTAGACGGTTTAGTACCCAGACATTTTGAGCACATGTTCACTGACAGACGAATTCTACTCCATCTTGCAAGCATAGAATTTATCGGAGGTCTCATACCTCTCGATCTGGGTGCTTTTGAAAGATAAAATTCAACTCCTGGAACATCTCAAATGCTCCATGACACTCAAAGCAACGTTGAAATCCCGGCTCTAAGCCATACAAGACTGCACATTGAACTACTGAGTAGTCCTCCTTACGTGTTAACCAAGCGTTCTTAACATCTTGGTTAGCCGTAGCGGGTGGTTCATCTCCTAGCACAACATTAAGGAAATAATCCTTCTTCCCAGCTTGCAGGAGCAACTTAAGATTACGAGCCCAGTCTACAAAGTTGCTTCCATCATCTTTCAACTTAGCTTTCTCTAGGAACGTATCAAAATTCAAGGTGACTATTGCATGAGCCATTGATCTACAACACAAATATTTCAAAGTGGACTTAGACTATGTTCAAGATAATTAGAGTTTAACTAATCAAATTACTTGCTAAACTCCCACTCAAAAAGTACATATCTCTAGTCATTTGAGTGGTTCATGATCCAAATTCACTAACTCAAGTCCGATCATCACGTGAGTTGAGAATAGTTTCAGTGGTAAGCATCTCTATGCTAATTATATCAACTATACGATTCATGCTCGACCTTTCGGTCTCATGTGTTCCGAGGCCATGTCTGCACATGCTAGGCTCATCAAGCTTAACCCGAGTGTTCTGCATGTGCAACTATTTTGCGCCCGTTGTATGTGAACGTTGAGTCTATCACACCCGATCATCACGTGGTGTCTCGAAACGAGGAACTGTAGCAACGGTGCACAGTCGGGGAGAATACAATTTCGTCTTGAAATTTTAGTGAGAGATCAACCTCATAATGCTACTGTCGTTCTAAGCAAAATAAGGTGCATAAAAGGATTAACATCACATGCAATTCATAAGTGACATGGTATGGCCATCATCTTGTGGTTCTTGATCTCCATCACCAAAGCACCGACACGATCTTCTTGTCAGCAGCGCCACACCATGATCTGCATAATCATGACCTCCATCAACGTGTTGCCATCGAGGTTGTCGTGCTACTTATGCTATTACTAATAAAGCTACATCCTATGGCTCCTGCCGGTTGCCGTAGCATCAACGTGCAAGTCGATATTAACTATTGCAACATGATCATCTCATACATCCAATACATCACGTCATTGGCCATATCATATCACAAGCATACCCTGCAAAAACAAGTTAGACGTCCTCTAATTTGTTTTTGCATATTTTACGTGGCTGCTATGTTTATCTAGTATGATCGCATCTTACTTACGAAAAAACCACAACGGAGATGTGCAAATTGCTATTTAACCTCTCCAAGGACCGCCTCGGTCAAAACAATTAAACTAAAGTTGAAGAAACCGACACCCACCAGTCATCTTTATGCAACGAGGTTGCATGCCAATCGATGAAACCATTCTCTCGTAAGCGTACGAGTTATGTCGGTCCGGGACGCTTGAATCCAACTATACTTCCGAATCGAGAAAAGACTAAGGAGAGCAAAAAATCGAACATCACCGTCCACAAAACCTTTTGTGTTCTACTCGAGATAACATCTACGCATGAACCTAGCTCATGATGCCATTGTTGGGGAACGTTGCTTGGGAAACAAGAATTTTCCTATGCACACGAAGACCTATCATGGTGATGTCCATCTACGAGATGAGATTTGGATCTACGTACCCTTGTAGATCGCACAGCAGGAAGCGTTAAGAAACGCGATTGATGTAGTGGAACGTCTTCACGTCCCTCGAACCGTCCCACGAACCGTCCCGCTATCCTTCCCACGATCCGTTCCGATCTAGCGCCGAACGGACGGCACCTCCGCGTTCAGCACACGTACACCTCGACGATGATCTTGGCCTTCTTGATCCAGCAAGAAAGACGGAGAAGTAGATGAGTTCTCCGACAGCGTGACGGCTCTCCGGTGGTGGTGATGATCTACTCCTGCAGGGCTCCGCCGGAGGTCCGCAGAAATCCGATCTAGAGGTAGAACTATGTGGTCTAGGGTTGAATTGCACGTGGCAAAAATTGTCTCAAATCAGTCCTAAAACACCACTATATATAGGAGGGAGGGGAGGGCTAGCCTTGAGGGACAAGCCCTCAAGGTGCGTCGGCCAAGGGGAGGAGGAGGACTCCTCCTCCAATTCGGTTTGGGAAGGAGGATGCCTCATCTTCCTTCCCACCTCCCTTTTTTCCTTTTTTCCTTTTATTTTCTTTTGGTATTTCTTTATGTGGCGCCATGGGCCCCTTGGGCTGACTCCACCAGCCCACTAAGGACTTGTGGCACCACCCTAGTGCCTTGGGCTCACTCCCGGGTGGGTGGACCCCTCCCAGTGAACTCCCGAAACCCATTCGTCATTCTCGGTACACTGTCGGAATTGCCCGAAACTTTCTGGTGACCAAATGAAGCTATCCTCTATATGAATCTTTGTTTCCGGACCATTCCAGAAACCCTCCTGACATCCGTAATCTCATCCGGGACTCCGAAGAACATTCAGTAACCACACATATAACTCAACTATACTAAAACATCATCGAACCTTAAGTGTGCAGACCCTGCGGGTTCGAGAACTATGTAGACATGCCCCGAGGCACTCCTCGATCAATATCCAATAGCGGGACCTGGATGCCCATATTGGATCCTACATATTCTCCGGAGATCTTATCCGTTGAACCTAAGTGTCAAGGATTCATATAACCCCGTATGTCATTCCCTTTGTCCTTCGGTATGTTACTTGCCCGAGATTTGATCGTCGGTATCTGCATACCTATTTCAATCTCGTTATCGGCAAGTCTATTTACTCGTTTCGTAATACAAGATCCCGTGACTTACACTTAGTCACATTGCTTGCAAGGCTTGTGTGTGATGTTGTATAACCGAGTGGACCCCGAGATACCTCTCCGTCACACGGAGTGACAAATCCCAGTCTTGATCCATACTAATTCAATGGACACCTTTGGATATACGTGTAGAGGACCTTTATAGTCACCCAGTTACGTTGTGACATTTGATGCACACAAGGTATTCCTCCGATGCCAGTGAGTTATATGATCTGATGGTCATAGGAATAAATACTTGACACGCAGAAAAAAAATAGCAATAAAACGACACGATCAGTATGCTACGTTCATAGTTTGGGTCTAGTCTATGACATGATTCTCCTAATGATGTGATCCAGTTATCAAGTGACAACACTTGCATATAGCCAGAAAACCTTGACTATCATTGATTAATTGGCTAGCCAACTAGAGGCTTGCTAGGGACATTGTTTTGTCTATGTATCCCCACATGTCTATATGTTTTCATTGAATACAATTATAGCATGGATAATAAATGATTACCTTCAAATAGGAAATATAATAATAAGTATTTATCATTGCCTCTAGGGCATATTTCCATCAATCGCAACCCTGATAACACCCCCAACGACCAGCTGATGCCTTTCTATGTCAGCAAAGGGTGTGCCCATTCCCTTCTTGGATATCATGCATCGGGTCTTCCGCACCACTCTATTCCCTCGGGTTGGTAACATAGACGAAGTTCACTCCTATCTGGTGTACATGCTCTGGATGTGCCAGGAAGGACTGACAAAGCCCAATGGGCAACTCGATGTGGCAAATGTGATGTTTTGCGAGCTTCAGATGGTCATATACAACCATAGGGTCCCCATCTATGGGCCTTACTTGTACTACTACATCAAGACTAAATGGGTTGAGACCTTCCCTGGCAGGGCCTTTCCTGCACCCACAGAGCTCTTCAGCCATGATCCCATCAAACTGCGCCAGAAAGAGAAGTGGGCCAAGACCTCCACTTCACGTTCTACTGCTCACATGGAGGTTGAGGAGGAGACTGATGCTGCTAGGGCTGATCGCGGCCTTGCTTCATAGACCCGTTCTTGTGCTGAGCCATCTTGGGCCAAGAAGCTGAAGGCACATATGGGATCCCTGCAGGACCAGATGAGGACCTTGTTTTGCATGTAGGCAAAAGGACAATAACAAACTCATGTGGCTCAGAAGGAGAAACATCAGCGGAATAAGCTCCTGCTGAGGACGATTGATGTGCACATCTCTAGTGGTTCTGAGGATGTCATCACTCGAGAGGCTGCGTGGATGCACGCTAGAGACGACCAGTGGGATGGGACTGATGAGGAGGTGTGTGACGAAGAAGATGCAGCAAGGTCTGATCACGAGGAGTAGCATGATGATGAGGACACTACAGATGTGTCTTGTGAGGATGAATGAGCCGCCACCTGTGTTCGCGTTCTCTCTGCCTTTTTGGTGTACTGATGCTAAACGGGGAGAGAGTGTTAGATATTTGCCTTTGGTTTTGCGTTCGTGTTTGAGTCTACTTTTTGTGAACTTGGTTGGTTTAAGTCTGTTGGATATCTTATTATGTGTGTGAAGACTCTTCGTCATATGGTGTGAGACATATGCTATCCTTATATTATCTCTAAAGTCTCTCTCTATACTTAGCCTGTGAGATCATTTATCTTGTGCCTTTATCTTTATACTCATATGTCTATGTTTTCATTATTATGTTTTTGTGCAAATCCGGTGTTGTCATCAATCCACCAAAAAGGGGGAGATTGTTTGGGCATATTTTGTTCTAAGTAGTTTTGGTGATTGATGAGAGCACCTCTGCGGACTAATCGTGTGCATTGAGCATTTCAGATAATACATCATAGGGCATAAGATGATTCGTCGCCCCTCGGTGTTCTTGGAGCACGGTGTTTCCTACGGTTCTCTTTGGTACTGTTGAGTAGTAGGAAAGCCGTACTATTAAGTGGGGGTCCGCGTCGTAAAGGTTTGGTTGGAATCAACTCACACGCGCACATTTTCTTTCCTCCACTTTCTCTTTACTGCAATGAAGCACCCGCTCGGTCTTTCGCAGCCATTGCAAAGGATCCACCAGTAGTACCGCCCATGCTAAGCGGTAGTACCGCTCTAGATGAGCGGTAGTACCACTAGCTGAGCGGTAATACCGTTCCAGACGAGCGGTAGTACCGCTTGGGGATGGTAGTACCTCCCTCTGTGAGCGGTTGTACTTATTCGGACTTTTTTCGAATACTTTTCCAGTGGTGGTAGGCTCGGTAGTAGTATTTACACTACCGTGGCTTTGTGTCAGCCTAGCGGTAGTACCACTCAGTCCTGGCGGTAGTACCGCTTTGGCTTGCGGTAGTACTGTTTCTCCCAAGCGGTAGTACCGCTAAGGACAGGGGTAGTACCGCTGCTCCCAAGCGGTAGTACTACCAGGGGCGTGCTGACAGTGGGGGTAACGGTTGGACTTGTTCCCCCACTATATAAATGGTTCACCTACCTTGCAATCCCTACCTTTGACCCTCCAAGACTCTATTGTTGCTCCCTAAGCTCATATGCTCCCGATCTCTCTCCCTAGCCAATCAAACTTGTTGATTTCCTAGGGATTGGTTGAGAAGGCCAAGATCTACACTTCCACCAAGATAAAATTGATTCCCCCACTAATCCCTTGCGGATCTTGTTACTCTTTGGTGTTTGAGCACCCTAGACGGTTGAGGTCACCTCGGAGCCACATTCCATTGTGGTGAAGCTCCGTGGTCTTGTTGGGAGCCTCCAAGCTTTGTGTGGAGATAGCCCCAACCTTTTTTGTAAAGGTTCGGTCACCACCTTCAAGGTTACCTATAGTGGAATCACGACACCTTGCATTGTGTGAGGGCATGAGGAGAATACGGTGGCCCTAGTGGCTTATTGGGGAGCATTGTGCCTCCACACCGCTCCAATGGAGACGTACTTCCTGTCAATGGGAAGGAACTTCGCTAACACATCCTTGTCTTCATCGGTTCCACTTGTGGTTATCTCTTACCTTTAAATTGTGTATGTTATTGTTGTAGAGTATTTCTTACTTGCTTTAGCGGTCATAGTAGGTAGCATCATATAGGTTTCTCACCTAGTTATTATTTTAGAGAACCTTTATGTTGCTAACCCTAACTTGTTAAGAAAAGCTAAAAATTGGTAGTTGCCTATTCACCCCCTCTAGTCAACCATATCGATCCTTTCAGTAGCACATGTCTCACACTATATGACACGGTCAATTAAGTCTCACACACATAAACCAAACCAAAGCAAATGATAGAAGAGTTCACGAGCGAAGAAAACATAAGAAACTAAAACAAACTCATGATATGACAAATCCCTACACTCTCCGCCTTTGGCACTGAGACACCAAAAGTGGCAATGAGAACTAAAACGACTCGAGGTGGTAGCAACTCATGGGACCATCTTCAATGCTCTCCAGACTCGGGGCTGAATGTTGTGGTGTCAGATGGAGCTGCTGTGCTAGGCTGATCAACATCTGGTTCTCACTTGCAGTTCTTAGAGTCCATGCCTCATCATCAGTGAAAGAGTCCTGAGACCCACTCCTTATCATCAGCCCTAGTTGCGTGCCAATCACCTTGTGTCAGATCCTAGCCTCCTTCTGTGCAACAAGAGCTTTGTACTGACCATGTGCTTGCATGGAAAATAGCTTCTTAATATTCTCCTTGATATTCTTAGCCAAAGATGGATCAACGTTAATTAGAGGGTGAAAAACTAGACTTAGAGCCACCCTCGGCCACATAGTCATCATCATCCTGACACTCAGGCAGATACATCTCAGGAGCAGGATGAGTGGACCACTTGTCTTTTTGCCGTAGTAGAACAATCTTATGGGGAACTGCTACCTCTTGAGCTTGCGTTGGTTTTTCCCTTGAATATGAAAGGGTGATGCAGCACAGTAGCAGTAAGTATTTCCCTCAGTTTGAGAACCAAGGTATCATTCGAGTAGGAGTATGAATCCAAGTCTCTAGAGTACCTGCGCAAAAAGAGCAAACTTGCACCCAACGCTACGAAGGGGTTGTCAATCCCTTGACGATTGATTGCAAGGTGAGATCTGAAGGCGGAAAGTGCAACAAAATAAAAGTGTAGGGCTGAAAATATGATGTGAAGTAGACCCGGGGGCCATAGTGTTCACTAGAGGCTTCTCTCATGATAGCAAATATTATGGTGGGTGAACGAATTACTGTGGAGCAATTGATAGAACAGCGCAAAGTCATGACGATATCTAAGGCAATGATCGTACATATATGCATCATGTCCGAGACAAGTAGACCGATACTTTCTGCATGTACTACTATTACTCCACACATCGACCGCTACCCAGCATGCATCTAGTGTATTGAGTTCATGACAAACAGAGTAACGCCTTAAGCAAGATGACATGATGTAGAGGAATAAATTCATGCAATAGATGTAAACCCCATGTTTTTACCCTTGATGGAAACAACACGATGCGTGCCTCGCTACCCCTTCTATCACTGGGTGAGGTCACCGCACGGAATGAACCCAAAACCAAGCACTTCTCCCATTGCAAGAACTGTAGATCAAGTTGGCCAAACGAAACCCACAACTCGAAGAGAATTACAAGGATATGAAATCATGCATATAAGAGATCAGAAGAAACTCAAATAAGATTCATAGATAATCTGATCATAAATCCACAATTCATCGGATCTCGACAAACACACCGCAAAAGAAGATTACATCGGATAGATGTCCATGAAGATCATGGAGAACTTTGTATTGAAGATCCAAGAGAGAGAAGAAGCCATCTAGCTACTAGCTACGGACCCGAAGGTCTATGGTGAACTACTCACGCATCATCGGAGAGGCAATGGTGTAGATGAAGAAGCCCTTCGTGTTTGAATCCCCCCTCCGGTAGGGCACCAGAACGTGCCCGAGATGGGATCTTGCAGAGACAGAAGCTTGCGACGGTGGAAAAGTATTTTCGTGGCTCTCTCCCGTGGTTTCAGATTTTTCGGGGATTTATAGGTGGAAGAAGTAGGGCAAAGGAGCCACAGGGGGCCCACAAGCCTGCTAGGCGCGCCCCCAGGCCACGGCTAGGGGGCTTGTGGCCTCCCGTGGTGCCCTTTGCCTTGGTTCTCAAGCTCCGTGCGTATCGTCTGCTCCGGAAAAAATATTTTCGGAGGTTTTATTCCGTTTGGACTCCGTTTAATATTCTTCTCTAAAAAAGGTCAAAAACACGAAAAAACACGAACTGGCACTTGGCACTGAGTTAATAAGTTAGTCCCAAAAAGATATAAAATGCATACAAAACATCCAAAGTTTGACAAGATAATAGCATGGAACCATCAAAACTTATAGATACGTTGGAGACATACCAGGAACCAACTCACCACATTCAAACATGACGCCTAGAAAGGTCTTTACCCAGGTGCTCTCAATCACATGCATCAAGTACGGAGCATAAATAGGGTACTTGCGCTGAGAAACTGCAGAGAGGAGCTCTAACCACATGACATGTGACACATCCAAAACCTCCACCTCATCGTTTTTCCTCCCAAACTCACAATAGAGCAGCATATCCACCAAATAAGATTGTACACGATCCAAATTATTAATATGGGAAAAGAGAGTGTGCATGAAGAAGTGGTGCATAATGTCAAGAAATGGTTTGAGCACATAGGTTGACTTGCAAGTGGTGGAGGAGATATTCTCAGTGCTGAAGGGACAGAAATGACTCTTCTGAATGGATGCGGTTTCCTTGTGGGGGTGAAATCCAATTGAAATATGGAGCCTAACAGACCCATGAACTCCTTCCAAGTAGCAGACAACAACTATGATTTATCATCCAAGTAAAAGCCTTGTTCTCAACGGATCCAAGATGGACCGTAGCAGCCACCAATTCTGCATCAAAGTCCTTGTTGAACTGCCTAAGGTTGATAATACCAAGATTCTCACACATGCTAAGAGCACCACCAAAGTATTGTGTATTCTTCTCCAGATAATCCACGTCAATGGACTTAGCATTGGGAACATACATGTTCTCCTTGTGCTTGAGTAGATCGTTATAGACAGAAACCTTCTACCGGGTCGAGAAGTGACGGTTGCGAATAGTTGAATCTTGGGGTTCATCATAGGGGTTGCAATGGCATACGATCCAGAACTCTTTGCTGGCAACTTAGCCATTGACTAGGACTTCTTGGGCTTGATTGGAGGCTGCTTGGCCTTCTACTTCGGAGGTGGCCGACTACAACTGTCCTCCTTTGAGGAGCAGTAGCACTTAGAGCTCTCATGACTAGGGTTCATCCTACGTTCCTTTTGAGCAGAGCTGCCATGAACTGAAACCCAAAACACAAAGCGAGGGAAAAGTGGGTGTCAAAGATATGCATAAGCCGAAAGAAAAAAGAAGCGCAAATCCGAAGTGGAATCAAAAGAACATGTGCATTTGCTAGCACAAGCGGTAGTACCGCTGACCAGGGTGGTAGTACCACCGACAAGCGGTAGTACCGCTCCAGGAGGAGCAGTAGTACCGCTCGGGCGGAGGCCACAAAGGCAACCACTACCACAGGTCAGATCCGATACTACCACTGATGCCAAATTTGATTATTCTCCAATGGAACTTCAAATCTACTCCCTATAGCCACCTTCCACATCCTACTCATGCCTCGATTTGACAAAAAATCGGAGAATGCATCTCATATTGCCCTAAAACCTATATTTAAGAAAGAGAACCGTAGGATAGAAGAGCGGTGGAAATACCATCATTCCTGGCAAGGGGAGAGTATGTGGTTTGATTCCATTGGTCGGAATCATGGAAGAATGGTCGGAAACAGAGATCCGGCGGCGGCCTCCAGAGCAGTTGGGTTGCCTAGAGAAAGTGGACCATGGGGAGGAAAGGGGTGAATGTGTATGGGGGACTTGAAATTTCCCCCGCCTGCCCCATAACCCCCTCGTGCACTCGCACAAGCGGTACTACCACTCCAATGGTAGTACCGCTAATAAGAGGTAGTATCGCCTAAGACGACCACAAGGAAAACGCACACTACGAATGGTGGCTTATGCAATTCTTGAGGTTGTAGATGAGAGGAGGCTTGGTTTGGTGACTCAAAAACCGGCAAATGGGAGGTGACACCCCAAGTTTAAGGAGGCAAAAAACAAAGAAGAATAAACTTGGAGTGACACAAAACACGAATGGGCTCTCAAAGTGAATGCCTCACTAGGAGGGGACGATGACCGAAGCCACCTATGTTTGAGTCACTTGGTATGACATCGTGAAGATTTAAACCTTGGGAAAATGACCAAAACTCGTCTTTGAAGCACAACTACACTAAAAATGGCTAATGTGAAAGACTTGATCGATTTATGCATAATAAGGGGATGGAGAGTTCATCGAGAGAACAAGACTTCCCCTATGTCCATGCTTACATCTAAACAAGATAATATGATAAGTATGGTGGGGTGTGCAATACGTCAAGCCACATTGCTTGAATTAATGATATTATCTAATGCCTTAACTCGTGAAATCGTGCTTCATCCAATGGCTTCATCAATATATGTATATGCAAGTTGATCAGTAGTGTTGAGGTGAATAGAATCAATCTCCCCACTCTTGATATGCTCCCCGATGAACTGATGACTAATCTCAATATGCTTCATCTTGTAGTATTGAACCGGGTTGTTGGAGATCTAGATAGCACTCTCATTGTCATAGTAAGGAGGCACTTTGTCACAAGTGACACTATAATCCTTTAAAGTTTGCCTCATCCAAAGCAACTCTGCACAACAACTAGCGACGGCCACATACTCGTCCTCGGTGGATGAGAGAGAATCACAATTTTTTTATTTGAATACCTACTTATCAAAGAGCGACCAAGTAATTGATAACCTCTGAAAGTTTACTTCCTCTACACACGATCTCCTTCCCAATCCGAGTCTGAATATCCTACGAGATCGAATGAAGCACCTGTGGGATACCTTAAGCCAAAGTTCGGGGTATGAGACAAATATTGAAAGATTTGCGTGACTGCCACATAGTGGCTTTCTTTAGGTGTGGCTTGAAATCACGCACAAATTCTCACAATCAACATAATATCTGATCTAGATGTACAAAGATAAAGCAAGGATCCAATCATGGAGTGATATACCTTTTGATTTATGGCTTTACCATTGGGATCAATGTCAAGTTGGCAATTAAGTGGCATGGGGGTCTTGGTCATCTTGACATCATCCAACTTGAACCTCTTGAGCATGTTTTGAGTGTATTTTTTTTGGTCGATGAAGGTTCCTTGGCTTCGTTGCTTGACTTTGAATCCAAGGAAGAACTTCATCTCTCCCATCATAGACATCTCCAACTCTTTGATCATAGTGCGGCAAACTCATCATTGGAAACTTTGTTAGAGGAACCTGTTGGGAACGTCGCCTGGGAAATAAAAAAAATTCCTACGCGCACGAAGACCTATCATGGTGATGTCCATCTACGAGAGGGGATTTGGATCTACGTACCCTTGTAGATCGCACAGCAAGAAGCGTTAAGAAACTTGGTTGATGTAGTGGAACGTCCTCACGTCCCCCGATCCGCCCCGCGAACCGTCCCACGAACCGTCCCGTGATCCGTCCCACGATTCGCTCCGATCTAGTGCCGAACGGACGACACCTCCGCGTTCAACACACGTACAGCTCGACGATGATCTCGGCCTTCTTGATCCAGCAAGAGAGACAGAGAGGTAGATGAGTTCTTCGGCAGCGTGACGGTGCTCCGGAGGTTGGTGGTCATCTATCTCAGCAAGGCTCCGCCCGAGCTCCGGAGAAATACGACCTAGAGGAAAAACCGTGGAGGTATGTGGTCGGGCTGCCGTGGCAAAGTTGTCTCAAATCAGCCCTAATACCTAAGTATATATAGGAGGGATGGGGAGGGACCTGCCTTGAGGCTCAAGGGAGCCTCAAGGGGTCGGCCGAAGGGGGGGAGGAGGAGTCCTCCTCCAATCCTAGTCCAACTAGGATTGGAAGGTGGAGTCCTTCTCCACTTCCCCACTTCCCCCTTTTTTTTCTTTTTCCTTTGATTCCTGCGCATAGGGCCTCTTGGGCTGTCCCACCAGCCCTCTAAGGGCTGGTGCGGCACCCCTAAGGCCTATGGGCTCCCCCCCGGGTGGGCTGCACCCCGGTGAACATCAGGAACCTATTCGTCACTCCCGGTACATTCCCGGTAATGCCGAAAACTTTCCGGTAATCAAATGAGATCATCCTATATATCAATCTTCGTTTCCGGACCATTCTGGAAACTCTCGTGACCTCCGAGATCTCATCCGGGACTCCGAACAACATTCGGTAACCAACCATATAACTCAAATACGCATAAAACATCGTCGAACCTGAAGTGTGCAGACCGTGCGGGTTCAAGAACTATGTAGACATGACCCGAGGGACTCCTCGGTCAATATCCAATAGCGGGACCTGGATGCCCATATTGGATCCTACATATTCTACGAAGATCTTATCGATTGAACCTCAATGCCAAGGATTCATATAATCCCGTATGTCATTCCCTTTGTCCTTCGTATGTTACTTGCCCGAGATTCGATCGTCAGTATCCGCATACCTATTTCAATCTCGTTTACCGGCAAGTCTCTTTACTCATTCCGTAATACAAGATCCCGTGACTTACACTAATTCACATTGCTTGCAAGGCTTGTGTGTGATGTTGTATTACCGAGTGGGCCCCGAGATACATCTCCGTCACACGGAGTGACAAATCCCAGTCTTGATCCATACTAACTCAACGGACACCTTCGGAGATACCTGTAGAGCATCTTTATAGTCACCCAGTTACGTTGTGACGTTTGATACACACAAGGCATTCCTCCGGTGCCAGTGAGTTATATGATCTCATGGTCATAGGAATAAATACTTGACACTTAGAAAACAGTAGCAACAAAATGACACGATCAACATGCTACGTTCATTAGTTTGGGTGTAGTCCATCACATGATTCACTCAATGATGTGATTCAGTTATCAAGCAACAACACCTTGTACATAGTCAGAAGACCTTGACTATGCTTGATCAACTAGCTAGCCAACTAGAGGCTTTCTAGGGACAGTGTTTTGTCTATGTATCCACACATGTATCTAAGTCTTCATTTTAATACAATTATAGCATGGATAATAAACGATTATCTTGATACAGGAATTATTATAATAACTTATTTATCATTGCCTCTAGGGCATAATTCCAACAGAACCAACGATAATATCATCAACATATAGTTGGCATATGAACAAGTTCCTTTAACCCTCTTCGTGAAAAGAGTGGGATCAATATTTTCAAACCCACGGTCTTGCAACATCTTGGTACGGTGCTGATACCACACACGTGGGGCTTGTCTAAGGCCATAGAGTGCCTCATCGAGCTTGTATACATGATCGGGGAACTTAGGATCCTCGAACCCTGGCGGTTGCTTGACATATACCAACTCCTTAAGAGGACCATTAAGAAATGCACTCTTCACATCCATTTCTTGCAATTTGAAATCGTGATGAGAAGCATATGCAAGAAACACGCGAATAGATTACATGCAAGCAAAAGGAGCAAAGGTTTCACCATAGTTGATATCCTTGACTTGGGAGTACCCTTGTGCCACCAATCTTGCCTTGTTGCGAATGAAGACACCGCTCACATCTTGCTTGTTCTTGAAGATCAATTAGGTTTCAATGACTTTGTGTTTCTCCTTTCATCTTGGCATCATTTGCCACATTTTGTTACGCTCGAAGTTGTTAAGCATTGTGCATGGCTTCAAGCCAAGCCATGTTCTCGAGCGCCTCTTATACCTTTATGGGTTCAATACAACAAACAAATGCGTGATGTGCACAAAAGTTTGTTAATTTACTATGAGTGGTTACCCCTTTACTCAAGCTTCCGTAGACGTTCTTCAAAACATGTTGTTTATGTTTAAGCATGGAAGCAATCTTGCCGGCTCGTATTTCTAAAATCTCCTCCATGGAAGGTTGAGGAGCATCATCTTGACGATCTTAAGCACTGTCATGAGAGTGCTCTTGATCTTGAGCATGATCGTGATCTTTAGCATGATCTTGATCTTGAGCTTCCTCGGGGGTTAGAACTTGATCTTGGGCATCTGTTGGTGAGTCACTGTCATCATGAGGTTCATCTTGTCCTTGATCTTGTTAACTTGGTTGAGGGCCTTCACTTTGTTCTTCGGAAGCGTGTGGGTCTTGAGTTGGTGATGGTTCCACTTGAGTGGAACCTTGTCCTACTCCTTCAGCTACAAGGGGTTCCTCAACGGGTAGGAAGTGTCCAACACCCATTCTTATTATGGCGTGGGGAGGAATTTCATCACCTATATCACAAAAGACCACTTTGCTCCACTTGGGAGCCGTTATTTTCATCAAAATCCATGCTACATGCCTCCTCAATGAGTCCATTGGACTTGTTGAGAACACGGTAAGCAAAAGATTTTGTAGCATAACCAACAAATATGCCCTCTTGAGCTCTAAGTTCAAATTTAGACAAACAAACACCTTTATTGAGAATGAAACACTTACACCCTCATCACTAAGAAATTCATCCAAGGTGTAGTTCTTGAACTCGGTGCCATTACCAGTTCTAATCATCAATAGATTTGCCTCATGAAGAAGTATACTCAAGTATATCTTGAGTAAAGGGGTAACCGCTCAAACTTTGTTGAGATTCATTGGCAAAGTTGATGATGGTTTGTTGGGTCTCACTGTTCCTCTTGAAGAAGTATACCCAAGTATATCTTGAGTAATCATCCACAATCACCCAGCAATACTTTCTTCCCCTGAGACTATTGAAAGATGGAGGACCAAAGAGATCCATGTGAAAGAGATCCAAGAGCCTCTTTGAGTAGATGGTAGTCGTGGGTTGCTGAGTCTTCTCATGTAGATTTCCTTTGATATCAACACTACAAGCATGACCTTTGGCAAAACTCATATTTGTTAGTACAAGAACGTGATCCCCTTTGAGGAGGCTTTGCAAAGGTCTCATATTAACATGGGTTAGTCGGCGATGCCAAACCATCCCACATCATCTTTAGCCATTAGGCAAGTCGTACTCTTAGTGGGTCGCTCTGAAAAGTTAACCACATAGAGACCATTTTCGACATGCCCAACAATGGCCACTTTAAGAGTCTTGCTCCACAAAACGGCCATGGAGTCAACACCAAAGAAGGTACAAAAACCCGTGAGTGCAAGTTGGCGAATGAAAAGTAAATTTTATGCAAGGGTCTCAACAAGCATGACTTTCTCAATGGTTAATCCCGGAAAGATCACCACCTTTCGAAGTGCCAATACCTTGGAAACTGTATCATCACCAAAGGAGACTAGAGTGTCCAAGGATGAGTTAGTATGAACGTCCACTACCAAGTCCTTGCTTCCTATCATATGATTTATTTCTCCACTATCAAGCAACCATGACACTCCTCCGGAAGCAAACTCCTACAAGATATCAATGCTTGGATTTAGGTATACATTCTTTATTGGGTCCTTTCATGTTAGTGACAAGGGTCTTAGGAAACCAAATAGACCATTCAATGTACTGATAAGAAGAACCAACAAATTTGGCATAAACATGCCCATCACTAGCGCAACATAAAACATAAGAGGGCCTGAAGTCGTTGACTTTGTTGGATGGGGTGGCTTTGCCTTTCTTGGAATTACGTGTAAAGCCACGGACAAACCGTCCAGTGGTTATTACTCCTCGTGGATCAATACTACTCTTTTCTACGCATTTTATCCACATTTGTGTTCATCCGGAACCAACTTCCCGGCCGGTCTCCCATCCTAGAACTACTCCAAGTCAAACACACTTAGCTTGGGAGTTCTCTTCAAATGGGCTCCTATAAAAGAAGGAATTCCTTATTGATATGATTAGTCTAACATCCCTTTTGAGCCAAGCTATCACATACATCCCCACTTATATGAACCGACATCCTTGTCGGGTCACAAGAACGTTCCCTCTTGGTATATACGTTTGTGCGTCCAGTCCGGTACATGTGCCATGTTGTGTGCCATGATAGGTCACAAACGTCAAGAACAACATCATCGCGCACTTGTCGGCAAAAATCCATGTAGCCACGAGGGTCGGCTCTGATACGAACTTGTATTGCCCTGAACAAACCATCTGGTGGTTGTTACTCCTAGCGGGATCTAGATTGGCCCCACATATCAATACTAGTCTTTCTTGTGCACTTTGTCCTCACTTGTCTGCATCCGGAACGAATTTCTCGGTCTGTCACCCATCCTAGAATTACTCCAAGCCAAACACGCTTAACTTGAAAGATTTGTTCGAATGGGCTCCTAGTAAAAAAGGAATTCCTTATTGAAATGAGTAGTGTAACATCCCTATTAAGCCAGGCTATCACATACCCCCCCTAAGAAGAACCGATGTTCTCGTGGCATCACAGGAACATTCCCTCTTTCTACATACGTTTGTGTGTCCATTCTAGTACATGTGCCATGTCGTGTGCCATGATAGGTCACAAACGTCATGAACAACATGACCGCGCACAAACATCACTCAGGTTTTTTCTCACTATGGATGCATGTGTTAGGGAACATTGCATGGGAAACAAAAAAATTCCTGCGCACATACAAAATATATCCATGGTGATGAGCACCTACGAGAAGGGAGATCAGATCCAAATACCCTTGTAGATCGCTAAGCAGGAAGGGTTAAGAAACGTGGTAGATGTAGTCGAACGTCTTCGTGATCCAAACCGCAAGTCGTCTCACGATCCAATCATGATCTAGTGTCGAACGGACGACACCTCCATGTTCAGCACACATACAGCTCGTTGACAATCGCCGCCTCCTTGATCCAGCAAGCGAGGGCGGAGAGGTAGATGAGTTCTCCGGTAGCATAACGATGTGGTGGAGGTGGCGGTGAATTAATCCGGCAGAGCTTCGTTGAGCTCTACCGACTAATCTAGAGGAAGGAGACGATCTAGATAGGAGAGGGTAGCACATGGTTTTTCTGGTGGTGGCTGCCCTCAAAACCTCCACTATGTATAGGAAGAAGGGATGGAAGAGGCGCCCTAAGGTTTCCCTCCTACAAGGAGGTGGGCGTGGGGAGGAGTCCTACTCCAAGAAGGACTCCTCCACCCTCCACCTTTTCTCCTCTTGGGCGCATGGGCCCCTTATGGGGTCGGCTGCCTCGCCCACTAGGGGCTGGTGCACCACCTCTTGGGCCCATCTGCCCCCGGGGTGGGAGGGACCAATGATACGTCTCCAACGTATCTATAATTTTTGATGGTTCCATGCTATTATCTTGTCAAACTTTGGATGTTTTGTATGCCTTTTATATCTTTTTTGGGACTAACTTATTAACTCAGTGCCAAGTGCCAGTTCCTGTTTTTTCTGTGTTTTTGACCCTTTTCAGAGTAGGATTTTAAACGGTGTCCAAACGGAATAAAACTTCCGAAAATATTTTTTCCGGAACAGAAGATACGCGCCAGACTTGAGAACCAAGGAAGGTGCCAGCAGGGGAGGCTGCGCCTAGCAGGCTTGTGGGCCCCCTGTGGCACGTCTGCCCTACCTCTGTGTGAGAGATAAACGAAAATACTTTTCCGCCGACGCAAGCTTCTATCTCCGCAAGATCCCATCTGGGGCACGTTCTGGTGCCCTGCCGGAGGGGGATTCGGATACGAAGGGCTTCTTTATCAACACCATGACCTCTCCGCGGATGCATGAGTAGTTCACCATAGACCTTCGAGTCCATAGCTAGTAGCTAGATGGCTTCTTCTATCTCTTGGATCTTCAATACAAAGTTCTCCATGATCTTCATGCGGATCTATCCGATGTTATCTTCTTTTGCGGTGTGTTTGTCGAGATCCGATGAATTGTGGATTTATAATCAGATTATCTATGAATCTTAGTTAAGTTTCTTCTGATCTCTTATATGCATGATTTCATATCCTTGTAATTCTCTTCGAGTTTGGGTTTTGTTTGGCCAACTTGATCTATGATTCTTGCAACGGGAGAAGTGCTTGGTTTTGGGTTCATACCGTGCAGTGAACTCACCCAGTGACAGAAGGGGTAGCGAGGCACGCAACCTGTTGTTGCCATCAAGGGTAAAAAGATGGGGTTTTCATCATTGGTTTGAGTTTATCCCTCTGCATCATGTCATCTTGCTTAAAGCCTTACTCTGTTTGTCATGAACTCAATACACTGGATGCCGAAAGTATCGGTCAACTTGTCTCGGACGTGATGCCTATATGTATGATCATTGCCTTAGATATCGTCATGACTTTGCGTGGTTCTATAAATTGCTCGACAGTAATTTGTTCACCCACCGTAATATTTTCTATTTTGAGAGAACCCTCTAGTGCACACTATGGCCCCCGGGTCTACTTCGCACCATATTTTCAGCCTTACTCTTTTACTTCGTTGCACTTTCCGCCTTCAGATCTCACATTGCAATCAACCTTGAAGGGATTGACAACCCCTTTATAGCGTTGGGTGCAAGCTCTTTTGTGTTTGCACAGGTACTCTGGACTTGACGCGATTCTCCTACTGGATTGATACCTTGGTTCTCAAACTGAGGGAAATACTTTTTGCTCCTGTGTTGCGTCACCATTTCCTCTTCAAGGGAAAAACCAACGCAAGCTCAAGAGGCAGCAGAAGGATTTCTGGCGCCGTTGCCGGGGAGGATCAAGTCAAGAATAGTCTCCCGTCAACGTGTCAATTTCTCGCATCGGGGATTATTAAAGTAAGTGTCGCAAACTCATCTCTTGCATTTACTTTTTTGCCTCTCATTTTCCATTCCCCCACTTCTGAAAAGCAAAAATTTATAAAAATATTTGCCTTTTTCGTTTGCCCTTTTCTTTCGCTTGCTTTCTGTTCGCTTGTGTGCTATGTGCCTTCAATATGCTTGCATCTTCGCTTGCTGAAAATCTAATGATATGGATCCTCACCCACTTTCTAATCTCTTTAAGAGATCCAATTATGTTGATCCAATTGCTAGTGAGTTTTGTGCACTGGATTTTATTTATGGAGTTTTGCTTGAGATGCGTGAATCTGAAAATCGTGATGAAGAAATTTATAAAGAGAATCACGAGGGCTCCTTGAATGAAAAGCATGATTGCAATGGTTTCACTATAAATCCTATTTGTGGCAATCATGCTAAAAATATGCAAAACCCTAAGCTTGGGGATGCTAGTTTTACTATGTCCACTACTTGTTGCAATGATCATGATCGGGGTAATGACTTTTCTTATGATCTTGAAACTTTGTTTAAGCCTCATGATGAATATGATATTTGCAATAATTTTGAAAGTGGGTTTGGAGAAGTCATGACTTTAGTTGATGATAATCCCACTATTTTCGAAGAGCGTCAACTTTGCATGCATGTGGATCATGAAAAGAATATCCTATGTGATAGCTATATTGTTGAATTTGATTATGGTCCCACATGCAATTTTTATGAAAGAGGAAAATATTGTGGTAGAAACTTTCATGTACCAAATTACCTCTCGTTTGGTTGAGATTGATATTGTCTCTTTCTTCTTCCTTGCATAAGGTAGTTATTGCTTGTCTTGACAATTTGTTTTCCTATAAAATGCCTATGCACAGGAAGTATGTTAGACTTAGATATGTTTGTCACATGTTTCACGATGCTCTCTTCGTGTCCGATTGCTATCTTTTATGTGAGGATCATTGAATTATCAATGCCTAGCTAAGGGAGTCAAACAATAGCGCTTGTTGGGAGGCAACCCAATGAATTTATCTTTGCTTTTTTGCTTTATTTTTTGTTGCGTCCACACCATCATAATCCTCTTATGATTGTGTTTTTTTGTGTGTTTCTTTTTGTCTTTGAGGCAAGCAAAACCTTTATGACTAGCTTGGTGCTGGTTGTTTGTTCCTGCTGGAAAAGACAAAAACTTTTCACTCACGAAATTATTTTTCATTTTTATTCAGAAGAGATTTTGAGTTGATTCTTTTTTCTGCTAGTTGATTGCCTTTTGCCCACGCAGTCGTAATTGTTCAGAAGTTTTGAGGTACCAGAAGTATACGAAGTATACAGATTGCTACAGACTGGTTTGTTTTTGATAGATTCTGTTTTTGTTGAGTTGGTTGCTTGTTTTGATGAAACTATGGATAGTATCGGGGGTACTAGCCATGGAAAAGTGAGAATACAGTAATCTAACACTAATATAAATAGAAATCAAGATTGCTACAGTACCTAAAGAGGTGGTAGTTTGTTTTCTTGTGCTAATGATATCACGAGTTTCTGTTTAAGTGTTGTGTTGTGAAGTTTTCATGTTTTGGGTGATGTTCTCATGGACAAAGGGATAAAGAGTGGAAAGAGCTCAAGCTTGGGGATGCCCAAGGAATCCCAAGCCAAATTCAAGGACACCAAAAATCCTAAGCTTGGGGATGCCACGGGAAGGCATCCCCTCTTTTGTCTTCAATCCATCGGTAACATTAGTTGGAGCTATAATTTTATTCAGCACATGATATGTGCTTTGCTTGGAGCGCCTTGTATCGTAGGAGTCTTTTCTTTTTGTTGTGTCACAATCATCCTTGCTGCACACCTTTTCAGATAGACATGCACTCATCGTGATTTTGCTAGAATGATCATCATGCTTGACTTATATCTTGTGAGCTAGATAATTTTGCTCTATGTGCTTCACTTAGATCTTTTAGAGCACGGCGGTGCGTGACTTGGTAGTTGGTTTGTGCTATGAAAGTAGTCCCAAAGGTGATAGGTACCCAAAGAGGATACAAAAACTTCCATCTTCATGTGCATAGTGTATAAAGAAAAGTTTGATTCCTCTCAATTAGTTTTGAGACGTGGATTTGCTAATATTAAGAGTTATGTTAGTAGGGTGTTGTGAATCTAGAAATACTTGTGTTGAAGTTAGTGATTCCCGAAACATGCACGTATGGTGAACCGCTATGTTAGGAAGTCGGAGCATAATTGATCTATCGATTGTCATCCTTTGTGTTGCGGTCGGGATCGCGTGATGGTTAACACCTACCAACCCTTCCCCTAGGAGTATGCGTTAGCACTTTCTTTCGATTACTAATAAAAACTTTCGCAACAAGTATGTGAGTTCTTCATGACTAATGTGAGTCCATGGTATAGATGCACTTCCACCTTCCACCATTGCTACCTCTCTAGTGCCGTGCAATTTTCGCCGTTGCACAAACCCACCATATGCCTTCCTCAAAACAGCCACCATACCTACCTACTAGCGTTTTCATAGCCATTCCGAGATATATTGCCATGCAACTCCCACCGTTCCATCTCATGACTTGTGCCGTCACTCTCATGTTGCCATTGCATGATCGTAAGATAGCTAGCGAGATGTTTCAACATCATACGCCAAGCTAGATCGTTACACATCTCGGTACACTGCCGGAGGCATTTCCTATAGAGTCATCATCGTTCTAAGCTTTGAGCTGTGAGTAAATAAAAAGTGTGATGATCATCATTATTAGTGCACTGTACCATGTGAGGAAATAAAAAAACAAAAAAAAGGAGGCCAAGGATCCCAAATAAAAAAAAGAGAAGAGAGAAAAAAAGAGGCCAAAAAAGAGAAAAAGAGAGAAGGGACAATGCTACTATCTCCTTCCACACTTGTGCTTCATAATAGCACCATTTTCTTCATGATTGAGAGCTTCTTGCTTTGTCACCACCATATACTAGTGGGAATCTTTATTATATAACTTGGCTTGTATATTCCAAGGATGAACTTCCTCAAATTGCCCTAGGTCTTCGTGAGCAAGCAATTTGGATGCACACCCACTAGTTCTCCTTTTGAGCGGTCACATACTTATAGCTCTAGTGCATCCTTTGTATGGCAATCCCTACTCATTCACATTGATATGTACTAATGGGTATCTGCATAGCCCTTTGATACGCCGAGTCAATGTGACCATCTCCTCCTTTTTTGTCTCACAACCACCACCACACTCTATTCCACCTATGGTGTTATATCCATGGCTCACACTCATGTATTGCGTGATAGTTGTAAAAGGTTTGAGAAAGTAAAAGTGCAAAAACAATTACTTGGACAATACCGGGGTTGTGCATGATTTAAATTAGTTGTGTGGGGACGATGGAGCATAGCCAGACTATATGATTTTGTAGGGATAACTTTCTTTGACCTTGTTACTTCAAAAGTTCATGATTATATTGCTAGTTTCCTTGAAGTATTATTGTTTTCATGTCAATAGAAAACTATTATTTTGAATCTTACGGATCTGAACATTCATGTCACATGAAAGAAGTTACAAAGGACAACTATGCTAGGTAGCATTCCACATCAAAAATTCAGTATTTATCACTTCCCTACTCGAGGACGAGCAGGAGTTAAGCTTGGGGATGTTTGATACGTTTCCAACGTATCTATAATTTTTTATGGTTCCATGCTATTATCTTGTCAAACTTTGGATGTTTTGTATGCATTTTATATCGTTTTTGGGACTAACTTATTAACTCAGTGCCAAGTGCCAGTTCCTGTTTTTTCCGTGTTTTTGACCCTTTTCAGAGGAGGATTTTAAACGGTGTCCAAACGGAATAAAACTTCCGAAAAGATTTTTTCTGGAACAGAAGATAGGCGCCAGACTTGAGAACCAAGGCAGGGGCCAATAGGGGACCCCACAACCCCCTAGGCGCGGCCAGGGGGGCGCGCCTAGCAGGCTTGTGGGCCCCCCGTAGCACGTCTGCCCTACCTCTTCCGCCTATAAATCCAGAAAAATTCCAAAACTGCGCGGGAGATCAACAAAAATACTTTTCGGCCGCCGCAAGCTTCTGTCTCCGCAACAACCCATCTGGGGCACGTTCTGTATTCGGACACGGAGGGCTTCTTCATCAACACCATGACCTCTCCGATGATGCGTGAGTAGTTCACCGTAGACCTATGGGTCCATAGCTAGTAACTAGATGGCTTATTCTCTCTCTTGGATCTTCAATACAAAGTTATCCATGATCTTCATGGAGATCTATCCGTTGTAATCTTGTTTTCGGTGTGTTTGTCGAGATCCGATGAATTGTGGATTTATGATCAGATTATCTTTGAATCTTATTTGAGTTTCTTCTGATCTGTTATATGCATGATTTCATATCCTTGTAATTCTCTTCGAGTGGTGGGTTTAGTTTGACCAACCAGATCTATGATTCTTGCAATGGGAGAAGTGCTTGGTTTTGGGTTCATACCGTGCGGTGACCTCACCCAGTGACAGAAGGGGTAGCGAGGCATGCATCGTGTTGTTGCCATCAAGGGTAAAAAGATGGGGTTTTCATCATTGGTTTGAGATTATCCCTCTACATCATGTCATCTTGCTTAAAGCGTTACTCTGTTCGTCATGAACTCAATACACTAGATGCATGCTGGATAGCGGTCGATGTGTGGAGTAATAGTAGTAGATGCAGAAAGTATCGGTCTAATTGTCTCGGACGTGATGCCTATATGTATGATCATTTCCTTAGATATCTTCATGACTTTGCGCGGTTCTATCAATTGCTCGACAGTAATTTGTTCACCCACGGTAATACTTGCTATTTTGATAGAAGCCTCTAGTGAAAACTATGGCCCCCAGGGTCTACTCCACACCATATTTTCAGCCTTACACTTTTTACTTCGTTGCACTTTCCGCCTTCAGATCTCACTTTGCAAACAATCTTGAAGGGTGCAAGCTTGTTTGTGTTTGCGCAGGTACTTTGGACTTCACGAGGCCCTCCTTTTGGATCGATACCTTGGTTCTCAAACTGAGGGAAATACTTACTGCTCTTGTGCTGCATCACTCTTTCCTCTTCAAGGGAAAAACCGACGCAAACCAGAGATATAACAAGAAGAATTCCTAAGTGCTAGGGAAGGAGTTTTGTTGCCGCAGCAATGTGATCCCGTTATCAAATGACAACTCATGTCTATGGCCGGGAAACCTTGACCATCTTTGATAAACGAGGTAGTCCTTTAGAGGCTTTACTATGGACAATGTGTTGTACATGTATCCACACATGTATTTGAGTTTCTAATCATCACAATTCTAGCATGGATAATAAAAGATTATCATGAACAAGGAAATATAATAATAACCACATTATTATTGCCTCTAGGGCGTATTTCCAAGAGCATGTCACAAGACCTTTCTCAAGTTGCTCTTTTAGCTTGGCATTTTCTTCCACAAGATGTACATGCTCACAACAAGGGTGAGTAGCATTGGTATTATCAATTAACACAAAAAGGGGATACGTCGCCATTTGCTGAGTAATTTAGTTGGAGTTGATCATGAGACTCTGTTAGAGAAGCACGAGCACTTTTCAAAGCCTTCTGAGCCTTGTCAAGTATGAAAAACTCTTCATTGAGTCTATCATGGTCAACCCCAAGTACAACCTTTTTAGATTTGAGCACACGAGTAAGAACAAGAGCATCATCGTGATCTTTTTGCAATTTAGCAAGGTCATCATTGTGTGACTCCTCAAGAATCAACCGAATATCTCGCTATACCTCAACAACAGTGCAAAGATTCACTATGTCATCTGCACAGTCACGACTATGGCCTTCTAATTTAGACATCGTTTCTTCATGAGACTTAGTGAGATCACTAGCCTCACCTAGTTGTATCAAGAGATCAACAAAGTGCTTCTTGGTCTCACCCTTGATTTTTCTTGTAAATTTATCAAAGTAATTTTCATCAAATTTTACCTCCTCTTTTTCATCTCCACTATCCATAGAAGAAGGGGTAGTGAAAATGGTAGTTTTGATGTTGGAGGTTACCTTGTTGGATGCCTTGACCATAAGGCATTTGGCAATGCGGTTTATGTTGGGGGAGTCAAAGAGAGACATCTTGATTGGGGAAGAGGTTGCAATGGCTGCGGTGTCCATCACCACTTGTATCTTCACCATCATCATCATCGGAGACATACTCTTCTGGTGACACCAACACCTTTTAAGTCACCTTCTTGGGGAAGTTATTTTTGTTGGGGAGGGACTTGGCTTTGTCTTTGAAAATGAGCTTGCCCCCATTGTCTTCCCTCTTCTCATACGGATAATAAACCACATAGTGAGTCATATTGCCACAATTGTAGCAAGTCCTCACACGTTGCTTCCCCTTTGACCCACTTGAATTGTTCTTGGAGAAGTTGGGCCTGAGCTTCTCTTGTTGCCCCAAAATTGCCTTGACGCAAGAGCCATGTGCTTGTGGTAAGCATATTTGGTGTCTTCGGGACAACACTCCTCCTTCTCTTCTTCTTATTATTATTCTTATTATTTTCGAATAGCCTTGGACTTCAAAGTAAAGTTGGGGAGGATTTCTTTGACCGTTGGACACGAGATAGAGCATTGTCGGCTGTCTTGCTCAAGATGTCATGGCAATAAACACATCCAATACATCGCTTGAGGACAAGGGGTGAAAGTCCGGACTTCGACGGATAACAGAGGACATGGCCTTGTTGAATGGGATGATGGCCTTGAGAAACTTACACTTGATCCCATTGTCATTCGTATACTTACTCACATGATCTTAAAGAGGGGCCACAAGAGTTTTCAATCTCCGGTAAAGCTCACGAGGGCCCTCATCATCATTCATCACAAACTCATCGTCCTCATGAAGAACCACCTCAAATTTGGACCGTTTAATACTCGAGGTTCCCTTGTACAAAGAGATAATGTGTTCCCAAAAATCATTTGCACAAGTGAAAGGATGCAAGTGATCTAGCTCTTTTGGAGGCACCGCGGATCGAAGGACAACAAGGCACAGTTATTGAGTTGATTGTGTGCATCTTCTTTTGGGGTGAGGTTGCTTGGATCATGCGGTAGTATCCTTTGTCAATAATTCTCCAGAGATGAATAGAGAGTTGTGATTCAAATGAGACTTGATAGAAAAAACACAGTTAGCGAAATCATTTTTCACAAGCTTAGCAAGATGACCTAGGTTTTTAATATGAGGTGCGTAGATCGGTCCTCCATAGACCGTGGGAGTGAGGAACCGAGGCAAAGGTTTCCATCCCAACCTTTCCTTGAGGAAAATTATCCTTACCACCGCTAGCCCCACCTTTCTGGAGTTGGCATCCCACTCCGAGTTAGTGGGATTGACCACTAGCAACGTATCGGTAGAGAGTTTGATACTATCAATGAATTCTTTAAACAATGATTTGATGTCGGCAATCATAGAGGATTTAAGTGAGGTAATTGTCTTATTTAAATACTCATGAGAGACTGTGTGTACTCCCTCGGTATTGGGAAAGTTCACAACCCAATCCCCGTCGTCAACTGTACTATTTAGGTGGTAAAACAATTAGTAAAGATACATAGCTCTCATACCAATTGAAAGGATCGATACGACTGACTAGAGGATCGTGAATAGGCAACTACCAATTTTTAGCTTTTCTTTAACAAATTAGGTTTATGAACAAATAGGTTGTCTACATACACAACTAGGTGAACAACATATATGATGCTAACAACAACCGCAATAAGTAAGCAAAAGAATACAACATAAGTAAAGCTTGCACAAAGTAAAGGTGAGAGGTAACCACAAGTGGAACCGGTGGAGATGAGGAGATGTTACCGAAGTTACTTCCCTTTCTGGGGAAGTACGTCTCCATTGGAGCGGCGTGGAGAAACAATGCTCTACAAGAATCAACTAGGGCCACCGTATTCTCCTCACGCCCTCACACAATGCGAGATGCCGTGATTCCACTAGTGGTGCACTTGAAGGCGGCGACCGAACCTTTAAAAACAAGGTTTGGGGCAATCTCCACAACTTAATTGCAGGCTCCCAGCGACACCATGAAGATTCACTACAATGGATTGTGGCTCCGAGGTGACTTGAACCGTCTAGGGTGCTGAAACACCTGAGAGTAACAAGATCTGCAAGGGATTAGTGGGGGAATCAAATTTCTGTCGGTGGAAGTGTAGATCAAGGCCCTCTCGAGCAAACCCTAGAACATCAACATGTTGTGTTGGCTAGGAAGAGAGATCGGGTGAAAATGGAGCTTGGAGCAACAATGGAGCTTTGGGTTAGAAGAGGTGGTCTTCTTGGGGAAGCAGACCCACCCCATATACTGGCGCTACAAATCCAACCACTATCCCCACTCAGCCCGCACACAAGCTGTACTACCACTCCTGAGAGTGGTAATAACACTGGGGCGACAGAGCCAGCCACACACTACAATGGCACGACGCCACTGGTCAGTAGTGCCGCTGGAGCGGTACTACCGCTCGCTCGAGCACTACTATCGCTAGGGTTGCAGTGAAGCTTCCCCACACACACACAAAGGAAGTAAAAGTGGAGGCAGTTCCACAAGAGCAGTACCACGCTTCCGAGAACGATAATACAACAGATAAGAGATAGTGTTGTTTCCTACTACCGCTCCGAGTCTGCTGAGGGTTCCAAGCCCAGAAAAATGGGTGGAAGTTGCAAGGTAGTAATAGGCGGTACTACTGCACCATACTAGTGGCCATAAAGCGCTTAGTTCGATAAGAAAAATTTCGAGACCCCGAAGCCAGCGGTACATCGCGTGACAATGGGCAAAGGTGCTACCACCGTTACGCGCTACTACCGCTGCTCAGAGCGTTACTACCATTGATAAGAGGTAGTACCGCTGCCCAGAGCGGTACTAACGCATATAATGGGTAAAATCGCCGCCTTGCGTGGTACTTCCGCTTGGTTCCTTCCGGACTAGAACAAAGGCAACATCGGAGCTCCAAAGATGCCTGAAAGGAACGTGGTTGCAAATGAATGTGTACCTATTGATTCCACCCAAACCTTTTCGATTCAGACCCCCTTTTGATAGTACCATTCTCCTACGACTCAAATCCACTTAAAAGAAAGGAAACTATCTTTACTCTAATCCATCGAGGGGAAAGAATCGTCTTGTGCCATATGATGAAATATCTGAAAATCTTAATGCACACGATTAGTCCACAAACACATTGTCATCGATCACCAAAACCACTAGGGTAGAAATATGCCCTTACAAACTCCCCCAGAGCCAAGTGGTCCTACAACAACAACTAATGCATGTGTCATTGAACATGAGGTGAAGTCTCTCCTTAGTGAATCTCCCTTCCATACATCCGAGACATGGTTACCTCCTAAGGCGGATGTGCTATTTGATACATGTCCAACGTATCGATAATTTATGAAGTATTCATGCCAATATTCTACAACTTTCATATACTTTTGGCGACCTTTTATATTATTTTTGGGACTAACTTACTTATCCGGTGCCTAGTGTCAGTTCTTGTGTTTTTGTGTTTTTGTTTCCCGGAAAATCCATATAAAACAAAGTCCAAAGGCGATAAAAATTTATGGAGATTTTTTTGTAATATATGTGAATTTTGGGAATAAGAATCTAGGCAACACGGTACCCGAGGGAGGCACGAGGCAAGAGGGCACATCAGGGGTTTGGTCACGCCATGTTAGCTCGCGACCCCCCTTATGTCGATTGGGGCCCTTCTTCCGATGCAACAAAGATATTTTTGCGATAAATATCCCCTCAAAATTTCAGCCCGACCGGAGTTATAGATCTCTGGATATTTAGGAAACGGTCAAGGGCCAGAAAACAGGAGAGAAACACACACACACACACAAACACACACACACACACACACACACACACAGAGAGAGAGAGAGAGAGAGAGAGAGAAAGATAGAGAGAGAGATCCAATATCGAAGGGGCTCTCGCCCCACCGGGAGCCATGGAGGCCACGGACTAGAGTGGAGAACTTCTCCCCATCTAGGGAGATGCCATGGAGGAGGAAGCCTAAGGGGGAGACTCTCTCTCCCGGTGGCACTATGTTCTACAGGGGGAGCCATCACCATGGTGATCGTCTTCATTAACATCACCATCTTCATCACCGTCCTCATATCTTTTCAGCGGTCCCATCTCCCGCACCCTCTTAGATCCCCTACTTGAACATGGTGTTTCATGCTCCATATTATTAATCAATGATGTGTTGCCATCCTTTGATGTTTGAGTAGATATATGTTGTCCTTTGGGTTGATTGATGATCTTGATTGATTTGAGTGTATGCTTTATTTTGGTGTTGTCCTATGGTGCCCTCCATGTCGTGCACACATGATGGATTTGCACTGTCGGGTGTTGCAATACGTTCATGATTCTCTTACAATGAGGGGCTAGAGTGAGAGAAGCTTACAACCTCGTAAGGGGATTGTTGCGTATGGGAGTAAAGGGGACTTGATGTTTAATGCTATGGTTGGGTTTACCTTAGTGATTTCTAGTAGTTGCGTATGCTTGCTAGAGGTCCAATCATAAGTTCATATGATCCAAGTACAGAAAGTATGCTAGTTCATGCCTCTCCCACATATACAATTGCAAGAATGATTACCGATCTTGTTATCAATTGCCTAGGATGATTCCGCACACCATACCATCATTATTCCACACTCACTATTTGTAATATATTGTAATATATTCTAACTTTATTTAGCCAGTTCCTATTTTCATATATTTTATCTCCAATATCATGAAAATCTATCCTTTTTATACCCACAACACCATTTTATTTATCCTTGCCACATAGAAGCAAACGTTCGGTGTATGTAGAGTCGTATCGGTGGCAGATAGGACTTGAGAGAATATTGATCTTACCTTTAGGTCCTTGTGGGTCCGACACTGTATACTTATCACTTCCATGTTTGGAAAGTGCTACGATGATTCCTTGCACTTGAGGATTATCACTCTTCGTCATTAGGTAGCAAGAGGATGTCCATGAAGAAGCTCGGAGACTTGGACATGGGGTGTCAAACCGGAGCAAGAAGACCAAGAGGGGAGATCCCATGGAAGCTAACGGCACCAGACGTCTCATCCATCACCAGACATTCGGTACAACTTGAAGCACAATAACCTGCCAGGAACACAAGACCTGTTGCAAGTCTACAACGACTGGACATTCGATAACCCACAAGCGACCGAATATCCATACTTCACTATAAATCTAGCTACATGTGTCCACAACCAAAATGGCGAATTATGCTAGAAGTCTGAAGAACACTCGATGTCTAGGCGCCCCATTCCACCTGACTTCCACTCACTACCGGGCATCCTGTTAGTAAGGAGCCACAAGACATGTCGTGACCACCGGATGTCTGGTACTCCCTGCATGCAACCGCTAGGGTTTCAGCTCATGTATCACTCTCTCACCCCTTAGATTATATATACTTTCCATACCTCCTTCCTAGGGTTAGAAAGTATATTGAATTGAAACATCGAGAACTTTGCTCATCTACCACTCCACTCAAGATCAATGCATTCACCGAAGAAGATCCCTTGGTTGATTCAAGGCCCATTTAAGAGAAGACCCTAGATGGATTCAGGGCCCCTACCATAGGGGAAGATCTATCTACCTCTAGGACCTCATATCCTTTGAATTTGAGAAGACTCTACCTAGTGCTTTTCGATTGACTTTTCTTGTATAGTTGTGGATCTTATGCATGCTATTGTAGTGGACGTGTGACATCCCTCTTGTGTTCTTGCTTCTTCTTCCTTTTCCCACTCCAAGTGTCAAAATATTGGACATATAGGGTTCCACCCTACATCAGTATGTCTCCAAAACTCAAGATCTTCATAAATAAACGCCACAATGTGGCATAATAATGGCAAACCTTATTGATATGGGACTAGCTATCTATCAGTTGCCAAAACAACCCATACTCAGTCAAGTTACTCGTAGCCGTACGATCAAGATTAAACAGTAAAGGTCTTTTATTCCACCTCAGTCGCCTTCCTCCTTCACCCTGACAAACCCCACTCTAGGGTCAAGCTAACCATCGCCCCATGGTACCCGTGTCTAACGGTGCTGCCAGACTACCTCCTCATCCCGCCCTCTGCAAGAAGCCTCATATTCTAGTCCACTTTCTCACACAACCATCCCTACCCGGCCCTTCTCCGACATCCATAAACCCTCCACCCATGCACCTGTACTTTTTCTTCCTCTATCTTTCTTCCAGTGTGACGTCGTGTTCAGCTGCGGTGGCCCCGTCTCTCGCTCTTTGTGGACTCGGTCTCGCTGGGAGCACCATGGCGCCCCTATCTCGACCTTAGGATTTCATTGTAGAAATGACCGAACCTACAAAAAATTCTAGGATGTTGAATAATAGAAAAAGGTGTATTAATATTAACAAATTACATGTGGTATGTACATGATGATGTTACTTAGAGCCTATCGACATGTTAGGGAAGTACTATTTCTGAAGACCAGGTTTTGAAAACATTGTCAGAGCGATATATGAAAACCACATGAGCGATAACGGGAGTAGCATATTGTCATAGTCACATGTGGGAAAAATACCCATATATTCCACAATGTAGCGCACGTAGATATTTCTGAAAGTAAACCTTTCCAAACTTTACTCAAGTCATAGAGATAAGGGCATCTCCAAAGCGGACCCTCAAACTGTCCGGACTGCATGGTCCGGACATGTTGTGCTACGATACATCTCAAAAAAATCTATAACTTTTTATTATTCCATGCCAGTATTATACAACTTTCACATATTTTTGGACTAACATATTGATCCAGTGCCAAGTGTCAGTTCGTGTTTGTTGCATGTTTTTTGTTTCACAGAATATCCATATCAAACGAAGTCCAAAAGAGATAATAATTTATGGATAATTATTTTTAGAATGCATTTGATTTTTGGGAGGTGTAATCAACGCAAATCGAGGCCCACGGTCTCCAGTAGCCACCAGGGCACGGCCCATACACCTTGGCGCGTGGTGGTGCCTAGTGGAAACCTCATAAATCTGTTGGGGCTCTTCTTCGGGTGCAAGAAAGCTAATTTATGGATAAAATCCCCTCAAAATATTATCCCGATCGGAATTACGAATCTCTGATAATTTAAGAAATGGTGAAGGGCGAGAAAACAGAATGCAAAATAGAAAAGAACAGAGAGGGAGATCCAATCTCGGAGGGGCTCCTGCCCCTCCGTCGCCATGGAGGCCATGGACCAGAGGGGGAACTCTCCTCCCACCTACGGGGGCACAGAAGAATAATAAAGAGGGGCTCTTTCCAACTCTCTCCCGGTGGCGCGGCAGTGCCGCCGGGGCAAGGAGCGTGACGACGATCTACATCAACAATCTTGCCGTCGTCAACACCAACTCTCTCCCCCTCTATGCAACGGTGTAATGATACATCTCCAACGTATCTACAATTTTTGATGGCTTCATGCTATTATCTTGTCAAACTTTGGATGTTTTGTATACCTTTTATATATTTTTTGGGACTAACTTATTAACTGAGTGCCAAGTGCCAGTTCCTGTTTTTTCCATGTTTTTGACCCCTTTCAGAGGAGATTTTGAAACAGAGTCCAAACGGAAGAAAACCCCCGAAAATATTTTTTCCGTAACGGAAGAAGATCGGGAAGATTGAGACCCAAGGCAAGGGAGCCGCAGGGGCCCCACAAGCCCCCACCCCGTGGCCAGGGGGTAGGTCGTGGCCCACAGGCTTGTGGGCCCCCTGAGCGCCCTCTGACCTAGGGGTTGCGCCTATATATTCCCTAAAAATCCAAAAAAATCAGGAGATCATCGAAAGTACTTTTCCGCCGCCGCAAGCTTCTGTCTCCGCAAGATCCCATCTAGGGCACGTTCTGGTGCCCTGTCAGAGGGGGGATTCGGACACGGAGGGCTTCTTCATCAACACCATGACCTCTCCGATGATGCGTGAGTAGTTCACCATGGACCTACGGGTCCATAGGTAGTAACTAGATGGCTTCTTCTCTCTCTTGGATCTTCAATACAAAGTTCTCCATGATGTTCATTGAGATCTATCCGATGTAATCTTCTTTTGCGGTGTGTTTGTCGAGATCCAATGAATTGTAGATTTATGATCAGATTATCTATGAATCTTATTTGAGTTTCTACTGATCTCTCTTATGCATGATTTCATATCCTTGTAATTCTCTTCGAGTTGTGGATTTTGTCTGGCCAACTAGATCTATGATTCTTTCAATAGGAGAAGTGCTTGGTTTTGGGTTCATATCGTGCGGTGACCTCACCCAGTAACAGAAGGGGTAGCGAGGCACGCACCGTGTTGTTGCCATCAAGGGTAAAAATATGGGGTTTTCATCATTGGTTTGAGATTATCCCTCTACATCATGTCATCTTGCTTAAGGCGTTACTCTGTTCATCATGAACTCAATACACTAGATGCACGCTGGATAGCGGTCGATGTGTGGATTAATAGTAGTAGATGCAGAAAGTATCGGTCTACTTGTCTCGGACGTGATGCCTATATGTATGATCATTGCCTTAGATATCGTCATGACTTTGCGCGGTTCTATAAATTGCTCGACAGTAAATTGTTCACCCACCGTAATATTTATTATTTTGAGAGAAGCCTCTAGTGAACACTATGGCCCCGGGTCTACTCCACAACATATTTTCAGCCTTACTCTTTTTACTTCGTTGCACTTTCCGCCTTCAGAGCTCACTTTGCAAACAATCTTGAAGGGATTGACAACCCCTTTGAAGCGTTGGGTGCAAGCTTGGTTGTGTTTGCGCAGGTACTATGGACTTGACGAGACCCTCCTTCTGGATCGATACCTTGGTTCTCAAACTGAGGGAAATACTTACTGCTCCTGTGCTGCATCACCCTTTCCCCTTCAAGGGAAAAACGGACGCAAACCAGAGAAGTAACAAGAAGAATTCCTAGCGCCAAGGAAGGACTTTTGTTGCCGTAGCATCTAACACCTCTTTTCCCGCTGTAACTCTCAACTCAAACATGATGCTCAACACTACATATTATTTCCCAATGATATGTGGCTATCCTATGATGTTTAAGTAGATCTGTTTTGTCCTACGGGTTAATTGTGATATGATGTTATTGATATGAGTTGTGTGTTGATATGGTGTTGTCCTAAGGTGCCTTCCATGAGGTGCACACATGAAGGATACACGCTAGAGGGTTTGCAATATGCTCATGATTCGCTTATAGTGGGTGGAGAGAGTGATAGAAACTTACACCCAAGTAAGGTAGTTGTGCGTATATGGGAGTAAAGAGGACTTGATGTTTAATGCTATGGTTGGGTTTACCTTAATGATTTCTAGTAGTTGAGGATGCTTGCTATTGGTCCAATCATAAGTGCATATGATCCAAGTACGGAAAGTGTGTTAGCGTATGCTTCTCCCTCATTGCACATGATAAGTATCTATCTTGTTATAGCCAATTTCCTACAAACAATCTTTTTCTTGCGTTACACAAAAATCTTTTTAGTAAATAGCCCCAAACTTTTATTTACTTGCTCTTTATTTTCTTGCAAAGTACTTCTAGTTTTATTCTTTTTTAGGTAAAGCAAATGTTTAGTATGCGTAGAGTTGTATTGGTGGTCGATTGAAATCGAGGGAATATTTATTCTACCTTTAGCTCCTTGTTGGGATCGACACTCTTACTTATTGAAAAATGTTAGAAACGATCCCCTACACTTGTGGGTTATCAAGACCTTTTTCTGGCGCCGTTGCTGGGGAGCAATAGGGTGGGGTCAATATTCTCGTGTGTGCTTGTTTGCTTTATCACTAAGTAATTTTTAGCTTTTGTTACTAGTTGTTCTATATCTTTAGTTTTGGATATGGAACACAAAATACCAAAAAGTAGGTGTACTTGCTACTCATGGAGATGGGGAACCTCCTAAAACCCTCGATGCTCGTTATGTGCATAATATTAAACACTACTTTGATAATCCTGAGAAAACCCCATTCAACTTGATAATGGCAGTAACGTTGGATCAACGTGAATACTTTAGGGATTATTGCTTGACTCAAAAAGGGAAATTGTTATGGGATCAAATTCATATGTTGCATTGGTATGCTTGGAATTTATGTGAGAGATATGATTATACTTGTTTCTCTAGGATGAAGGCTCGACACCTTCCCTTTTCATGTGAATTTAATGATGATGATACCTTAGATTCTTATGCTAATGGTATATATGATTACTATGATGTGGAACGAATAGAAGAATTTGTCGCGTTTAAGGGTGCTTATGAAATTGAATCTTTGTTTTAGAAGTTTGAAAATATGATGGTGGTGTTTACAGACCTAAATTTTTTGCTATACTTAAATATTTCTATGAGAATTATGAATATGATTCCCATATTGATGCATTTCTTGAGAAAGTGTCAACTGTCCAATAAGATACTAATATTTTGCAGGAATCTATGGAAGAAGAAATTTATGAAACTGTGAGCTCATTGGATGAAAAATATGATGAGGAGAGTTAAGAAGAAAAGGAGGAAGATCAGTTTAGCTACTCGTTCCCACCTTCTAATGGGAGTAACTTTTCAACACATACATTGTTTAATTTCCCTTTGTGCTTACCAAAGGATGAATGCTATGATAACTGTTATGATCCCATCGATTCTTTTGAAATATCCCTTTTTGATGAAATTGATGCTTGCTATGCTTGTGGCCTTGATGCCAATATGAATTATGCTTATGGAGATGAACTTGTTGTAGTTCCTTATGTTAAGCATGAAATTTTTGCTATTGCACCCACACATGATAGTCCAATTATATTTTTGAATTCTCCCAACTACACCATATCGGAGAAGTTTGCGTTTATTAAGGATTATATTGATGGGTTGCGTTTTACCACTACACATGATGATTTTGATGGATGTAGTATGCATGTGCTTGATGCTCCTACTTGCAATTATTATGAGAGAGGAACTACATCTCCACCTCTTTATGTTTCCAACACGACAAAATTGCAAGAAACTGCTTATGCTATGTATTGGCCTTTACTTAATGTGCATGAATTGTTCTTTTATGACATGCCAATGCATAGGAAGAGGGTTAGACTTTGTAATTTCATGATATATGTTTATTTGTGCTCACTACTAAATTAGAAATCATTGTTAATTAAAATTGGCTTTCATATACCTTGGGATCCGGGTGAATCCAATACTTGAGCACTTTATGCCTAGCTTAATGGCTCTAAAGAAATTGATGCGAGGGAGACAACCCGGAATTTCTAAAGAGTCATTTATTTCTGTTGAGTGACTTTAAAAAGTTTAAAAACAAAAAAATGTGGGTAACTTAAAACTTTTTCAAAAAGAAAAGTGAAAGTGAGAAGGACGAGCACCGTTGAAGTGGTGGCTAGCCTTGAACTTTGTTCATGCCCATGGAAACATTGTGAATCTTCATTATAGACACTTTTCAACAAAATTAATTATCCGCTTGTATAAATACCATTGTATTATAAAAATTATGTGCCAAGAATTGCCTTTAGGATGATTAGATTTCTTGTTGATATGTGCGGTGGAAAAACAGAAACTTTGGTTGTAGTGCGTCAATTTACATTTTTTACTCCAACATCAAAAGTTTCTAAAACTTATACACAGTAATTATATGAACTTTTTTTATTTCGTTCTAATGTTTCAGATTTTTTTTAAGTTACATAAGTATGGTCAATGTTCACATTACTATAGAGTGTCCTATTTTTGACAGATACTTTTTTTGATGCATTGTTTTGCTCGTTTTGATGAAACTATCGATTGTATCGATGGTATAAGCCATGGAGAAGTTGTATTGCAGTATAAATAATTCAAAAACAAAATATTAATGGGTTTGTAAAAATACATAAGGTACTAATTTACATTATTATACTAACGGATCTCACAATTTTTCTGTTAAGTTTTGTGTGGATGAAGTGTTCGAAGTTCGAGGAGGTCTCGATATGAGGAGATGCAGGAGAGGCAAGAGTTCAATATTGGGTATTCCCAAGGCACCGCAAGTAAATATCCAAGGAGAATCAAGCGTCTAAGCTTGGGGATGCCCCAGAAGGCATCCCATCTTTCTTCAACAAGTATCGGTATGTTTTCGTCTTTGTTTCGTTCACGCGATATGCGTAAATCTGGGAATTTTTTGTTTGTTTAGTTTTCATTTTTATTTTATTAACCATGCAGGTATGAAATAGTACATGGTTGATTCATATAATTCTCATTGCACTTTACTTATATCTTTTGAGTATGTCTTTATAGAATGCTTCATGTGCTTCACTTATATCATTTGAAGTTTGGATTGTCTCTTTCTCTACATATACAAAACCGTTATTTTTAGAATGCTCTTATGCTTCACTCATATTTATTAGAGCACGGTATTTTCTAGAAATAATTAAACTCTCATGCTTCACTTATATCTATTTAGAGAGTCAAATGGAATTGGTCATTTATAAAGTTAGTCATAAAATCATGCATAGAACTTGTAGATCACTGAGTATGATATGTTTGATTCCTTGCAGTAGTTTTGCAACATTAAGTTAGTAATATGAGGGTGCACTAGTTGATGATTGTGGATTAGTAAGAATATTAATGTTAAGGTTTGTGATTACTGAAGCATGCACATATAGTCTCTGGTTATGCAGTTGGATCATAATTTATCCTTGATTGAAATCCTTTGTGTTGTTATAATCGGATTCACGCGAGGGTTAACTTCAACCAACCCTCTCCCTCGGGGCATGCAAGTAGTGATTTGCTTCGAGGGAGCTAATAAAATCTTGCAATAAGTATGTGAGTTCTTTGTGACTAATGTGAATCCATGGATACACACACTCTTACCTTTCCGCAATTTCTAGCCTCTACGGTACCGTGTGCTACTGCAACAAAAGACCTTCCAACGATGCCAGAAATAGGTGTGTTGACGGCAATAGGAATCCTTCTGCTACGACTACGCTTAAGGGACTTCCTAGGCAAATATGCAAAGGATTGCCCCCGTGGCCTTGGAGACTTGCGTTGGTGTTCCCTCGAAGCGGAAAGGGTGATGTAGCGCAGCGGTTGTAATTATTTCCCTCAGTTTGAGAACCAAGGTATTGATCCAGTGAAGGAGTATCTCAAGTGCCTGCACAACCACAAAAATCTTGCTCCCAACGCTATGAAGGGGTTGTCAATCCCTTATAGATTGTTCGCCAAGTGAGAACTGAAAGCAACAAAGTAACAAAGCAAAGTAAAAGCGAAAGTGGAAACGATAGGTGTGAATAGACCCGGGGCCGTAGTGTTTACTAGTGGCTTCTCTCATGAAAGCAAGTAGACGGTGGGTGGACAAATTACTGTCGAGAAATTGATAGAACCGCGCAAAGTCGTGACGTCATCTTTGGCAATGATTATATCTATATGCCTCACGTCCAAAACAAGTAGACCGATACTTTCTGCATCTACTACTATTACTCCACACGTTGACCACTATCCAGCATGCATCTAGTGTATTAAGTCCAAAGGAACAGAGTAACGCCGTAAGCAAGATGACATGATGTAGATGGACAATCTCATATCTACGACAGAGCCAACCTTGTTATCCTTGATGGCAACTACACGATGTGTGCCTTGCTGCCCCTACTGTCACTGGGAAAGGTCACCACACGGTAAGAACCCAAAACCAAGCACTTCTCCCATTGCAAGAATCACAGATCTTGTTGGCCAGACAAAACCCAAGACTCGGAGAGACTTACAAGGATATCAAATCATGCATATAAGAAATCAGCAAAGACTCAAATATATATCATAGATAATCTGATCACAAATCCACAATTCATCGGATCTCGACAAACACACCGCCAAAGAAGATTACATCGCATAGATCTCCATGAAGATCATGGAGAACTTTGTATTGAAGATCCAAGAGAGAGAAGAAGCCATCGAGCTACTAACTACGGACCCGTAGGTCTGAAGTGAACTACTCACGAGTCATTGGAGGGGCGATGATGATTAACAAGAAGCCCTCCAACTCCAAAGTCCCCTCCGGCAGGGTACCGGGAAGGGTCTCCAGATGAGATCTCGCGGAAACGGAAGCTTGTGGCGGCGGAAAAGTATTTTCGTGGACTGATGGTTGCTGTGTATCCCATGCAACAGCGCCAGAAATAGTTGTGTCGACGGCACCAGGAAACCTTCAGCTGTGGCTACGCCTTAAGGGACTTCCTAGGCAAGTATGCAAAGGATTTCCCCCGTGGCCTTGGAGCCTTGCGTTGGTGTTCCCTCGAAGCGGAAAGGGTGATGTAGCACAGCGACGGTAAGTATTTCCCTCAGTTTGAGAACCAAGGTATCAATCCGGCGGAAGAGTATCTCAAGATCCTCAACAAACACAAAAAGCTTGCACCCAACTCTATGAAGGGGTTTTCAATCCCTTATAGACTGTTAGCCAAGTGAGAACTGAAAGCAACAAAGTAACAAAGCAAATTAAAAGCGGAGATGTAAACGATGGATGTGAATAGACCCAGGGGCCGTAGTGTTTACTAGTGGCTTCTCTCATGAAAGCAAGTAGACGGTGGGTGAACAAATTACTGTCGAGCAATTGATAGAACTGTGCAGAGTCTTGACGATATCTATGCAATGATTATTTCTATAGGCATCACGTCCGAAACAAGTAGACCGATACTTTCTGCATCTACTACTATTACTCCACACGTCGACCGCTATCCAGCATGCATCTAGTGTATTAAGTCCATAAGAACAGAGTAACGCCTTAAGCAAGATGACATGATGTAGAGGGATAATCTCAAACCAATGATAAAAAACCCATCGTTTTACCCTCGATGGCAACTACTTGATGTGTGCCTTGCTGCCCCTACTGTCACTGGGAAAGTTCACCACATGGCAGAACCCAAAACCAAGCACTTCTCCCATTGCAAGAATCATAGATCTAGTTGGCCAAACAGAACCCAAGACTCGGAGAGACTTACAAGGATATCAAATCATGCATATAAGAAATCAGCAAAGACTCAAATATATATCATAGATAATCTGATCACAAGGTCACAATTCATCGGATCTCGACAAACACACCGCCAAAGAAGATTACATCGGATAGATCTCCATGAAGATGATGGAGAACATTGTAATGAAGATCCAAGAGAGAGAAGAAGCCATCTAGCTCCTAACTACGGACCCCTAGGTCTGAAGTGAACTACTCACGAGTCATTAGAGGGGCAATGATGATGATGATGAAGCCCTCCACCTCCAAAGTCCCCTCCGGCAGGGCGCCGGGAAGGGTCTCCAGATGAGATCTCGCGGAAACGGAACCTTGCGGCGGCGGAAAAGTATTTTGGAGGCTCCCCTGATTTTCTGCGGAATATTTGGGAATATATAGGCGCAAGACCTAGGTCAGGGGGCGCCCAGGGAGGCCACAAGCCTGCCCACCGTCACCTCCCCCCTGGTGGCGGAGTGGGGGCTTGTGGGCTCCCTGGAGCCCACCTGGCTTGGCCCAAAAGCCCCCTGGACTTCTTTCGTTCGGGAAAAAATCATTTCGGTATTTTTCTTCCGTTTGGACTCCATTCCAAAATCAGATCTAAAAAGAGTCAACAACATGGAAAAACAAGAACTGGCACTTGGCACTGAATCAATAATTTAGTCCCAAAAAAGATATAAAAAGGTACATAAAACATACAAAGAAGGCAAGATAATAGCGTGAAACCATCAAAAATTATAGATACTATTGAGACATATCATGGATCCCTTGATTTTTTTCTGTATTTTAGGGAATATATAGGTGAAGGATCTAGGTCAGGGGGGCACCAGGGAGGCCACAAGCCTGCCCACCGCCGCCCCCCTGGTGGCGGATAGGAGGCTTGTGGGCCCCCTGTAGCCCTCCTGTCTTGGCTCTCAAGCCCCCTGATCTTCTTTCGTTCGGGAAAAAATCATTTCGGGGATTTTATTCCGTTTGGACTCCGTTCCAAAATCAGATCCGAAAAGAGCCAAAAACACACAAAAAATAGGAATTGGCACTTGGCACTGAATTAATAAGTTAGTCCCAGGAAAGATATAAAAGGTACATAAAACATCCAAAGATGACAAGATAACAGCATGAAACCATCAAAAATTATAGATACGTTTGAGACGTATCAAGCATCCCCAAGCTTAAGTTCTGCTCGTCCTCGACTAGGGAAGTGATAAAGACTGAATTTTTGATGCTTTCATGCTACCTAGCATAGATGTCCTTTGTAAATCCTCTTATGTGACGTGAATGTTCAGATCCATTAGATTCAAACCAATAGTTTGCTATTGACGTGGAAACAATAATAATTCAAGAAAACTAGCAAAGTAATCATGAACTTTCAAAATAAAAAAGGCCAAAAGAAAGTTATCCCTACAAAATCATATAGTCTGGCTATGCTCTATCATCATTGCACAACGAATTTAAACCATGCACAACCCCGGTATTAGCCAAGTAATTGTTTCACACCTATATTTCTCAAACCTTTTCAACTCTCACGCAATACATGAGCGTGAGCCATGGTTTTAGCACTATAGATGGTGTGGACTGTGGTGGAGGTTGCAAGACAAAAATAAGGAGAAGATGATCACATTAACTAGGCATATCAATGAGCTGTGGAGATGCTCATCAATAGATATCAATGTGAATGAGTAGGGATTTCCATACAAATGATGCACTAGAGCTAAGAGTATGTGAAAGCTCTTAAAGAAAACTAGTGGGTGTGAATCCAACTTGCTTGCTCACGAAGACCTAAGGCAATTTTGAGGAAGCCTATCATTGGAATATACAAGCCAAGTTATATAATGAAAATTTCCCACTAGCTATATGGTGGTGACAAAACGAGAGACTCTCAAGCATGAAGATCATGGTGCTTAATATGCACAAGTGTGGAAAAGTGGTAGCATTGTCCCTTCTCTCTTTTTCTCTCTCTTTTTTTGGTGGGCCCTTTGGCCTCTTTTTTTTGGTGGGCTTCTTTGGCGTCTTTTATTTCCTCACATGGGACAATGCTCCATCAATGATGATCATCACACTTTCAACTCAAAACTTAGAGCAACGATGACTCTATATGGAAGGCCTTCGGTAGTGTACCGTGGCAATGATCTAGCATGGCATAGACATTAATGGAAACATCATGCTAGCTATCTTACGATCATGCAATGGCAATGTAGACATGGTGGCACATGTCATGGTGGTAGTTTTATGGCAATATATCTTGGAATGACTTTGAAAAAGCCATAGTAGGTAGGTATGGTGGTTGTTTTGAGGGAGGCTAATGGTGGGTTTTGTGCACCGGCGAAAGTTGCACGGCACTAAGAAGATAGTGATGGTGGAAGGTGAAAGTGCATCTAAACCATGGACTCAGCATTAGTCATGAAGAACTCATATACTTGTTGCAAAAGTTTATTGGTAATCGAAACAAAGCATTCAACGCATACTCCTAGGGGAAGGGTTGGCAGGTATAAACCATCGCGCGATCCCGACCGCCACGCAAAGGATGCCAATCAATAGACTAATCATGCTCAGATTTCATCACACAGCGGTTCACCATACATGCATGCTACGAGAATCACTAACTTCAACACAAGTATTTGTAGATCCACAACACCTTACTAGCATAACTTCAATATTACCAAAACCACAACTCAAAACTAATTGAGATGAATCAAACTTCTCTAACTATTCAATGCACATGAAGGTGGAAGTTTTCGTATCCCTTTGGATTACTACCCCTTTTGAGACTACTTTCAAAGCATAGATCAACTACCAAGCCACGCACCGCTGTGCTCTAAAATATATAAGTGAAGCACATAGAGCAAAAGTATCTAGCTCAAAATATATAAGTGAAGCACATGTGAGCTGAATTGTCTACCAAAAGATATAAGTGAAGCTTGACAAAACCATGGTGAGTGCATGTCTCTCTCTCTAGGTGTGCAGCAAGGATGATTGTGACACAACAAAAATAAAAGACTCCTACGATACAAGATGCTCCAAGCAAAAACACATAACATGTGGTGAATAAAAATATAGCCCCAAGTAACGTTACCGATGGATTGAAGATGAGAGGGGGGATGCCTTCCCGGGGCATCCCCAAGATTAGGCTTTTCCGGCATATTTGAATATCTTGTCGTGCCTTGGGCATCCCCAATCTTGAGCTCTTTCCACTCTTTATCTCTTTGTCCATAAGAACTTCACCCAAAACTTGAAAACTTCACAACACGAAACTTAAACAGAAACTCGTGATAACATTAGTATGAGAAAGCAAACCACCACTTCCTTAGGTACTGTAGCAAACTTAAATTCTACTTATGCCGATGTTGGGTTACTGTATTTTCAATCTTCCATGGCTAATACCCCCCGATACTATCCATAGTTTCATCAAAATAAGCAACCAACACAACAAAAACAGAATCTGTTAAAAGCAGACCAGTCTGTAGCAATCTGTCCACTTCATATACTTCTGTTACTTCAAAAATTCTGAAAAATTACGACAGTCTGAAGAATTTGCGTAGAAATCAGCAGAAAAAAGAATCAACTCAAAATCTCTTACATAAAAAAAATTAAAATTATTTTTTTGAGCAGAAAGTTTCTGTCTTTTCCAGCATGACCAAACGATCATCCCCAAGACTAATCATAACGGTTTTGCTTGGCACAAACGCAAAAAAGAAACACAAAAAACACAATCATAACAGAATTATGAAATTGTGGAAACCACAAAACAGAAAGAAAAAGGATAGATTCGTTGGGTTGCCTCCCAACAAGCGCTTTTGTTTAACGCCCTTAGCTAGGCATTGATAATTCAATGATGCTCACACAAATGACAAGATTTGAAGCACAACGAGAGCATCGTAAAGCATGTGCAAATCACATCTAAGTCTAACATACTTCCTATGCATAGGCGTTTTATAGGAAAACAGGTGGTCAAGACAACCAATAACTGCCAAATGCAAGGAAGAAGAAAGAGACAAGAGCAATCTCAACATAACAAGAGGTGATTGGGTAACATGAAAGTTTCTACCACAATATTTCCCTCTCTCATAGCAATCACATGTGGTATCAAAATCAAATTCAACAATATAGCTATCCCATAGGATATTCTTTTCATGATCGACATGCATGCAAAGTTGACGCTCTTCAAAAATAGTGGGATTATCATCAACTGAAGTCATGACTTCTCCAAACCCACTTTCAATATTATTGCAAATATCATATTCATCATGAGGTTTGAACAAATTTTCAAGATCATAAGAAAGATCATCACCCCAATCATGATTATTGCAACAAGTAGTGGTCATAGAAAAACTAGCATCCCCAAGCTTAGGGTTTTGCATATTTTTAGCATGATTGTCACTAATAGAATTTGTAGTGAAACCATTGCAATCATGCTTTTCATCCAAGGAGCCCTCGTGAATCACTTCATAAATTTCTTCCTCACAATTTTCAGATTCACGCATCTCAAGTAAAACTCCATAAAAATAGTCAAGTGCCCTCAACTTACTAGCAATTGGATCAACATAATTGGATCTCTTAAAGAGATTAGCAAGTGGGTGAGGATCCATATCACTAGATTTTCAGCAAGCGAAGATGCAAGCATAATGAAGGCACATGGCAGACAAGTGAACAGAAAGCAAGCGAGAGATAAGGGCAAATGAAAATGCAAACGAAAAAGGCAAACGAAAAACGCAAAGGAGAAAGGCAAAAAAAGGCAAAAGAAAATGGCAAAGGAGAAAAGCAAATGAAAACGGCAAATGTGAAGTGGGGGAGAGGAAAACGAGAGGCAATTGGCAAAAAAGTAAATGCAGGAGATGAGTTTGTGAGACCTACTTGGATAGATCTCTCCTTCCCCGGCAACGGCGCCAGAAAAACTTCTGCTACTCCACCAAAAGACCTTCCAACAGCGCTAGAAATAGGTGTGTTGACGGCACCAGGAATCCTTCTCGCGGTGGAATATATGTATGATCATTGCCTTAGATATCGTCATGACTTTGCGCGGTTCTATAAATTGCTCGACAGTAATTTGTTCACCCACCATAATATTTATTATTTTGAGAGAAGCCTCTAGTGAACACTATGGCCCCCGGGTCTACTCCACAACATATTTTCAGCCTTACACTTTCTACTTCGTTGCACTTTCCGCCTTCAGATCTCACTTTGCAAACAATCTTGAAGGGATTGACAACCCCTTTACAGCGTTGGGTGCAAGCTCTTCTGTGTTTGTGCAGGTACTCTGGACTTGACGAGATTCTCCTACTGGATTGATACCTTGGTTTTCAAACTGAGGGAAATACTTACTGCTCCTGTGTTGCATCACCCTTTCCTCTTCAAGGGAAAAACCAACACAAGCTCAAGAGACGACAGAAGGATCTGTGGCACCATTGCTAGGGAAGTACTTTTGTTGACGTAGCAGAAGGACTTCTGGCGCCGTTGCCGGGGAGGATCAAGTCAAGAACTCATCCAAGTAAGTGTCGCAAACTCTTATCTTGCATTTACTTTGTTTGCCTGTTGCCTCTCGTTTTCCTCTCCCCCACTTCACAATTTTCCATCTTCGTTTGCCTTTTTTTGTTTGCCGTTTTCGTTCGCCCTTTTCTCTCGCTTGCTTTTTGTTCGGTTGTGTGCCATGTGCCTTCAATATGTTTGCATCTTCGCTTGCTGAAAATCTAGTGATATGGATCCTCATCCACTTGCTAATCTCTTTAAGAGATCCAATTATGTTGATCCAATTACTAGTGAGTTGAGTGCACTTGACTATCTTTATGGAGTTTTGCTTGAGATGCGTGTATCTGAAAATTGTGACGAAGAAATTTATGAAGTGATTCACGAGGGCTCCTTGGATGAAAATCATGATTGCACCCGTTTCACTATAAATTCCATTAGTGACAATCATGCTAAGAATATGCAAAACCCTAAGCTTGGGGATGCTAGTTTTGCTATGTCCACTACTTGTTGCAATGACCATGAGTGGAGCGATGATTTTTCTTATGATGTTGAAAAAAAAATTAAGCCTCATGATGAATATGATATTTGCAATATTATTGAAAGTGGGTTTGGAGAATTCATGACTTTAGTTGATGATAATCCCACTATTTTTGAAGAGCGTCAACTTTGCATGCATGTGGATCATGAAAAGAATATCCTATGTGATAGTTACATTGTTGAAGTCGAATATGATCCCACATGTAGTTATTATGAGAGAGGAAAATATGGTGGTAGAAACTTTCATATCACTAAATCACCTCGCGTCATGTTGAGATTGCTATTGTCTCTTTCTTCTTCCTTGCATCTGGTAACTATTGGTTGTCTTGACAATCTGTTTTCCTATAAAATGCCTATGCATCGGAAGTATGTTAGACTTAGATGTCATTTTCACATGCTTTATGATGCTCTCGTTGTGCTTCAATTCTTGTCTTTTGTGTGAGCATCATTGAATTATCAATGCCTAGCTAAGGGCGTTAAACAATAGCGCTTGTTGGGAGGCAACCCAATGAATTTATCTTTTTTTATTTCTGTTTTCTTGCATCCACACCATCATAATTCTGTTGTGAGTGAACTTTTTGTGTTTCTTTTTGTGTTCGAACCAAGCAAAACCTTTATGATTAGTCTTGGTATTGGTTGTTTGATCCTGCTGGAAAAGGACAGAAACTTTTCGCTCACGAGATGATTTTTCATTTCTATTCAGAAAGAGCTTTTGAGTTGATTCGTTTTGCTGCTAGTTGATATGCCTTTTATCTAGGCAGCCGTAATTGTTCAGAATTTTTGAGGTACCAGAAGTATACGAAGTATACATATTGCTATAGACTGGCCTGTTTTTGACACATTCTGTTTTTGTTGTGTTGGTTGCTTGTTTTGATGAAATTATGGTTAGTATCGGGGGGGCACTAGCCATGGAAAAGTGAGAATACAGTAGCCCACCACCAATATAGATAGAATTCAAGTTTGGTACAGTACCAAAAGAGGTGGTAGTTTGTTTTCTTGTGCTAATGTTATCACGAGGTTCTGTTTAAGTTTTGTGTTATGAAGTTTTCAAGTTTTGGGTGATGTTCTCGTGGACAAAGAGATAAGGAGTGGAAAGAGCTCAAGCTTGGGGATGCCCAAGGCATCCCAAGACAAATTCAAGGACACCAAAAAGCTTAAGCTTGGGCATGCCCCGGGAAGGCATCCCCTCTTTCGTCTTCAATCCATCGGTAACATTACTTGGAGCTATATTTTTATTCACCACATGATATGTGTTTTTCTTGGAGCGTCTTGTACCTTAGGAGTCTTCTCTTTTTGTTGTGTCACAATCATCCTTGCTGCACACCTTTCTGAGAGAGAGAGAGACATGCACTCATCGTGATTTTTGCTAGAATGCTCATAGTGCTTCACTTATATCTTTTGAGCTGGATACTTTTTCTCTATGTGCTTCACTTATATCTTTTAGGGCACGGCGGTGCATGACTTTGTAGTTGGCTTATGCTATCAAAATAGTCCCAAATGTGATAGGTACCCAAAGAGGATGTAAAAACCTCCATCTTCATGTGCATTGAGTAGAAAGAGAAGTCTTGATTCCTCTCAATTTGTTTTGAGATGTGGATTTGGTAATATTAAGAGTTATGTTAGTAGGGTGTTGTGAATCTAGAAATACTTGTGTTGAAGTTAGTGATTCCCGTAGCATGCACGTATGGTGAACCGCTATGTTAGCAAGTCGGAGCATAATTGATCTATTGATTGTCATCCTTTGTGTTGAGGTCGGGATCGCGCGATGGTTAACACCTACCAACCCTTCCCCTAGGAGTATGCGTTTAGCACTTTGTTTCGATTACTAATAAAACTTCCGCAACAAGTATGTGAGTTCTTCATGACTAATGTGAGTCCATGGTATAGATGCACTTTCACCTTCCACCATTTCTAGCCTCTCTAGTGCCGCGCAATTCCCGCCGGTGCACAAACCCACCATATGCCTTCCTCAAAACAGCCACCATACGTACCTACTATGGCATTTTCATAGCCATTCCGAAATATATTGCCATGCAACTCCAACCGTTCCGTCTCATGACTTGTGCCATCACTCTCATATTGCCATTGCATGATCGTAAGATAGCTAGCGAGATGTTTCAACGTCATACGCCATGCTAGATCGTTGCACATCCCGGTACACTGGCGGAGGCATTTCCTATAGAGTCATCATCATTTTGAGCTTTGAGCTGTGAGTAAATAAAAGTGTGATGATCATCATTATTAGAGCACTTTACCATGTGAGGAAATAAAAAAAGGAGGCCAAAGAGCCTAAAAATAAATAAATAAATAAAGTAGAAAAAAGAGAGGCCTAAGAGCCCAAATAAAAAAGGAGAGAAAAGGAGAGAAGGGATAATGCTACTATCTTTTTCCACACTTGTGCTTCATAATAGCACCATGTTCTTCATGATTGAGAGCTTCTTGCTTTATCACTACCATATGCTAGTGGGAATCTTCATTATATAACTTGGCTTGTATATTCCAATGATGGGCTTCCTCAAAATTTCCCTAGGTCTTCGTGAGCAAGCAAGTTGGATGCACACCCACTAGTTCTACTTTTGAGCTTTCACATACTTATAGCTCTAGTGCATCTCTTGTATGGCAATCCCTACTCATTCACATTGATATCTATTAATGGGCATCTCCATAGCCTTTTGATATGCCGAGTCAATGTGACCATCTCCTCCTTTTTGTCTCACAACCACCACCACACTCTATTCCACATATAGTGTTATATCCATGGCTCACGCTCACGTATTGCGTGATAGTTATAAAAAGTTTGAGAAAGTAAGAGTGCGAAAACAATTACTTGGCCAATACTGGGGTTGTGCATGATTTACATTAGTTGTGTGAGGATGATGGAGCATAGCCAGACTATACGATTTTGTAGGGATAACTTTCCTTGGCCTTGTTATTTTGAAAGTTCATGATTACTTTGCTAGTTTGCTTGAAGTATTATCGTTTTCATGTCAATAGCAAACTCTTGTTTTGAATCTTACGGATCTGAACATTCATGTCATGTGAAATAAGTTGCAAAGGACAACTCTGCTAGGTAGCATTCCACATCAAAAATTCATTCTTTATCACTTCCCTACTCGAGGACGAGCAGGAGTTAAGCTTGGGGATGCTTGATACATCTCCAACATATCTATAATTTTTGATGGTTTCATGCTATTATCTTGTCAAACTTTGGATGTTTTGCATGTCTTTAATATATTTTTTGGGACTAACTTATTAACTCAGTGCCAAGTGCCAGTTCCTGTTTTTTCCATGTTTTTGACCCCTTTCAGAGGAGAATTTGAAACGGAGTCCAAATGGAATAAAATCCCTAAAAAGATTTTTTCCGTAACGGAAGAGGATGAGGAGACTTGAGAGCCAAGGCAGGGGGTCCCCAGGGGGCCCACAAGCCCCCACCCCGCGGCCGGGGGGAGGCCGCGGACCTCAGGCTTGTGGCACCCTGGACCTCCTTTGCCCTAGGTTTTGCGCCTATATATCCCCAAAAATTCCACAAAAAATCAGGAGATCGTCGAAAGTACTTTTCCGCCGCCGCAAGCTTTTGTCTCCGCAAGATCCCATTTGAGGCACGCTCTGGTGCCCTGCCGGAGGGGGGATTCGGACATGGAGGGCTTCTTCATCAACACCATGACCTCTCCGATGATGCGTGAGTAGTTCACCATAGACCTACGGGTCCATAGCTAGTATCTAGATGGCTTCTTCTCTCTCTTGGATCTTCAATACAAAGTTCTCCATGATCTTCATGGAGATCTACCCGATGTAATCTTCTTTTGCGGTGTGTTTGTCGAGATCCGATGAATTGTGGATTTATGATCAGATTATCTATGAATCTTATTGAGTTTCTTATGATCTCTCTTATGCATGATTTCATATCCTTGTAATTCTCTTGGAGTTGTGGGTTTTGTTTGGCCAACTAGATCTATGATTCTTGCAATGGGAGAAGTGCTTGGTTTTGGGTTCATACCGTGCGGTGACCTCACCCAGTGACAGAAGGGGTAGCGAGGCATGCATCATGTTGTTGCCATCAGGGGTAAAAAGATGGGGTTTTCATCATTGGTTTGAGATTATCCCTCTACATCATGTCATCTTGCTTAAGGCGTTACTCTGTTCGTCATGAACTCAATACACTAGATGCATACTGGATAGCGGTCGATGTGTGGAGTAATAGTAGTAGATGCACAAAGTATCTGTCTACTTGTCTCGGACGTGATGCCTATATGTATGATCATTGCCTTGGATATCGTCATGACTTTGCGCAGTTCTATCAATTTCTCGATAGTAATTTGTTCACCCACCTTAATACTTGCTATTTTGAGAGAAGCCTCTAGTGAACACTATGGCCCCCAGGGTCTGCTCCACACCATATTTTCAGCCTTACACTTTTTACTTCGTTGCACTTTCAGCCTTGAGATCTCACTTTGCAAACAATCTTGAAGGGATTGACAACCCCTTTACAGTGTTGGCTGTAAGCTCTTTTGTGTTTGTGCAGGTACTCTGGACTTGACGAGATTCTCCTACTGGATTAATACCTTGGTTCTCAAACTAAGGGAAATACTTACTGCTCCTGTGCTGCATCACCCTTTCCTCTTCAAGGGAAAAACCAACGCAAGCTCAAGAGACGACAGAAGGATCTCTGGCACAATTGCCAGGGAAGTACTTTTGTTGACGTATCAAGTCCATGAAGGAGGAAGCCTAATGGGGATACTCTCAGCCCCTCTGTTCTGGTGGCGCTGAAATGCCGCCGGGGGAACTATCGCCGCGGTGGTCTTCTTCATCAACATCACTGTCTCCAGTACATTCCCTCATCCATCTATGAAGGTCGACACTCCCGCACCCCGCTGTAATTCCGTATTTGAATGCCACATATTATTAATCAGTGATGTGTTGCCATCCTATGATGTTTGATTAGATTTATGTTCTCCTTTGGGTTGATTGATGATCTGGATTGATTTGAGTGTATGTATTATTTTCGTGCTATCCTATGATGCCCTTCGTGCCACGCACACATGAGGGAAATCTCGATGTAGGGTTTGCAATATGTTCATGATTCTATTATAGTGGGTGGCTACAGTGACAGAATCTTACACCCGAGTAAGGGAGTTGTTTGCACATCGGAGTAAAGGGGACTTGATGTTTAATGCTATGGTTGGGTTTACCTTAATGATTTCTAGTAGTTGCGGATTCTTGCTATAGATCCAGTCATAAGTTCATAAGATCCAAGAATGGGAAGTATGTTAGCTCATGCCTCTCCCTCATATAAAGTTGCAAGAACGATTACATATCTTGTTATTAATTCCCTAGGACGATTGCGCACACCATGCCATCATTATTCCATAGTTGCTATTTGTAATATATTGTAACTTTATTTAGGGAGCGACTATTTTCATATTTTTGTTCTCCAATATAATGCAAAGCTATCCTCTTTATGCCCACCACACAGTTTTATTACTCGTTACTAGATAGAAGCAAACGCTTGGTGTATGTAGAGTCGTATCGGTGGCAGATAGGACTTGTGAGAATATTGATCTTACCTTTAGATCCTTCTGGGTTCAACATTCCATACTTATCACTTACATCTTTGTAAAGTTCTATGATGATTCCTTGCACTTGGGGATTATCAAGCTCTTTCCTTATCAATAGCGTGGGGTTAATATTTTCCTATATGCTTGTTTGCTTTTATCACTAAGTCGATTTTGTTTTTCTTTTTTTATGTTTTCTTGGTTTGCGTATTTTGTTGTGGGTGAAACAAACAAACAAAATTTGAAAAATTTAAAACGCAATTTTTTACTTGCCTCTTAAAAGAGAAGCCATTCGAAAGTTATGCATTGAAGAAGTGAGGGTCGACCTTGAACACTTTTGTTCATGCTCATGGAAAAAATGTAGAATTTTTCATCAAAGTTTCTCATAAAAATATTTATACCATTGTGTATACCACTGTACCACAAAAAAATAATGTGCTTTTCATAATATTCAAGATGCGTGTTTGCATGTTTCATTTACTATTCTTATGTGAGCATCATCAAAATTATCATGCGTAGCTAAAAGGATTTAAAGAAAAGCGCTTGTTGGGAGACAATCCAACACTTATCCTTTCTTTTTTTATGCATTCGCATGATTAATCACTTGTAGTAATCATCTTTTGTGTCTCTTCTTTGAATAATGTGTCGAATAAAGCCTTTGGGATGATATGGATTATATGTAGAATTGATGCAGTGCAAAAACAGAAACTTTGATGTCCAGTGCAGAATTTCAGTCATTTTTTCGGAACATAATTTTGATCTGAAGTTTTTACAAAACATTCATATACAAATTCCTAAGGTCTTCTTAATTTTCCAGAATTGTTTTAGTTACATAAGTATGGTGTTTTTGCTTGTACAGTTTGCTTTTTTGATGATGCTACGGAGTGTATCGGGGGTATAAGCCATGGATTAGTTATAATACAGTACCTTATTCAATAATTAAATATGAATCAATTTGTAACAGTACCTAAAGTTTATGATTTGCCTATTATACTAACGAATCTCACGAGGTTTCTATTAAGTTTTCTGTGATTGAAGTTTTCAAGTTTTTGGTGAGATACGGATATGAGGAGAATAAGGAGGATGAAGAACCTAAGCTTAGGGATGCCTACGGTACCCCCAAGGTAATATCCAAGGAAGACTCAAGTGTCTAAGGTGGGGGATGCCCCGGATAGCATCCCCTCTTTCGTCTTCAACACTATCGGTATATCTTACCTGGAGCTATATTTTTATTCGTCACATAATATGTGTTATTCTTGCAGCGTAATTTTATTTTGCTAGTATTTTCTTGATACTATTTATAATCTTTTTTTCAATAAAAAATTACAATAATTTCCTTTAGAATACTTGAATTGCATGTGTGACGTGTGCTGTATAAAAACAGAAACTTTTGTTGTACTATTCAAATTATGATATTTTAATGGAACGTGAAAAGATTTTGAAATTTTTACACAGTACTTTCATACAAATTATTTATCTTGTCCAAAATTTTCATAATTTATGGAAATAAATAAGTACACTGTTTAAATGAATTGCTATATATTGTTGTGTTTGGAAATATTGTTGTCATAGTTTTGTTATCTACATATCCTATAGTTTTCATGGCTTATATTGGTACATATAAATTGTGTAAATAATAGTATACAGTACCTAATGTTTGAAAATTATTATGCAACTTGTCTTGGCAGTACATGAAGTGTTGATTTATTCTCATATGTACTAACCTATCTCACGAGTTCTTTTTCAAGTTTTATGTGGATGAAGTTTTTGAAACTTAGGTGAAACCGGGATATGAGAAGATTGAACAAGATACAAAAATTCAAGCTTGGTGATGCTAAAGGCTCCCCAAGTAAATATTACAATAATACTCAACCATATAATCTTGGAGCTGCTACGCATCCCGCCTCTCTTCGTCAACAATTATCGGTTAGCCTATGATGATCATAAGTTTTTATTCGTACACTTGTGGTGTTCTTGGACCATATTTTGTGTTTACTCTTCCATTTTATTTGTATCCACCATGCTGGTATGAGATAGTCCTTGGTTGATTTATAGAATGCTTCATGTGCCTCACTTAAATCTTTTAAGAATGGCTTTATAGAATGCTTTGTGTGCTTCACTTATATATTTAAAGCTTAGATATTGGTTTATCTATATTCATTAAAGAATGCTCTATGAACTTCACTTATATCTTGTTGAGAGTAGTTTGATGATCTCTCTTGTGCTTCACTTATATCCTAAGAGAAAATGTTGAATGAATTGAATGTCATAAAACGTGAAATTATATAGGCTTCATATGCTTGTCCATGGAGAGTAGTGACTTAACACACTAAGAGTATAAGCAATAGAATTTATTGGAGGTTAGCAAACATAGGATTGGTCACTTGAATAATTCATGAAATAATATTGAAGGAAGAGATATTTCATATATATAAGTATACTATCTTGGACATCTTCTATGATTGTGAGCCCCCATTAATTATTTTCAAACTTGATCAAGTAGTTTACGTTGGACAAGGAAGACAACATAATGGTTATGTTTGCTTATATTCACATAGTAGTTATATTGTCATGGATCCTCTAACATGTGGTGCTTTATTTAGATCATTTGTTATCCCAAAAATTCGCACTAAGTAGAGATACTACTTGTGCATCCATAACCCTTAACCCACTTTCTTGCGATGATAGTTCACCATACCTACCTATGGATTGAGTAAGATCCTTCAAGTAAGTTGCGATCGGTGCACAAAGAAATAAAAATTGCTCCTAAACATATCTGATCTTTTGTTGTAAGGGAAAATAAGCTTTGTACGATCTTGTGATGGCAAAGAAATAAAAGAGACAAACTGCATAATAAAGTTTGCTATCACAAGGGGTCATATAAAGTGACGTTCCTTTTTATTAAGAGATTGCACATCCAAAAATAAAAAGTGCATGACAACCTCTGATTCCCTTTGCGAAGGGCCTATCTTTTACTTTTCAATTTTTACGTTCATATAAGAGTCAATAATGTTCATCCCTATTCCAATCTATTAATACTTTAGTTGGCAAGCATCATGTGGTAGGGAAAGATCAAGGCAGGTGATCATGATTCATTATTGTTGACATTATCCATGAGATAAATAAGTTGGGAGGCAGAACATTAAGGCCCTATATTCCTAAGTGTTTGATTGAAATTACTTGTTCTAAAAATATGCTTTGAGTGTCAATAGTCATGGAAGACAAAATGATAGCTGAGTATCTAAAATTTGCTAAATCAAAGCTCTTACATAGACCCTTCCTGGAAATAAGATGAATTCTAATTGTTTGATGACTCAAAACATAGTATGCTAGTTTTTCAGAAAGTTTATGGTCTATACTTTAACATGTGAATATCTTGTTACTTGATCATGAGAAGTTCTATGAGAAAAGAATGTCTATTTATGATGACAGAAAAAAGTCATTGTAAGTAACATTGATCAAAATTATATACTATGCTAGCATTCATACTTCATAAATTATTTCTTTTATCATTTACCTACTCAAGGACGAGCATGAATTAAGCTTGGGGATGTTGATACGTCTGAAATGTATCGATAACTTATGAGGTATTGTGGGGACCCCGACTGGTAAGTCGAGGCCGCCGTGCCCAGGGATCCCAAGGATCAATGCTCACTGAACACAGATACTGAATAATAGAGTCTTACATCCATACATACCATTTGATACAATAACTGACCACTTCCGTCGAGTCTTACATACATGGGGCCTTAAAGGCCAAAGCACCAAACTAGACCAATAGCGGAATTATTGGTTGAAAGCGTGAACCCATGCCATCAGCCTTAACCTACAGGCATTCTGACTGGGAAGCGTCCTAGCTCGCAAGAACGTCACCGAGTTAATCTTCACCATATCCTGTCTTTCACACCTGGTCAATGAAATAACCAGTGGCAAGCCAATGAGTTCTTTGAATGTACTCGCAACAGCCCATGATACGAACAATGAAAGTGAAAGATAACAATATCATGCATCTTTAGTGTAACACATCTGGGTGGAATGATCATGTATATGCATCAAGCTAAAGAATTACTTTTGAAGAACAGGTTACAGATATCAACATATCTGCTAAGGGTTGAACCATCCGGGTTCACCCTATATGCCAAGTCATCGGACTTGTCATAACCTCAGTGTATTAATGAGGTCTAAACCATCCGGGTTTACCCTATATGCCAAGTCACAGAACTTGGTCATATTATTACTCTCATAACAACACCTTTTTTTAACACCACACACACACACACTTGGTTTATGCCACTCGATTGGTACCCAGCCCACATGTTGTACGTCTTACGAGCAACGACTCTGGACTGTATCAACCATGCAGGGACCAACGGTGTGCCTGGAACTCATAATGATGGCATAGTCGTCCTACCTGGCATGACCCCATCACGAGAGTGACACCGATCACTCCCGCCACTAGTAATGTGGCTCTTTGCTAGTACCGACCAGAGTAATCAACAAAGCCCCGTCCCATAAAGGGGTATCGTGGTCGTACTGGTAAGGTTGGGACGGTCGACACATCATAAATCTAATCCCATTTCCGAAACCATACTCACACCAAAACACTGGTGCATCACTTCACCAAAAGTGATCACCAACTCATCATCACCCTCGGGCATTAGTGGCACCCGACGGGGTTTTCATAAACTCTTTGATTTAACTCATCATCATGCTCATGATAATATGCTCTATCTTTACTTGTCAACATGGTAATAACATGACCCTCACGGGGTAGGGTCAAGCTCGATGCAATGATCTTACTCTACTAGTCAACATGACAGTAGCATGATCCTCATAAGTAGTAGGGTCAAGCTCATCATGCTTGTGCTCCGAGGAGCCATATGTATAACATCACTATCATAAAATTGCTTCGATGAAGCCTTCGGTACCATCACATCAATGATGAACCGGCACTGTGATCTCATGCAACGAAAAGTACTTGCTATTCTAGCATGCATCATTTTATATGCTCAAGTCATGGTCAAAGGGCTGCTTGCCTTGCTCATGTAAGTCCTCGGGGTCTTCGAGGTCTTCCGCTACGTCCCCGAATACTCCGTGTACCGTCAACTAACGTCGGAAATAACCATAGTAAGCCACACATCAAGTAGAATAAAAGTGTTCTATAAATAGAAGTTTTATTTATTTTGGACCTCTCTGGTCATAAGAAAAATACCTGAAGCTTCTAACAGGAGATTTGAATCATCAAGGATTTTTGAATAGGTGAAAGGAGCAATAGGTGGCCATTGAATAAGCCAACAGAAATCTTTCTGTTCAAAATGAGTGGAGGCACCCATTTAACAGAGAATGATTTTAGAAATATTTAGGAAGTGGTTTCATTGGATTTGGAGTTGAAATGAATATTCTAGGGATTTAACAATGAGGAATAAATAGCAATAGGAGCTATTTATTTATTGCAACAGAAGTAAGTCACACAAAAATGTTGACCAGGGTTCTAAAAATGGAGAATGATTTTAGAAGGCTCTCGGAGTTTGAATCACTCCATTTGGAGTTGATTTGCATCCTAGGGAAATTTCCAAAGTGGAGTAAAATATGGACAGATCTGGATTTTAAATGAAATGCCACAGAAAGTGGGTAGGGAAAAATGTCCAAAGCACTTATTTGGATAGGCCTGATTTTTAGGATTCTGCAGAAATTTGAATCAATGAATTCGGAGTTAGAATGATTTTATAAGGGAATTAAGTGAAAGGGAAAAGGAGAAAAAGAGCCCCCTTATCGGGCTAACTAGCGCACAGGGCGTTGGGCAGGCAATGGGCCGGCTGCTGGCTCGGCCTGGCTGACCGCGGCCACGCAGGAGGCGGCTTCCGCATGGTACACCTTCAAAGCGAGGAAGCGACCTTCTCACAGAGGCGCGGCCACTTAACGGGCAGGGCCACCCGCCAGCTCCTACGACCGATGACAGGCGGGGCCAGCCTACCGGTAGCTCGTCTTCAACCTCCCGCTGCACGGCGTCAGAGGGGTTTGCCAGAGCTCGCCGGTGCCACGAGGCTTCGTTCCCAACGGTCTAGCCATCGGGGCGTTCGCGGGGAGGAGCCGCACCCTCCTGGGTGACTTACCCCCACCGGAGGACAAAAAGATGGGCGCTGCCCTGGCCGCAACAGATCCAGCGACGACGGGCGAGGGAACGGCTTCCCACGCCACCAAGAGGAGGAAGGGGAAACGGGGGACAGACTCCGGGGAGACGAGGAATCGTTCTAGAGTAGCAGCACAGAGGGGAGGGCTCGGGAGACGCGGTGCGCTCGCGGCCATGGCCGTGGCGCAACCTGCTTCGGCCGCAAGGAAGAGGGCGCCCCCCTGGCCACCAGGGAGGAAGGAGGAAGGGAGGGAAGGGGCGGTCCCGGCTCTGGAGCCCCCAGGGGCGTAGAGACGAGGGGAAGAGCCCCTGGTTGGCCGGCTCGAGACGAGGCCTCCGGAGGGGCTTCGGCCATGGCAGAAAGAGGAGGGAAGGAGGGACTGGGAAGCTTGGGAGGAGAAGCGGCTCAAGGGGGAGCTCAGGAGGAGCCCAATGAAGAGGGGGAGAGGTGCCAGTGCAGAAGAGGCTCGGGGAGAGCTTCAAGTGGAGGACGAGGAGCCGAGAGCTCTCTGGAGCTCACGTGGGCATGGGCGCCACACGTCCCACAGGGGTCTTGGAGTCTACCTAGCGTCGTGGAGGGGGTCAAGGATGCTCTGCGGTGCTCTGGGACACGCTCCCTCGCTGGACCCAAGCTGCAACTAGTGTCCAATGGTGCAGAGCACCGTTTCAGCATGCCAGGGTGGTGGTCACCACCCCACCTGGTGTCCTGGGGCACCCTTTGTCCAGGCCAAGGTCTCAACCATGCAAGGCATGCTTTCCACGATGCACTTGTGAAGTTTGGAGCCAAGGGAAGAAGGTTTGAATGGGGTTTGACTGCTGTGAGCATTTCAGCAGGAAACTAGGGGCTGATACAAATGGTTTTCACGGGCAGAGAAGGGAGGTGAAACCATGTCCTGGAGCATCTGGTATGGAGGGACTACACGTCTGCAAAATTTCAGCTCAAGAAAAGAAGTGTAGCTAGCACTTGCTGTACAAAGCTACTTTTCAGCCAGAAATGAACTTGAGGAGGTGCTCCTCATTTTCTCCACATGAGCATGCCATATCTTGGTTCTAAATGGAGCCTTGGCATATATTAGATGCTCTGGAAAGAGTTGGGGGTGATAGCTTAAGCATAAGAATGGAAAGAGAGGTAAAACAGTGCTGCCAAGGGTGAAAATGAGAGAAAGTTACAAAGGGACCTTCTCCAATAATTGACCAGTGGCCATGGGTGTGGGGACCCCGATCCTAAGCCATACAACTCTAGCATGTACAATGTCGGTAATCACCCCGATTGCCACCTTACCTTGGCCGGTACCGTTTGCGTCTTTTGGCTCACGTATATGACTATGTTGCCAGCAATCATATGTCAAAGAACCTGGGTCGACATGGCTAGTTATGAACCCAAGTGGCACATCCGTACAGGGACAGGCATACATAACCCAGCAAGGCAGGTATCGGTCATCAGCGAGTGTAGACAAGTCGTAGCAAGCTACAGGGACTCCATTACACCGCGTGACATTTCCCCGTGGGGACAGACACAACAACCAAGAAGGATACATGTCGGTCAATCAATGTGTCCGGAGCAGTAGCAAGCTACCAAGGCTCGGTGGAAGCACAAAGAGGCATTTCCCGGTATGGAGTATTACTCAAGGCACACAACTAGGTGTCGAATCCCACACATACCAATGCATTGCAAACATACACACAATATGCACGATATGTGTAGATACAACATGGCATCACAACATAACTCTACAACACATCATTTATTTAATAGACTCCGAAGATCCAACATAGTTTAATGTTACAAATTAAAGGGGTCACATGACCCAACATTCAGACCATACAAGCATCAAGCGAAAGTTACATGTCTGGGTACAAACATCTACTAAAAGCGGCTGGAAGAGCCTAAAAGCTACAACGACCCTACCATAGGAGCCAGATCACTGTCTGGGTTCCCAAACTAAACCATCGATGTTAACGTCAAGAGATAACATAGAGAGAGCGGCGTCTGTTCTGCAAAAAATGTGAATAAGCAATAGTGAGTACGAAGGTACTCAGCACGTCTTACATCAGTGCTAACTACATATGCATCAAGTATCAATGAACGGAATTTGTGGGGTTTATTGCAGAGAAGTCAGCTTTGACCTTTGGCTAACCTATTTTACAACAAAGTTTTATTATCTATCTCTTCTCCTTACGAGAGAGCGCACACGAGTCCACATAACCACCACATCAATACACCACCATGAATCCTCTCTCGTCATCCTACGAGAAAGCCATCCATAGCACTCACACTTATCTGGACCATTTTAGAGTAACCATTAAAGTTATCTATGAACCATGTAAGTATCCAAGCAGTCCATAACCGAGGACGCGGCTATTCGAATAGATAGATACCCTGCAGGGGTGTACTTCGTCACACATGCTTCTGCCACTTATCGCCAAGTGCACATAAAAACCAGCACCTCGGCAACCTTCAAGCGGAAGCCCAGCGAGGGAGTTGGCCATGGACGTTAACCTAATAAGACTCACGCCCAAGATAGTCGCCTATCTGAGTTGGAACCCATAATGGAAGTCCGGCCGAGGTTTCCAACATGGCCTCAAACGATGTGAGCACGGCCCCAAGCCGGTCCCGAGTGGGTCGTTCATCCACTTAGCAGGCCGTGCCACAACCTATGAACGTTTCGAACTACTGTGACTTCTGGACTGAGAACAGAGTAGTTAATAGACCGAGAGGGGTCGAGTTACCGGAACCCAATGTGCGATAGTAGCTAGTCTTGGAACACCAACACAAGATCTTGGGTCTTAAATGCGGCGGTAATGAGACAACCCACCATGTACTCCTACATGGCCTCTCATCGCTACTTTTACCAGAATAGTTTCACATCTTTAACTCTCATCAATAGGACATGATCATTCCATTACATCATTCCGATGCTCGGACCAAACTCAACCTAAGCATAGCAAGCGTAACAGGGTAAAGCACATATGGCTCAAGCATCTACCAGGTATGCTAGGTTGCATTGGTTTAGCTATTTACTATGATCAAAATCAGGTCATGCAAAGGAATAGGTGCAGCTATCGTAATACAACTATCAATTGAATCATTTTATCCTAATGCATAGAAATGAGAGCAAGAGCGAGAGAATAGGATTTTCTCAGAATGTTCAAAGGGGTTTTGCTTGCCTGTTGATCGGAAGAACTCAGGTATTCTTCGATGCCGGTGACAACTACATCTCGCAAGGTCTATTGACAGATCAAACGAAAGAAATTAATCACGGCAAATGCTTCACAATGTTGCATGAGCATGGCAAGTTATCATGATGTTGATTTCATCTAATGCAAGTGATCATAGGTTGAAAGAAGTTTATTTGACCTATATAAGTCATTTTCAAAATCCAATTATATCATCTATAAGCCTATTGTGAATTTGTCATATTCAGCAATGTTAAGATGTACAAACATGTGTATAAATGCCACCAATGGATTCCTTGCATTTTTTTGATACTTTTTCATATATAAATTATTTCTATCAGAGTTATATGTTAATTTCTATGATTTTTACAAGTTTCAACAATTTTCTGGAATTAAATTAAATTAGAAACTATTACTGCGTCAGGCTGATGTCATCCCTGCGTCAGCAGGTCAACCAGCGGGGTCCAGGTCAACCTAACCAATGGGGTCCACTCGTCAGTGACCCAGAGGCTAACCCCGCGCTGACCAGTCCCTAATTGATGTTTGACCAGGCGTGGGGCCCTCTGGCAGCGACTGGGGGGAGGATTACTTAGCGCTAAGGGTTGGCCACGTCGACGGCTACCGGAGAGAGGTCGCCGGCGACTGAGCCGCGGTGGAGGGCTCGCCGGAGTTGTGCTATCTTGCGGTACCGAGCTCCAAAACGAGCGTGGTTGACGGCTGCGGGACGCTGGCGATGCGCCCGATCTAACGGGAGCATCGGTTGGGGCTAGGGTGGCCGGGAGAGGTGCGGGCAACGAGCGGGGCGGTCACCGGAGTTCGGCCACGGTGGGGAAAAGACCTACGGGGCACGGCAGAGCATGGGAGGAGAGGGGAAAGAATCTGCGGCTCACGGGGGCTCCATTTCTGGCGTCGGCGAGGTTGGAGGGGCTCTCTGGCCGGCGATTCGACGGCGGCGAGATCCACTGGCCGGAGGAAGAACGGCGACGATGGCGACGCTACGGGGGCTCGGGTGCTCGGAGGAGATGATGGAGGGATGCAGCTTGTCGAGGCGAAGGAGTGGAGCTTTTCAGGTAGGCGAGGGGTGGCCGGGGTGGAGCTAGCGACGAGCTCGCGCGGCCGGCAATGGCGGCGAGAAGAAATCGAGACAGAAAAAAGAGGAGAGACAGAGAGCAGGGGGTGGAGAAGATAAGGGAAGGAGCGGGCTCGTGCGCTGGCGCGGTGGAGGCAGGAGGGAACTCCACGCGAGCAGGAGGTGGCGAGGGCGTCGTGCCTTCCTTCTCCTCTGCCTTCTGGCACGAGGAGGAAGACGACAGGGAGACCCCCCTCTGGTGGGCTGGGCCAGGAGGGTGGCGACAGGTAAGTTTTTCTGTGTTTTTTTTCATTTCTCTTTTATTTCTTTCTGGCATTTACTTTTAGGATTTAAAATATATAGTTTGACCAAATATAAAACCCAAAAATGTTATTAGGTGACAGAGACAATAATGTCCAATGCCACATAAAAGTTTCAACATTTTTGAAACTTTAAAATAGAAGGAATCAAAATAATTCCATTCCAAATAGCTATTTAGTCAACTCAAAAATCCTTCTTTAAAAAGTTCCTGTGACCTAGAATTTTGGTTTGACAATTTTACCTTATGTCACAATTTTGCCAAGTTTTGGAACATTTTTCTGGTTCCATTTAAGGTATTAAATTTTATTGCCTTCTTGTCAATTGATCAAAACATTTGGGGCTTTGATCACTTCCTATTTAAACATCAAAGTTTTTATAATGCATGCATGAATGCTTGGCAAACAAATGAAAGCTAGGGCTGTGACAACTCACCCCCACTAAACAAGAATCTCGTCCCGAGATTTAGGAGTTGTCGGGAAGAGTTCGGGGTATTCAAGCCGAAGGCGATCTTCGCGCTCCCATGTTGCTTCATTCTCGGAATGATGAGACCACTGAACCTTGAGAAACTTGATGATGCGATGTCGGGTGCTACGCTCGGTTTCGTCAAGAATACGAACATGATATTCTCGATATGATAGGTCATCTTGGAGATCAAGCGTTTCATGGTCTACTTCACGGACAGGGTCCTTGAAGCAACGCCTCAGTTGAGAAACGTGGAACACATCATGAACTTTGGAAAGCTGAGGAGGCAGGTCTAACTGGTAGGCAACCTCTCCTCGTTTAGCAAGAATACGGAAAGGACCAATGTAACGAGCAGCCAATTTGCCTTTGTTACCGAAACGATGGGTACCTTCGAGAGGTGAAACCCGAAGGTAAGCCTTCTCGTCAACTTCATAACTTACTTCCTTATGACGGCGGTAATATTGACTCTTTTGACGAGATTGGGCAGTTTTTAAATTCTCATGAATAATGCGAACTTGCTCTTCTGCATCCTGGATCATATCCGGTCCAAAGAACTGTCTTTCACCGGTTTCTGACCAGTTTAATGGTGTTCGACATCTTCGTCCATACAGAACTTCGAAAGGAGCTTTGCCCAGACTAGACTGGAAACTGTTGTTATAAGCGAATTCGGCGAATGGAAGACACTTCTCCCAATTCATTCCGAATGAGATAACATAGGCTCTGAGCATATCTTCAAGAATTTGGTTGACTCTTTCTACTTGACCACTTGACTGAGGGTGATAAGCAGTGCTAAAGGAAAGATGAGTTCCCATAGCTTTTTGGAAACTTTCCCAAAATCGAGAAGTAAAAATACTTCCACGATCTGAATTGATTTCTAGAGGAACACCATGAAGAGAAACTATTCGAGAAATATATCGGTCTGCTAGCTGGCTAGCAGTTATACTTTCTCGGACTGGAAGGAAGTGGGCAACTTTCGAAAGGCGATCAATGACGACAAAGATGGCATCATTCCCTTTCTTGGTCTTTGGAAAACCAGTGATAAAATCCATAGTAACCTTGTCCCACTTCCACTCGGAAATAGCCAGGGGTTGAAGGGTGCCAGCAGGCCTTTGATGCTCTGCCTTAACGCGACGACAAACGTCACAGTTAGCAATGAATTGAGCGATTTCTCTCTTCATCCGGGTCCACCAGAACCTCTGGCGTAGGTCCTGATACATTTTAGTGCTACCGGGATGAATCATGAGAGGCGATTCATGAGCTTCCTTAAGAATCAAATCACGAAGTTGTTGCTTCTTAGGAACCACCAAACGATTATCAAAGAATACAACACCTTTATCATTTACCAATAAACGACCAGCAACTCCTTTGGCGATGTTGCTCTTGATCCGGGAAATTCCCGTATCATGTTTCTGGGATGCTATGATCTGATCCTCAAGAGTCGGTTTCGACACCAAGGTAGAAAGGAATCCTTGAGGAACAAGGTGAAGATTAAGCTTACGAAATTCCTCATGGAGAAGTGGTTGATTTTCTAGCAACATGAGGTTGTTACAATAGGATTTACGACTTAGTGCATCAGCCATGACATTGGCTTTGCCTGGGGTGTAAGATATTCCTAAATCGTAATCCGTAATCAACTCAACCCACCGTCTTTGCGTGAGATTCAGATCCGGTTGGGTGAATATATACTTGAGACTCTGGTGATCAGTGTATATTTCACAACGATTACCCAGGAGGTAATGTCGCCAGGTTAACAGTGCATAGACTACAGCGGCAAGTTCCAGATCATGTGTTGGATAATTCTCCTCATGTGGACGCAACTGTCGAGATGCGTATGCAACCACATGACGATCTTGCATAAGAATGCATCCAAGTCCTTGTCGCGAAGCATCACAGTAGATAATAAAGTCCTTTGAGAAATCTGGGGGCACAAGTACCGGGGCAGTAGTCAGTCGTCTTTTCAACTCTTGAAAACTTTCCTGGCACCATGGGGTCCATTCGAACTTCTTATCTTTCTTGAGAAGTTCAGTTAGAGGTTTGGCAATTTTGGAGAAATTCTCGACGAAGCGGCAGCAATAGCTTGCTAAGCCAAGAAAACTCCTAACTTGCTTCACCGATTCAGGTGGAGTCCAATCAAGAACGGCCTGAACTCTCTCGGGATTGACAGCAATACCTTTTGTCGAGATTACGTGACCTAGATAGGTCACTTCTGGTAACCAGAATTCACACTTGGAGAATTTGGCGTAAAGGCGGTGCTCTCGAACTTTCATCAATACCAGCCTAAGATGCTCAACATGTTCTTCTTCGTTCTTCGAGTAAATCAGAATATCATCGAGGTAAACCACGACGAATTTATCCAAGTACTCCATGAAGATCGAATTCATTAAGCGGGAGAAAGTGGCTGGGGCATTGGTTAGACCGAAGGACATGACGGTGTACTCGTATTGGCCATAACGAGTGACAAAGGCCGTCTTAGGAATGTCCCCGTTCCTAATTTTGATTCGATGATAACCTAATATCAAATCCATCTTTGAAAAGACTGCAGATCCAGCGAGCTGATTATATAGATCGTTGATCCTGGGGAGCGGATATTTGTTCTTTATCGTGACCAGATTAACCGGTCGGTAATCTACAACCATCCGTTCCGTACCATCCTTCTTCTTGACGAAGAGGACAGGGCAAGCCCAAGGGGAAGAGCTAGGACGGATGAAACCTTTCTTCAAGGATTCATCAAGTTGGGTTTTAAGCTCAGCTAATTCTTGAGGAGACATCTTATAGGGTCTTCTAGCAATTGGAGCAGTTCCTGGGACAAGTTCTATGACAAACTCTACTTCTCTGTCAGGTGGAACACCTAGCAGTTCCTCTGGAAAGACATCCAGAAATTCACGGACTACAGGGATGTTTTCAAGGTCTGGAAGAGGATTGGCATTGAGGGCATATATCTGGCGTTTTGTAACCCCAGATGAGACATTTACTAACTGGCCAGAGGTATGGGTGAGCTGAACATATCTAGAGAAACAATCAATTTTGGCATGATGAGCTGTCAACCAGTCCATCCCCAAAATGATATTGATGTCTGAAGTCTTGAGAGGTATCAAGGAAGCAAGGAAAACTAGACCATCAATAAGGATTTGGTTCCCATGACTTACTGCATTAGTTTGCCATTTGGAACCTGGAGCCTGAATTACTAATGGGGTGGGCATATCTACGAAGGCAATGTTATGCAAGGAGGCATAACGTTCGGGGATGAAGGAATGAGATGCTCCAGAGTCAAAAAGAACTGAAGCTGGATGGCAATTAACAAGGAGCGTCTTAAGCACGACATCATCATCATCTTGAGCTTCTTCTGCAGATACATGGTGCACACATACACGAGTTAGAGCAACTGACCTTTCCTTGAACTTCTTGGTTGGTGGCTTGCAACGAACAACACCCATTCCTGAAGGAGGTGGAACAAAACCACGCAGAGGACAATCCCTTGAATAGTGTCCTGGCTTGCTACACTTGAAGCACGATCCAAAAATAGGACGGGGGTCTAGGTTGAACGCTTGATTGATGAGATTATCCTGGGGGACACTTGGCATCGGCAGACGAGGCGCCACATAGGTTGGCCTTGGTACATATCTCGGAGTGATAATAGCATTCGGGATCCATATCCTACACTTCTGGGATATAGAAGTTGAAGATGATCCAACATCACGGTTGTGCTTGCGAGATTCCTCGTAGGTCATTCTGCTTGTTTCTGCTTGGATGGCTTTGTTCACAAGGACCTCAAAACTGATGAACTCATGCAAACTGAGATCATGACGAAGCTTTGGGTTAAGACCTTTCCTGAACCTAGCTTGCTTCTTGGCATCCGTGGATACCTTTTCTGGTGCATAACGCGCAAGGAGTCCAAACTCATGACTATAATCATTTTACATCCAACTTGTCTTGAGTCAAACTGCAAAACTCTTCTTCCTTATGATCTATCAGGGCCTGCGGAATAAGATGTTCACGAAAAGCTTCACAGAACTCCTGCCATGAAGTAACTTGGCCCGAAGGACGCATAGCCTCAAAATTCTCCCACCATAGACTAGCAGATCCTTCGAGGTGATATGTGGCATAGGTAACCTTGTCTCCTTCAGCCACGTTTGCATAACGCAGCTTGTTATTGATACTTCGGAGCCAATCATCTGCATCTAGTGGCTCAATGGAATGATGGAAGGTGGGTGGGTTCAATTTGATGAAGTCTCTAATGGATACTAGCTCATTGCACGGATAGGATGTATTCCGCTCTATGTGCTCCTACAGACGGTTGGTGGCATGCTTATTCCTCTCAATTTCTAGCATAACCTCTGTCAACAAAGGTGGATTAAGAGAATCTTCTCCATCCCTACCATCTCCATGGTTCTGATCACGGCCAGCCGAACTCCGTGTTACTCGCGACATCCTGTTGAGACAATCCAGGGTTCAGAGACAAAGAACACTAAATACCACAATCCCAGAGAAAATCGGACAGCATAACGGTTGTATAGACATGAAATATGAGGCATCCTTCAAGAGATCTAGGCAACATAACTACTCAATATTATGGATTCGAGGTGCAGCAAGAACAAAGGCATCTCTTCTCACAATTCTGTTGGAAGCGGGAATGACACACAGAAACCATTCTATGAGTCCATGGTTCAGTAACTCGTCCTCCTAGTAGACAGATAAGAAAACCTAGTCCTTAATCCCCGTAGAAAAGAAAGGTGACTCAGGATAGAGTGACTCGAGGAAAAGAGTAAAAAGATCCTTACGTTCCCCTCCACAATCAATTCCCTTATATAACTATAGATTTTCTAGACTCAACATCGACCATTCTGGCTTGGTAATCCTACAGGCAGTCAGGCTCTGATACCAACGCTGTCGGGACCCCGATCCTAAGCCATACAACTCCAGCATGTACACATCAGATCACTTGGTGGCCTCACGCACGGTAATCACCTCGGTTGCCACCTTACCTTGGTCGGGACAGTTTGCGTCTTTTGGCTCACGTATATGACTATGTTGCCAGCAATCATATGTCAAAGAACCTGGGTCGACATGGCTAGTTATGAACCCAAGTGGCACATCCGTACAGGGACAGGCATACATAACCCAGCAAGGCAGGTGTCGGTCATCAGCGAGTGTAGACGAGTCGTAGCAAGCTACAGGGACTCCATTACACCGCGTGACATTTCCCCGTGGGGACAGACACGGCAACCAAGAAGGATACATGCTAGTCAATCAATGTGTCCGGAGCAGTAGCAAGCTACCAAGGCTCAGTGGAAGCACAAAGAGGCATTTCCCGGTATGGAGTACTACTCAAGGCACACAACTAGGTGTCGAATCCCACACATACCAATGCATTGCAAACATACACACAATATGCACGATATGTATAGATACAACATGGCATCACAACATAACTCTACAACACATCATTTATTTAATAGACTCCGAAGCGCCAACATAGTTTAATGTTACAAATTAAAGGGGTCACATGACCCAACATTCAGAGCATACAAGCATCAAGCGGAAGTTACATGTCTGGGTACAGACATCAGCTAAAAGCGGCTAGAAGAGCCTAAAAGCTACAACGACCCTACCATAAGAGCCAGATCACTGTCTGGGTTCCCAAACTAAACCATCGATGTTAACGTCAAGAGATAACATAGAGAGAGCAGCGTCTATTCTGCAAAAAATGTGAATAAGCAATAGTGAGTACGAAGGTACTCAACAAGTCTTACATCAGTGCTAACTACATATGCATCAAGTATCAATGAACGGAATTTGCGGGGTTTATTGCAGAGAAGCCAGCTTTGACCTTTGGCTAACCTATTCTACAACAAAGTTTTATTATCTCTCTCGTCTCCTTACGAGAGGGCGCACACGAGTCCACATAACCACCACATCAATCCACCACCATGAATCCTCTCTCGTCATCCCGCGAGAAAGCCATCCATAGCACTCACACTTATCTGGACCATTTTAGAGTAACCATTAAAGTTATCTATGAACCAGGTAAGTATCCAAGCAGACCATAACCGAGGACGCGGCTAATCGAATAGATATATACCCTTCAGGGGTGTACTTCGTCACACATGCTTCCGCCACTTATCTCCAAGTGCACATAAAAACCAGCACCTCGGCAACCTTCAAGCGAAAGCGCTGCGAGGGAGTTGGCCACGGACGTTAACCTACTAAGACTCACGCCCAAGAAAGTCTCCTATCTGAGTTGGAACCCATAATGGAAGTCCGGCCGAGGTTTCCAACATGGCCTCAAACGATGTGAGCAGGGCCCCAAGCCGGTCCCGACTGGGCCGTTCATCCACTTAGGAGGCCGTGCCACAACCTATTAACGTTTCGAACTACTGCGACTTCTGGACTGAGAAAGAGTAGTTAATAGGCCGAGAGGGGTTGAGTTACCGGAACCCAATGTGCGGTAGTAGCTAGTCTTGGAACACCAACACAAGATCTCGGATCTTAAATGCGGCGGTAATGAGACAACCCACCATGTACTCCTACATGGCCTCTCATTGCTACCTTTACCAGAACAGTTTCACATCTTTAACTCTCATCAATAGGACATGATCATTCCATTACATCATTCCGATGCTCGGACCAAACTCAACCTAAGCATAGCAAGCGTAACAGGGTAAAGCACATATGGCTCAAGCATCTACCAGGTATACTAGGTTGCATTGGTTTAGCTATTTACTGTGATCAAAATCAGGTCATGCAAAGGAATAGGTGCAGCTATCGTAATACAACTATCAATTGGATCATTTTGTCCTAATGCATAGAAATGAGAGCAGGAGCGAGAGAATAGGATTTTGTCGGAATGTTCAAAGGGGTTTTGCTTGCCTGTTGATCGGAAGAACTCAGCTATTCTTCGATGCCGGTGATAACTACATCTCGCAAGGTCTATTGACAGATCAAACGAAAGAAATTAATCACGGCAAATGCTTCACAATGATCCATGAGCATGGCAAGTTATCATGATGCTGATTTCATCTAATGCAAGTGATCATAGGTTGAAAGAAGTTTATTTGATCTATATAAGTCACTTTCAAAATCCAATTATATCATTTATAAGCCTATTGTGAATTTTTCATATTCAGCAAGGTTAAGATGTACAAACATGTGTATAAATGCCACCAATGGATTCCTTGCATTTTTATGATACTTTTTCATATAGAAATTAATTCCATCAGAGTTATATTTTAACTTCTACGATTTTTACAAGTTTCAGCAATTTTCTGGAATTAAATTAAATCAGAAACTATTACTGCGTCAGGCTGATGTCATCCGTGCGTCAGCAGGTCAACCAGCCGGGTCCAGGTCAACCTGACCAGTGGGGTCCACTGGTCAGTGACCCAGAGGCTAACCCCGCGCTGACCAGCCCCTAATTGAGGTTTGACCAGGCGTGGGGCCCTCTGGCAGCAACTGGGGGGAGGATTAGTTAGCGCTAAGGGTTGGCCACGTCGACGGCTACCGGAGAGAGGTCGCCGGCGACTGAGCCGCGGTGGAGGGCTCGCCGGAGTTGTGCTATATTGCGCTATCGAGGTCCAAAACGAGCGTGGTTGACGGCTGCGGGACACTGGCGATGTGCCCGATCTAACGGGAGCATCGGCTGGGGCTAGGGTGGCCGGGAGAGGTGTCGGCGACGAGCGAGGCGGTCGCCGGAGTTCGGCCATGGTGGGGAAAAGACCTACGGGGCACGGCAGAGCATGGGAGGAGAGGTGAAAGAATCAGCGGCTCACGGGGGCTCCATTTCTGGCGTCGGCGAGGTTGGAGGGGCTCTCTAGCCAGCGATTTGACGGCGGCGAGATCCACTGGCCGGAGGAAGAACGGCGACGATGGCGACGCTACGGGGGCTCGGGTGCTCGGAGGAGATGATGGAGGGATGCAGCTTGTCGAGGCGGAGGAGTGGAGCTTTTCAGGGAGGCGAGGGGTGGCCGGGGTGGAGCTAGCGACGAGCTCGGGCGGCCGGCAATGGCGGCGAGAAGAACTCGAGACAGAAAAAAGAGGAGAGACAGAGAGCAGGGGGGTGGAGAGGATAAGGGAAGGAGCGGGCTCGTGCACTGGCGCGGTGGAGGCAGGAGGGAACTCCACGCGAGCAAGAGGTGGCGAGGGCGCCGTGCCTTCCTTCTCCTCTGCCTTTTGGCACGAGGAGGAAGACGACAGGGAGACCCCCCTCTGGTGGGCTGGGCCAGGAGGGTAGCGACAGGTAAGCTTTTCTATTTTTTTTCATTTCTCTTTTATTTCTTTCTGGCATTTACTTTTAGGATTTAAAATATATAGTTTGACCAAATATAAAACCCAAAAATGTTATTAGGTGACAGAGACAACAATGTCCAATGCCACATAAAAGTTTCAACATTTTTGAAACTTTAAACTAGAAGGAATCAAAATAATTCCATTCCAAATAGCTATTTAGTCAACTCAAAAATCCTTTTTAAAAAAGTTCCTGTGACCTAGAATTTTGGTTTGACAATTTTACCTTATGTCACAATTTTGCCAAGTTTTTGGAACATTTTACTGGTTCCATTTAAGGTATTAAATTTTATTGCCTTCTTGTCAATTGATCAAAATATTTGGGGCTTTGATCACTTCCTATTTAAACATCAAAGTTTTTATAATGCATGCATGAATGCTTGGCAAACAAATGAAAGCTAGGGCTGTGACAATGGGAATATTACTGGAGGTGAAATGTAACTATGTGAGGCTGTGGTAGAAATTTGGGCTCAAGGGATAAAGTGCAAGGGGCAAATGAAACCAAATTAGTGAGTGCACACAAGGTGTTTGATCTGTGGTTGGGCTACCAGATGAATTCCAATGGCTATGAAACTTAATAGGATCAAATAATAGGTGAAAATAGGCTTGCACACCAAATTTGGGATTTGCTGGATAAGTTTTCCAATGTAGACTTGAAAAACCCTAGAAACGGGCAGAAATGGGTTTCTCCTTAGAACCCTATTCAAATGAATTCCCACAAATCCAATATTTGGTGTAGGGGCATTATTTGAGCATTAAGGCATGCACAAAAAGTTTGAGGTCCATTGGACAAACTTTATATGTAAAGTTTGTCAAAGTCAGAAATCAACAGAGAGGGTTTTGAGGGTCTTAGGACAAGTTCCTCTATTCTCCTTGGTGTACCACCTAGTGTGGATGCCTCATTGGAGTACTCGAACATGTCCACCAAATTTGAGCACAATTGGAGACACTACACAATGTAGAGTTGCTCAAATTTGATTCTGGACAGATAGGGTTTTGGAGTGATTAGGGGAGTCATATCAACTTGGATTGAAATGAAACTTGGCAAGATCATCAACAATATCATACATGACATGCTAGAATTTTACTGGAATTTATTGAAAGTCATTTTGATAATGGGTTTTTAATAAAAATAATTGGTGCAAAAGAAACTCCCTAATTTGAGGTTTAGCATGACTTTCAAAAACTTCTAAAATAAAATAATAAAATAACTTTTAAGATAATAATATGGTGGTTTTTGAAAGTCATTTTGATAATGGGTTTTTAATAAAATAATTGGTGCAAAAGAAACTCTCTAATTTGAGGACTTGTAGTACAAACCTCATCTGAGGGGTTTGAAAGTTTAATTCAAAGAAATGCTTTTTGGAAAAATAATATTTGGTAAAAATAGATATTTATCGTAAACACATGGCATGATCATTAGGTAGGAGATCATGGAGTGAGGAGGTGATTAGGAGGATGGCAAGAATTAATGGGAAGCAATCACATGCAACTAAACAAACAGGCAAACAATAGTCACTCCAAGCATCACAAGCATTCACAAAAAATTTAATTGGTCCTAAATTTTGAAATAACTTAGTTAGCCAGGAAAGCCAAAAACTGGGGTGTGACAGGTATTCATGTCATATTCACCTATGTTTACAATACTTTTATATGGCTTTAATGCACTTTTTATGATTTAATTAGAACTCACCCGGACTGACCCTATTTTCAACAGAATTACTGTGGTGTCGTTTTTTGTGCACAAAATGGAAGTTCTTGGAATGAATCGACACTTTTTCATGATTTTTCTCGAACATATGAGCAACATTGGAGCGAAGAACCACTAGAGGGGGCCCTCTATTGAGCACCATGCAACAGGGCACACCTAGGGGGGTCAAAGGGCCCTGTTAGCTCGTGGTCCCCTCGTAACTCCTTTTGGCATGATTCCATCGGCAAAAAATCCTATAGATAGAGAAGCCCTTATAAATTAGGAGAAACTCTCTGCCTCATCGCCACAACTTCTGTATCAACGAAAAACCAATCCGGAGAGAAAACAGTAACGAAAACAGGAGAGAAACACACACACAGAGAGAGAGAGAGAGATCTAATATCGGAGGGTCTCTCACCCTCGGGGAGCCATGGCGGCGAAGGACCAGAGGGGAGAACCTCTGCCCATCTAGGGAGAGGCCATGGAGGAGGATACTAAGGGGGAGACTCTCTCCCCAACTCTTCCGATGGAACCGGAGTGTCGCCGGGGGAACCATCGTCATGGTGATCATCTTCATCAATATCATCGTCTCCATCACCTTCCGTTATCCATATATGGCGGTCAACTCTCCCGCACGCCACTGTAATCCCCTACTTGAACATGGTGTTTCATGCCATATACTCCCTCCGTTCCAAAATAACTGTCTTAACATTGTACTAGCTCTAGTATAAAATTGTACTAAGCTTAAGACACTTATTTTGGGACGGGGGGAGTATTATTAAGCAATGATGAGTTTCAACCCTATGATGTTTGAGTACATTTATGTTGTCCTTTGGTTTGACTCGTGATCTTGATTGACTTGGGTGTATGTTTTATTTTGGTGTTGTGTGATAACCCACAAGTATGGGATCGCAATAGTTTTCGAGGGTAGAGTATTCAACCCAAATTTACAGACTCGATGCATGGGGAGCCAAAGAATATATACATAGATATTAGCAGCTGAGTTGTCAATTCAACCATACTTGGAGATTTAGTATCTGCAACACAGTGGTCAGTAGCAAAGTAACATGATAGTTTTGATAGAAGTGGAAATAGTAGCAACACTAATGGTAACAATGATAGCAGTTTTGTAGTAGTTGTAACAACAGTAGCAGCAACAATAACTTAGCAAGAACAATATGTGGAAAACTCATAGGCACTAGATCGGTGGTATTGCTGGATGATATGCATCATGTATCACTTATAACATATGGTGACACAAAACTAGCTCCCGTTCATCAGTATACTATAGGAATGTATTCTGTAAGCAGTCCTAGATGCTTATGGAAAAGAAATTGCATGACATCTTTTTTCCTACCCTCCCATGGCAGCGGGGTCCATAGGGAAACTAAGGAATATTAAGGCCTCCTTTTAATAGAGAACCGAAACAAAGCATTAACACATAGTGAATATATGAACTCCTCATACTACGGTAATCATCGAAAATAATCCCAATTATTGTCACTTTGGGGTATGCGAATTCTAACGCATAGTAGGTGCATATAACTTGCAAGATTGGATCAAGAACATAGATATAATGGTGTAAACATAAACAGTTCAGATCTGAAATCATGGCACTCGGGCCCTAGTGACAAGTATTAAGCATGGCAAAGTCATAGCAACATCAATCTCCGAACATAGTGTATACTCGGGATCAAGCCCTAACAAAACTAACTCGATTACATCATGAATCTCATCAAGCTTCTCACCGACTAGGAAGCCTCTTGATAACCCACAAGTATAGGGGATCAATCGTAGTCCTTTCGATAAGTAAGAGTGTCAAACCCAACGAGGAGCTGAAGGCTCTAATAAACGGATTTCAGCAAGGTAATATCTGCAAGCACTTAAAGTAGCGGTAACAAGTGATTGTGGAGCGAGGTGAAACGTAGCGAGCAAAAAGTAACAACTAGTAGCAACAGTGCAGCAAGTGGCCCAATCCCTTTTGTAGCAAGGGACCAGCCTGAACAAAGTCTTATAGGAGGAAAAACGCTCCCAAGGACACACGGGAATTTCTGTCATGCTAGTTTCATCATGTTCATATGATTCGCGTTCGTTACTTTGATAGTTTGATATGTGGGTGGACCGGCGCTTGGGTACTGCCATTACTTGGACAAGCATCCCACTTATGATTAACCTCTCTCGCAAGCATCTGCAACTACAAAAGAAGAATTAAGACAAACTCTAACCATAGCATTAAACTAGTGGATCCAAATCAGCCCCTCACGAAGCAATGCATACACTGGGGTTTAAGCTTCTGTCACTCCAGCAACCCATCATCTACTTACTACTTCCCAATGCCTTCCTCTAGGCCCAAATATGGTGAAGTGTTATGTAGTCGACGTTCACATAACACCACTGGAGGAAAAAAAAACATACAACATATCAAAATACCGAACGAATATCAAATTCACATGACTTATCCCATGTCCTTAGGAACAAAAGTAACTACTCACAAAACATAATCATAATCATGATCAGAGGTGTAATGAATAGCATCAAGGATCTGAACATAAACTCTTCCACCAAGTAATCCAACTAGCATCAACTACAAAGAGTAATCAACACTACTAGCAACCTTACAAGTACCAATCGGAGTTGCGAGACGAAGATTGGTTACAAGAGATGAACTAGGGATTGGAGAGGAGATGGTGCTGATGAAGATGTTGATGAAGATGCCTCCCCTCCGACGAGAGGAGTGTTGGTGATGACGATGGCGACGATCTCCCGCTCCGGGAGGGAAGTTTCCCCGGCAGGATCGTCCTGCCGGAGCTCTAGATTGGATCTACTCAAGTTCCGCCTCATGGCGGCGGGGAAACCACGAAAAAGCTCCCTAATGATTTTTTCTGGACCAGGACGCTTCATATAGCAAAAGAGGGGGCTAGTGGGCCGTCAGGGAGCCCACAAGCCCCCACTCCGCCACCAGGGGGTGGCGGTGTCAGGGCTTGTGACGCCCTGGCAGCCCCCCTCCGGTAGTTCTTTCGCCTAGTATTTTTTATAAAATCCCAAAAAAATCCACGTAACTTTTCAGGGCATTTGGAGATGTGCACAATAGTGGACTAGGATTTCTCCTTTTCCAGTCCAGAATTCCAGCTGCCTGAATTCTCCCTCTTCAAATAAACCTTGCAAAATAAGAGAGAAAAGGCATAAATATGGTACCACAAGTAATATAACAGCCCAAAAAGAAATAAATATCAACATGTAAGCATGATGCAAAATGGACGTATCAAGTCCCCCAAGCTTAGACCTCGCTTGTCCTCAAGCGAAAACCAAGTCCCATAAACATGTCCATATGTTGAGGGGCGAAGGTGTCGATAAAACATAATACGGACATGAGGGCATCATGATCACACATAGAACACCAATACATCATAAAGATTCTTATGGGAAAGTAACAATTCCTTCACAAAGCAAAGCATGAAGCAAAAACCTTACCGAGAAGTAACCAACAATAGTCCATAGTCATTGAAGCAATTGCAATTTATCACAACATCAGAAAGAGTCAAATAAGAGCTTGTAAGGCAAACCCACATACTCAATCAGCTCTTTTGTTTTCCACAATTGTTACAACTCACATCGTACTCATGGTGTCAAAGTTTCAGCTAGACCCAGAGAAAGATAGGGGCTTATAGTTTTGCCTCCCAACCATTTACCTCAAGGGTAAATTCAACAACAATAAAGCATAAGTACTCAACTCCAAGTTGATATATGAATATAGATCTTTCCCAAGCATAGCCAAGAAAAAGGAAAAAATAGGGAATTGGTGATGATCACCATGACTCTTACAAGGGCAAAAAGTAAAGGTACAAGATAGGCCATTCGCAGAGGGAAGCAGAGGTTGTCATGCACTTTTGAGGTTTGAATGTGTGTCCTCTTAGTGCGGAGGAACGTCACTTTATATTGCCTCCTATGATAAAGAACTTTATTATGCAGTCTGTCGCTTTTATGTCTTCCTCATCACAGGTTCGTACAAAGTTTATTTTCCACACACTAATAGATCATACATATTAGAGAGCAATTTTTATTGCCTGCACCGATGACAACTTACATGAAGGATCTTATTCAATCCATAGGTAGGTATGGTGGACTCTCATGGCAAAACTGGGTTGGAGGTTTATGGCTGCACAAGCAGTATCTCTACTTGGTGCGGGAGTTTTGGCTAATATGAGGTGGAAGCAATCGTCACATGCTAAGGGATCTCTAATCATATAACATTGTTTGGAACGAAGCAAACACAATTCATTATGTTGTCTTCCTTGTCCAACATCTACTCCTAGGCATGTAATAGTTTGGTGAGTGCTCACAATTGCAAAAAGTGTCTAAGATGATATATTTATATCTGAACCTCTCTTTCCGTATTACTTCTTATTAATTGCAACAATGACTGAGGTCTATGTTGATTTATTCTTAACGAGTTTCAATCATCATACGTGTCATAAGTGAAGTTATCACTTTCCATAAGATCGTCTCATGATCTTTCATGCTATTGTTCTTTTCATACTATTGATAATGGCACAAAGCAAAGCCCTTGACTAAGACACTCTTTATTATATAGCTCGTAAGCTCGAATACATCGGGGGAGAGAAAAAGCAAAAGACTAAAACTAAAAACTAAAGACTTATTCCTCTAAAAGAAGAAATAAAAACTGAAAAGGAAAGAACTAAAACAAAGGTAAAAGTAAAAGATATAAAGGTGATACGATACCAGGGCAACTCCCCCATGCTTTGCAGAAGCCAAGGGGATTGCCCATACCAATGCTTAGTTGTCTTCCTTCGATGGTGATGGTGGTGAAGTTGTTGTAGCCTTTGATTCCAAGAGAGCTATCAACCTTTGATTTATACCTTTGAGATCTGTAACATGGTTTTCCAGCAAAGCAACTTCATGAGAAAGGGAAATATTACGAGCACGAGTTGTTTCGCAAAACCTCAAGAGTTCAATCAAGGATGGAGACAGCACGTGGAGGCAGGGTTGCAGAAAGTCTACCCCTTCAACGTCTTCCATGTTGAACATAGGTTGAACCTCCTCCCAAGCTTGGGTTTTCTCCTTAGCTTGGTCCCTGGCTTCCGTAACTTCTACTCTTTTCAGATCAGCATCTACTTCCTCATGAACTTGGTGAAGATCATTCTCCCCAACAGATTCCTGAGACATCTTTGCTCTAAATCTATGGCACACAACAAGCTCGAAGCGAAAACAAAGGAAAACTGCGCGATACGGAGATCAAAACCTTCGGGCGACTATATATTGATTTTTTCTAGGCCAGAAGGAGTCCTCCGCAAGAAAACGAGTCCGGGAGGGACACGAGGTGCCCACAAGCTTGCCCTCCGCCACCAGGGGGGTAGGGGGCGGTGGCAGGGCTTGTAGCCGCCTCGTTCGCTCTCCGGACTGCTTTTTATTTTTCTAATTTTCCAAAAATTCCAAAACGGAAAAAACTTCCTATTGGAAAAGCATCGGAGTCCAATTTCTTACCGAAACAGATACATCTTCGTTTTCAAGGTCTGAAACAGGCTGGTAAACATCCCTTATGTACTCCTCTGGAGTTATGACATTGATGATATTGGTCTCAACATTTATGGGAGTACCAGAGATGTAATGATTGATTCTTTGCCCATTTACCACTCTAGGAAAATTTCCTTCCGTGTTATTGATTTTGATGGCACCGGAACGATATACTTCCTCGATAACATAGGGACCTTCCCATTTAGAGAGAAGCTTGCCTGCAAAGAATCTCAAACGAGAATTGTATAGCAGGACATAATCACCTACATTGAACTCTCGTTTCTGTATTCGTTTGTCGTGCCATCTCTTAACCTTTTCCTCGAACAACCTCGCATTCTCATATGCCTTGGCTCTCCATTCATCTAACGAGCTGATATCAAACAACCGCTTCTCACCGGCAAGTTTGAAATCAAAGTTGAGATCTTTGATTTCCCAATAAGCTTTGTGTTCCAGCTCAAGAGGTAAATGACAGGCCTTACCGTAAACCATTTCATACGGTGACATGCCCATGGGATTCTTATAAGCAGTCCTATAGGCCCATAGTGCATCGTCAAGTTTGTTAGACTAGTTCTTTCGAGATCTATTGACGGTCTTTTGTAGGATCAACTTGATCTCCCTATTACTCAACTCCACTTGACCACTAGACTGAGGATGATAAGGAGATGCAACCCTATGGTTGACATCATACTTAGCGAGCATCTTGCGGAAAACACCATGAATGAAGTGTGAACCGCCATGAGTCATCAAGTATCTAGGGACTCCAAATCTTGGGAATATGACTTCTTTAAGCATCTTAATAGAGGTGTGGTGATCAGCATTTTTAGTGGGGATAGCTTCTACCCACTTAGTAACGTAATCCACAGCAACTAAGATGTGAGTGTACCCATTGGAACTTGGGAAGGGTCCCATATAATCAAAGCCCCACACATCAAATGGTTCAATGACAAGTGAATAGTTCATAGGCATTTGCTGACGCTTACTGATGTTCCCTATTCTTTGTCATTCGTCGCAAGAAAAGACAAACTTACGGGCATCCTTGAAGAGAGTGGGCTAATAGAAACCTGATTGCAATACCTTGTGGGCAGTTCTATCTCCAGCATGGTGTCCTCCGTAGGCTTCGGAATGACACTTCTGCAAGATCTGTTCCTGTTCATGTTCAGGCACACAACGTCTAATAACACCATCTACTCCTTCCTTATAAAGGCGAGGATCATCCCAAAAGTAGTGTCTCAAATCAAAGAAGAATTTCTTCTTGTGCTGATAGGTGAAACTGGGTGGTATGTATTTGGCTACGATATAGTTTGCATAATCGGCATACCACGGTGCACCATGTGAATTGCGGATGACATTTAATTACTCATCAGGAAAGCTATCATCAATAGGTAGTGGCTCATCAAGGACATTCTCTAGCCTAGACAAGTTATCTGCTACAGGGTTATCAGCACCCTTTCGGTCAACGGCGTGCAAATCAAATTCTTGTAGCAGGAGAACCCATCTGATAAGCCTAGGCTTAGCATCCTTCCTCTCCATAAGGTACTTAATAGCGGCATGATCAGAGTGAATAGTGACTTTGGAGTCAACTATGTAAGATCTAAACTTTTCACATGCAAACACGACTGCTAAAAATTCCTTCTCCGTAGTGGCATAGTTTCTTTGGGCACTGTCTAGAGTTTTACTAGCATAGTGAATAACATTCAACTTCTTGTCAACTCTTTGTCCTAGAACAGCACCAACAGCATAATCACTAGCGTCACACATGATTTCAAAGGGCAAGTTCCAGTCAGGTGCTTGAACAATAGGTGCGGTTATCAAAGCCTTCTTAAGTATTTCGAAGGCTTCCTCACAATCCTCATCAAAAACAAAAGGAACATCCTTCTACAAGAGGTTGGTAAGAGGCCTAGAAATCTCAGAGAAGTCTTTAATGAACCTTCTATAGAAACCAGCATGACCTAGGAAACTTCGTATACCTCTGATATCTGTGGGGCAAGGCATTTTCTCAATTGCATCAACCTTAGCCTTATCAACTTCAATGCCTCTTTCAGAAATTTTGTGTCCTAAAACGATACCTTCATTAACCATAAAGTGGCACTTCTCCCAATTCAAGACGAGGTTGGTTTCTTCGCATCTCTGTAAGACTCGATCAAGGTTGCTGAGGCAATCATCAAAGGAAGACCCGTAAATGGAGAAGTCATCCATGAAAACCTCGAGGATCTTTTCACAAAAGTCAGAGAATATAGCCATCATACATCTTTGGAAGGTGGCAGGTGCATTACATAAGCCAAAAGGCATACGTCTATAGGCAAAGGTACCGAAAAGGCAGGTGAAAGTGGTTTTCTCTTGATCGGATTGTGCAACAGGTATCTGCGAGAAACCTGAATAACCGTCTAGAAAGCAGAAGTGTGTGTGTTTTGATAGCCTTTCTAGCATTTGGTCGATAAATGGCAAAGGATAATGATCTTTCCTGGTTGCCTTGTTTAGTTTCCGGAAGTCTATCACCATTCTATAGCCGGTAATAATCCTTTGTGGGATTAGTTCATCCTTATCATTAGGAACGACGGTGATACCTCCCTTCTTAGGTACGCAATGTACTAGACTTACCCAATCACTATGAGCAATAGGATAAATTATTCATGCTTCCACAAGCTTTAATATTTCTGTTCTAACAACCTCTTTCATCTTAGGATTCAATCTCCTTTGATGATCAGCAACTGGTTTAAAGTCGGGATCGGTTTTAATCTTGTGCTGACATAGAGTAGGACTAATACCCTTAAGATCATCAAGAGTATATCCAATAGCAGCACGGTGCTTCCTCAGAGTTCTTAGTAACTTCTTCACTTCGTGTTCTGAGAGGAGGGCACTAATAATGACAGGATATATCTCCTTCTCATCAAGATAGGCATACTTAAGAGTATCAGGCAACTATTTCAGCTCGAACACAGGATCACCCTTTGGTGGGGGAGGACCCCCAAGCAGTTCAACAGGCAGATTATTCTTGAGAATAGGATATTGTTCTAAGCCAATTTTATCTATCTCATCTCTCTCCTCCATATGCATATCATTTTCATGCTCAAGCGGATATTGCTCTAAAGGATCCGTAGGAGGTACGGCAATAGAGGCAAGAGCAATGATTTCATCCCTACTAGACGACTCTCTTTCATGGGGTTGTCTTCCAAACTTGGAGAAGTTAAATTCATGAGACACACCCTCGAAACTTACTGTGACAGTCTGCTTAATGCAATCAATGTGAGCATTGACAGTGTTGAGAAAGGGTCTACCAAATATGATGGGACAAAAGCTATCTTGTGCAGTACTAAGGACGAGGAAATCAGTAGGATACTTCGTCTTTCCACATAGGACTTCTACGTCTCTCACAATTCCCAGAGGGCAGATAGTGTCTCTATTAGCTAGCGTAATAGTGACATCAATGGGTTCTAACTCAGCAGGTGCAATCTCATCTTTGATTTCATCATATAGAGAACGGGGTATTGCACTAACACTAGCTCCCATATCACATAAACCATGGTAACAGTGATCTCCTATCTTAACAGAAACAACGGGCAGGCAATCTACAGGTCTGTGTTTGGCTTTCGCATGAGGTTTAGCAATTCTAGCGGAGTCCTCACAGAATTTGATAACATGCCCATCTATGTCTTCGGCTAAGAGATCTTTGATAATAGCAACACTAGGTTCAACTCTAATCTCTTCAGGGGGTGCAAGTGGTCTAATGTAACCCCTACGTATCACAGTTGGAGCTTTAGAATAATCCTTTATCCTAGCAGGGTATGGTGGTTTCTCAGTGTAAGCACAACGAACAACAGGATCACTAAAAGCAATGACTTTCTCCTCAACTAGATTGGTTTTGGCTATGTTGCTTTCTATAGGAGGATGATATTTAAACCACTTCTCTTTGGGAATATCAACATGAGCAACAAAAGATTCACATAGAGAAGCTACTATCTCAGAGTCAAGTCCATACTTAGCGCTAAAATCTCTAGAAGTGTTTGTCTCAACAAAAGATTTAACGCAATCAAACTAGAAATTCATACCTGACTCCTTACCTTCCTCTAGCTCCCAATCTTCAGAGTTGCGTTTGATTCTCTCCAATAAATTCCATTTGTGATCAATATCCTTCTTCATAAAAGAACCAGTACAAGAAGTGTCAAGCATGATACGATCTTCATGAGAAAGCCGAGCATAAAAGTTTTGAGTGATGATTTCTCTTGAGAGCTCATGATTGGGGCATGAATATACAATTGATTTAAGCCTCCCCCAAGCTTGAGCTATGCTTTCCCTGTCACGAGGCCAAAAGTTATAAATAAAGTTCTAAACACGATGTACTAAATGCATAGGATAGAGCTTTTGATGAAATTCCAATTTCAACCGATTGTAGCCCCATGATCCAGTATCATCACATAGATTATACCATGTCAACGCCTTATCCTTCAAAGAAAAAGGAAAGACTTTCTTCTTTACCTCATCCTCGGGAAAACCTGCAAGCTTAAATAAACCACAAACTTCATCTACATAGATTAGATGCAAGTCTGGATGTGAAGATCCATCTCCTGTAAAAGGATTAGCCAGCAGTTTCTCAAGCATACCCGAAGGAATTTCATAAAAGATATTTTCAGTAGGTACCCCAGGTTGAGGACCAACTCCTCGTGCTTCCGTTCATGGTGAACATACCCTGAACAAACTCCTCAAAGGAACAGTTTCTATAGTGACAAGTGGCAATAAATTTCAGCACAGTATAAAGATGTTTCCTTACCAATTTCCACTTACCAAAGGGGCTTCACTCCCCGGCAACGGCGCCAGAAAAGAGTCTTGATGACCCACAAGTATAGGGGATCCATCTAGTCCTTTTGATAAATAAGTGTGTCGAACCCACCAAGGAGCAGAAGGCTCTGATAAACGGATTTCAGCAAGGTAATAACTGCAAGCACTGAAAGTAGCGGTAACAAGTGATTGTATAGCGAGGTGAAACATAGCGAGCAAAAAGTAACAAGTAACAAGTAGTAGCAATAGTGCAGCAAGTGGCCCAATACCTTTTGTAGCAAGGGACAAGCCTGAACAAAGTCTTATAGGAGGAAAAACACTCAGGAGGACACACAGGAATTTCTGTCATGCTAGTTTCATCATGTTCATATGATTCGCGTTCGTTACTTTGATAGTTTGATATGTGGGTGGACCGGCGCTTGGGTACTGCCCTTACTTGTAAAAGAATCCCACTTATGATTAAACTCTCTCGCAAGCATCCGCAACTACAAAAGAAGAATTAAGACAAAGTATAACCATAGCATTAAACTAGTGGATCCAAATCAGCCCCTCACGAAGCAACGCATAGACTGGGGTTTAAGCTTCTATCACTCCAACAACCCATCATCTACTTACTACATCCCAATGCCTTCCTCTAGGCCCAAATATGGTGAAGTGTTATGTAGTCGACGTTCACATAACACCACTAGAGGAAAAACAACATACAGCATATCAAAACACCGAACGAATATCAAATTCACATGACTATTATTAACATGACTTATCCCATGTCCTCGGGAACAAAAGTAACTACTCACAAAACATAACCATAATCATGATCAGAGGTGTAATGAATAGCATCAAGGATCTGAACATGAACTCTTCCACCAAGTAATCCAACTAGCATCAACTACAAAGAGTAATCAACACTACTAGCAACCTTACAAGTACCAATCGGAGTTGCGAGATGAAGATTGGTTACAAGAGATGAACTAGGGATTGGAGAGGAGATGGTGCTGATGAAGATGTTGATGAAGATGCCTCCCCTCCGACGAGAGGAGTGTTGGTGATGACGATGGCGACGATCTCCCGCTCCGGGAGGGAAGTTTCCCCGGCAGGATCGTCCTGCCGGAGCTCTAGATTGGATCTACTCAAGTTCCGCCTCATGGCGGCGGGGAAACCACGAAAAAGCTCCCTAATGATTTTTTTCTGGACCAGGACGCTTCATATAGCAAAAGAGGGGGGCTAGTGGGCCGTCAGGGAGCCCACAAGCCCCCACTCCGCCACCAGGGGGTGGCGGTGTCAGGGCTTATGGCGCCCTGGCAGCCCCCTCCGGTAGTTCTTTCGCCCAGTATTTCTTATAAAATCCCAAAAAAATCCATGTAACTTTTCAGGGCATTTGGAGATGTGCAGAATAGTGGACTAGGATTTGCTCCTTTTCCAGTCCAGAATTCCAGCTGCGTGAATTCTCCCTCTTCAAATAAACCTTGCAAAATAAGAGAGAAAAGGCATAAATATGGTACCACAAGTAATATAACAGCCCAAAAAGAAATAAATATCAACATGAAAGCATGATGCAAAATGGACGTATCAAAGCCTACGAAGGAACTACTCATTCCCGGTGGGGGCATCATGGAATTGGCGATGAAGGAGGGTTGGTGATGATGAAGACAGAGTATTCCCCTCTCCGGAGCCCGAAACGGACTCCAGATTTGGCCTCCCGATGAAGAAGAAGAGGTGGTGATGGCTTCGTATCTTGAAACACGATGAAACTTCCTTCCCTATTTTTTCTCCAAAATAGGATTTTATAGCGCTGGAGTTAGGGTCAGCCGAGTCCCGTGGGCCCCACTACCTATCAGGCCACGCCAAGGGGGCGTCCTGGTGCCTAGTGGGCGCCTGGGCCCCCCTCTGGTGGGTCTTCGTTCCAGTATCTTTATTTTATTCCATAAAAGATCTCCAGAAAGTTTCGTCCAATACAGAGAACTTTTATTTCTACACATAAACAACACCATGGTACTTCTGCTGAAAACGACGTTAGTCCAGGTTAGTTTCATCCAAATCATGCAAATTAGAGTCCAAAACAAGAGCAAAAGTGTTAGGAAAAGTAGATACGATGGAGACATATCAACTGCCCCAAGCTTTACCCATTGCTTGTCCTCAAGCAATTTAGTTGAGAAACAGAAAGTGAAAAAAAAACTTTTATGAACTCTTTTGTTCTTGTTTACATATACATGTTAAGAGAGCACCCATGTTTTTAGGATAAATCATGACTAATCATATTGGCAATAACCCTTAGAAACTATATGAGCTCATATCAATGGCATAATCGACTAGCAAGCAATAATAGGATAACTCAAAAACCAACACTGTCAAAACAATTGTTACATAATATGACAACACTGATATCTCACTAGCCCTTTGTGCGACCGCAAAACATAAATTCAGAGCACCTACAAAGTTCAAGCAGCGACTAGACAATGTAATTCATGGTAGAGGAGATCCAGTCACGCTGCAAACAATGTTTAACTAGATACAAAGCATGAGGATGACAACAATGCTCTGAGGTGTGGTGCTTATTTGAGAAGGTGATGACTCAGAGTAAAAATAAAATAACATGAAAGTAAATAGAAAGTCCCTTCGCAAGGGAAAGCAGGGATTTCCATGGGGCAAGAGCTCATACTGAAAATCAGAGATAAATTATTTTGGAAGGTACGCCCTTCCTGTCATTGTTAGGACCAAGAGTTATTGGTATATTCCATGCTAAACAAATTAGCGATGGCTCCCAAGCGGTAAAAGTAAAGGTTTACTCCCCCTCCACCAACAAACACACTCCACGGCTAGCCGAATCCACGGGTGTCGTCCATACCAACAACAATCTAGGGGGGTTTGTTTAATTATTTCCAATTTATGTTTTTAGGATTGTGAGTCCCTTTTTACTAGCCCCTCTCGTGCAAGGATGAGTGAACAAACACTCATCATGAGAATAACCCACTTAGCATGGAAGATACTGATCGTCCCCTTTAGCTCCATGAGCGGTCCAGGCACACAAAGCAGAAGCTCATTTGAAATATTAGAAGTGTTACATGCAAATTTACTTGGAACGGCAGGGTAATGTCGCATATAGGTAAATATAGTGGACTCATCTGGAATAACTTTGTTTTAAGGATTTTTATGCATAAGCAATATTCCCGCTTAGTACACGCGAAGGCTAGAAAATAGGTTGGGAAGCGACCAGCCAGGGAGCGAAGACGGTCAAGAACATGCTTATGAATAACTATCGTTGCATACTAGCATGAGTAGGATATAAACACCATGAACATAAATATCGTGGAGGCTATGTTGGTTTTAATTCAACTAAATGCGTGAACATGCGCCTAGCCAAGCCACTCGAACATTCAAAGGATGATACAATATCATCATAATACATCACAACCATTTTAATGCATGTTGACATCCAAGATAAATCATTATCCACTCCTAGATACTTAAGCATGGCATGAACAACTTCAATATCAAATTGTCATTGCAAACAAGTTTGTTCACAATACACTGAATCATGGATACTGGTCTAAACATATTTACAAAAACAAAAATAATTTGGGTTCATACCCGCTTCTCTCTACCACAGTCAATCCATCAAATATCGTCATTATTGCCTTTCACTTGCTCGGCCAAATGATAGAAAATAATAATAGCACAAGAGTGTCGTGGACTAAGCTGGAATCTGCAACATTTTATTCAAGAGGAGAAGACAAAGTAGTATGGGATCTTTATTAGATCAATAACAATGCATATGAGAGCCACTCAATATTTTCATCGTGGTCTTCCCCTTGGGTACCACTCAATAAAGGGAAAATAAATTCAGAGAAACACACTGAAATATTTTTGGGGGTTTTAGTATTTCTAGAAGAAAGCAAATTAAAGAAGGGGAAAACAAAAACGACAAAAACTATATACACGGGCAAGCTCCCAACAAGTAAAAGAAGAATAGTGAAATATTTTTGTGTTTTTTGCAAGTTTTTCAAACAGACAAGAAGAAAGCCAGAAAAACAAATCTAACATGGATAATACAATGCAAAAGTGTGAACACCAACAACTAGAATATGTGATCATTAATGTAAATTCGGTGGAAACACGTGCTCCCCAAGCTTAGGCTTCTAGCCTAGCTTGGTAATCAACAGCTGTAGTGGCCTTTATAATAGTGAGTATGATAACTCATGGAAGCCCTTGGTGCAGCCTCCGCGACCTGACGGGAAGCCTGCACTACCGCGTTGTACTCATGCGCCTCCCTCTCATAGATTTAATATCTTCCTTTTCCATGATAATCAAAGGGGGAAGGTGCAGGAATAATAATAGGCACAATAGATTTCTTATTAAACATTAGGTTGTAATTATAATCAGTAGCGGTGGCCTTTACGAACTTGTGGCCCTTCATGGCCTCAAAATCTTTGTACTGAGTAGGAAGAATAGGGTCACTAGAACGCGGTGACACAGTACACTTCCTAGCTAAACGGGAGGCATAAATTCTGCCATAAAAATGGCCACTGTCAGAGTTCTATTGCAACCTGCATGCTATGATTGCTCCAAGATTATAACATTTGATTCTAATTAACATGGTATGCAGGAGACACAATTCTGGGGCACATAAGGTACTACAATTGTGCTTGCCCACTATGCATTTTCAATTAAAGAGTGCTAGGTAATGGATGGAAGGAAAATGTATGCTATTTATTCTACCTTGAGTCACTCCCCTATCTCCACTAAAGCAAAGAGTAGTTAAAAATGTCTTGTATACAGATTTTGGTGGTTCGTCTAGGGAACTCCAACATGGAATTTTCCATGCATCAGACAAATCATCTAGAGACATGGTGAAGGCATTTTCATAGAGGTTAAAGGAGACTCTGAATTCTCAAGGATAAAATTTAAACCCCTTAGTGAAAAAGTTTCAGTAATATGATAATGTTGCATGCATTTATCTGTGATGAAGGGTGAGCTCAGTATTATGAATGTATTGCTCAAACTCTTCCTTTATGCCTGCACCGAACATGAATTCATCACTTGGCCACAGACATGATTTGGTGTGGGCTTCTCGCATTGAGCATTCACTTGGCTCAGCATAATACCATCGTATTGGAGTCTCACTTGATGATGCCTCTGAGTACTTCCTCATCAAAGAAGTCCTCTTGGACCAGCTCACTATTCCTACGTACAAATTTGTGAAATTTTTGGGTCAGAGTCATAAAGTAAACAAGACTTCACAAGAATGATAGCAACTACTTATAAGCATGCCTAGAGCCTAAAACAAGCATGCAAACTACTTGGAACTTCTAGAATTCAACATGCAAGCTCAACTAGAGTAGCACCTAGAGTAGCTTATTATTTCTAACATAAACCACTAAAGCAAAAACTAATTGGATGAGTGGGGGAGTTACATACCAAGGAGCAATCCCCCAAAACAGTATCAGAAACAGAGTTCGAGCAAAGAGATCGAAATCCCCACGTTTGAGAACAAGAACGCGAGGGAGAGAGATAGATGGATTTTTTTTTCTCGAGGTAGGTGCTGAAGTGAGCTGAAGGGATAAGTGAGGTGGGGCGAGGGGATCACTACCCACCATGGCACGCCTAGTGGGGGGTGGCGCACTCTCGTGCCTAGTGGACGCCTCGAATACCCCTTGTGATGTTTTCAATACTAGATATTCTCAAATATTCAAAAACAATCGTGTGAAATTTCCAGGTCATTTGGAGAACTTTTATTTTTGGGCACTTTTTATTGCATGGAGAATTCAGAAAATAGGATAATCATGGCATTTATTGTATTTAACTAAAAATAACAGTAAAAATAAAGAGGGTATAGAAAGTTGTGCCTACTGAACTCATCAACCTCATACCTCTTGAAAATTATCCATTAACAAGGTTGATCAAGTCTTATTAACAACCACTTCCAATTAGTATGAACCCGAACAATTTTCGTAAAACACTAAGTTACTTAAATGGGGATATGCATATCCCCAACAATAAGTATCTCATATTTTTTTGGCGGTAGGTAGAGGTAGTTTAAAACTTCCATTGATGATATTCATAGATTTTTCAATAACATTGACATCATTCATTTGGAATTGTTTCGTTAGAAAATGCACCGTATGTTCTTTACCATTGTCATGAAAAGTGACTTTGCTTTTGTTGCTATCAATAACAGCCCTTGTGGTATTTCAGAAAGGTCTACCAAGTATAATCGACATGTTGTCGTCCTTGGGCATATCATGTATAAAAAAGTTTGTCAAGATACTAACATTAGCAACAATAGCGGGTACATCCTCACAAATACCGATAGGTATGGTAGTTGATTTGTCAGCCATTTACAATGAAATTTCAGTAGGTGTGACTTTATTCAAGTCAAGTATTTTGTATAAAGATAAAGGCATTACACTAACACCAGCTCCTAGATCACATAAATAAGTTTTCACATAGTTTGTTTTGATGGAACATGGTATAGTTGGTATTGCTGGATCTCCTAGTTCCTTAGGTACTCCATCATTAAAACAATAATTAGAAAGCATGGTGGAGATTTTAGCTTCAGGTATTTTTCTTTTGTTAGTGATGATGTCTTTCATATACATAGCATACGGGGCCATCTTTAAAAGATCAGTTAAACGAGTACGCAAAAAGACTGGCCTAAGCATTTCAACAAAGCGTTCAAATTCTTCATCATGTTCTTTCTTAGTTGGTTTCGGTGGATAAGGCATGGGTTTTTGAAACCATGGCTCTCTTTATTTGCAATGCTTTCTAGCAAAAAAATCTCTTTTATCATAACATTTATTCTTAGGTTCACTACGGGAATCAGGTAATTTGTCGTTTGTGAAGATCTTAGCCATTAGCTTTGCATTGTGGATGACCGCAAAGATCACTTTTATCGTCAGCTGTTGACGACAAATAATGACAGACGGAGTAGACATAATTTGCCGTCTGTAATAAAAAATTAATGACGGCAAAGACATATTTTTCCGTGTGTAAAAAAAGTAATGAAGGCAAAGACATATTTTGTCGTCCGTAAGAAAAACAGTTGACGACAAAGATATTTTTCCATCTATAAAAAATTAATGAGGGCAAAGACATATTTTTCCATGTGTAAAAAAGTAATCACGGCAAAGACATATTTTGCTGTGTGTAATAAAAAACTGCTGACGGCAAAAAATCTTTGTCGTTTGCGATTTATTGTACAAACGGCAAAGATGAAGCACATTGCACGGATCGCTAACATGGCAACATCTCGTCCGCACATCCACATCACACACAACCCACTTCCCACCGGCCACGCACCATGCCCCACACCCACCAGGCCACGACCCATGTCTCATCCGCCTCTCTCTCCCTAATCCCTACCACCACACCCCCACTTTATCTCTCTCTCTCGTACCCCCACACACTCATGCCGACCGAGCCACCACCTCTCCCACCAACGGAGATGCCTCACCAGCGATCACATCTCCCACGGGCCCCGGCCTCTCCCACACTACTAACAACGCCGGCCCGGACACGCCCCCATCACCTCGCGTGTCACCTAAGGCCTCGCCCACCATCGTCGACACCTCTCCTCTTTGCACCCGGTGTCGCCTGCCCGTCCTTCTTCACCGTCGGGGCTGCCAGCTCCATCAACTATCCCACCCACCCTCCGTCGCCCCTCTCGGCCGCCCCACGCTCCAAATCTCTCCTTGTGCCCAACTGGTGATGCGTCCTTCGCCTGGATCTGGGCGGTGACCGGAGCTCTGCTCCCGCGTGCGTTCATTGTCGTGCCTTGCCTCTCCCCAGGACGCGCCTAGCCACACATTGTGCCACCTTGGCATGATCTCGCGCGCCCGCGTGCTGCCGCGCTTCGATGCATGTGCTTCCCACGCTCGCATGGACCTCGCAGCGACAAGGCCACCAGGAGCTCCACTAAAACACGAGAACCACCCCCGCTCGAAGTCCCAGCAATCTCCGCTCTCCTTCCTCGTGAAGAAGGAGGACGAGCGTCTCACGACGCCTCTTTCGTTTACGCTTTTTTTCATTGTGTAATCTTGTGTGTGGATTACCTTACAATTAGATATCATGGTGAAAGCTGATAAACATGTGATAAACATTGTAATTAGTTTTTCTTATAATGAGGAAAAAAATCCTATGCCTTTAACCATTTATGACCTATGTACCTCTATACCTAGACTATTGTTTCATTTTTTTAATAAATCATTATTTTGCTGTCTAGGTTGTATGTGGGGCCGTTTTGCTTGTTACCTTTTTTGTCGTTTGTAGGGTCTAGCTGATGGATAAACATATTCACTGATGGCAAAATCTTTGGTGTATGCGTGAATGACGAGTGACGGCAAAAATACCCTTTGCCCGCATGGTGTATGTCAACACTGTTTGCTGCCAGGGGCTGGCACAGTAATCTTTTCTTTGCCATGTGTAGCGCCTTGATGACAAAATTCCTGATTCCTGCAGTGGTTGTGGATTATCAAGATCAACAGCAGATTCTATCTCAACATCATTATTTGGTTATGTGCCATTGTTAGGTTGAGCATCTACATGAGCATCATCATTATCATTTTGATTATCACTAGGCGAACGCTCACTACGAGATTGAGTTTCAGCATCAGAGATAGAGATATCATTAGCATTATGAGAAAAAAATTCTACTTCAGGTTCACTAGAAGTATGCAATGTCCTATCATTTTTATTTTTCTTTTCTTCCTATAAGGACTAGTTGCATCAATATTAATTCTTTGTGAATCTTGTCCAGTTCTTTTAGGATGACATTTTGGATACAGTGGATCTTGAGTCATTGTTCCTGCTCTAGTTATTACTCTAACAACATAATCATTCATATTATTATTCATTTCATGAAGTAAGTCACTTTGAGATTTAGCAATTTATTCTAGTTGGGTTTCAACCATATAAGCATGTTTTCCTACACCTCTTACATCATTGGTGATACTAAATATCAAGTCACTTAAGCGAGCAATCATATCAGAGTTTTATTTCAATTATTTCATAGCATAGGAGTTGAAATGATCTTTCTTCATAATATAATTATCATACTCACATAAGCATTGACTAGGATGTTTGTTGTAAGGGATGTCAGCTTCATCAAGATTTAAAAGAGAATTTACCTCCACCACTTGTGGCGGTGTTTTGAGACCATGTATGTCTTCGATAGGTAGTAAATTCTTAGCATATTCAACTTTAATGCGTTTTTCCTTCATACATTTCTTTGCCTCTTGCATAGTTTCAGGACTAAGGAATAAGATACCCATCTTATTTGGAGTAGGTTTAGGCAGTGGTTCAGGAAGTGTCCATTTATCATAATTCTTTAATATATTAGTAAGTAATTCCTCAACTTGTTCGAAAGTTCATTCCCTAAAAACATAACTAGCACAACTATCTAGATGGTCCCTAGAAGCATCGGTTTGTCTATTATAAAATATATCAAGTATTTCATTTTTCTTAAGAGGATGATGAGGCAAAGCATTAAGTAATTGAAGAAGCCCCCCAAGATTGAGGGAGACTTTGTTCTTCAATTTGCACAATGTTAAATATCTCCTCTAAGGCAGCTTGTTTCTTATGAGAAGGAAAATATCTTTTAGAGAACTAATAAATCATATCTTGGGGACTATGCACACAGCGAGGAGCAAGTGTATGGTACCAAATCTTAGCATCACCATTTAATGAGATCCAAAATAATTTGAGAATATAGTAGTAGCAAATGTTTTCATCATGAGCAAATAGGGTGCCTATATCATTTAACTTAGTGAGATGTGCCACAACGGTTTCATTTTCATAGCCATGAAAAGGATCAGATTCAACCAAAATAATTATCTCTGGGTCGACAAAGAATTCATAATCGTTATCGGTAACAAAGATAGGTGAAGTAGCAAACTTAGGATCATATTTCATTCTAGCATTGAAGGATTTTTCTTTCGACTTGCATAGTAGTTTCTTAAGATCTTCTCTATCCTCACAAGCAAGAAAGTCTCTAGCTATTTCTTCATCCATAACATAACCTTTAGGTACTTCAGGCATTCCAATTCTAGGATAGTCATGTCTAAAAGGTGTTTCAATATTTCAAGTTTCAAAGATCTCATCAGTTTCAACATGCTCAATTTCATTAGCTCTAGCAAGTTGTTCATCGAGAAATTCACCTAGTGCCACAATATCATCAAGTAAGGTACTACCATCATCATTAGTATTATTTATAGCAGAGGTAGCATTATCAATAACTTGCAACATATCAGGAATAATAGCATGTGGTGGTGGTGTTGCAAGTCTACTCAAAACAGAGGGTGAATCAAGTGCAGAGCTAGATGGTCGTTCCTTACCTCCCCTCATCTTATGGGGAATGATCTTTGTTCTTTTATATCTCAGATTCGTCATAGTGATAAATAAATAGATATCCCAAGTGACTCAACAAATATAGCTATGCTCCCCGGCAAGGTTCCAAAAAACATTCTTGATAACCCACAAGTATATGGGATCACAATAGTTTTCGAGGTTAGAGTATTCAACCCAAATTTATAGATTCGACACAAGGGGGGACAAAGAATATTTGTAGGTATTAGCAGCTGAGTTGTCAATTCAACTACACTTGGAGATTTAGTTTCTGCAACATAGTGATCAGTAGCACAATAATATGATAGTTTTGACAGTAGTGGTAATAGTAGCAATAGTAACGATAAGAGTGATAGCAGTTTTGTAGCAGTTGTAACAGCAGTAGCAACAATAGTAACTTAGCAAGAACAATATGTGCAAAACTCGTAGGCATTGGATCAATGGTAATTCTGGATGATTTTATCATGTATCAGTCATAACATAGGGCGACATAGAACTAGCTCATGTTCATCAATATAGTGTAGGAATGTATTCCATGAGTAGTCATACGTGCTTATGGAAAAGAACCTGCATGACATCTTTTGTCCTACCCTCCCATGGCAGCGGGGTCCATAAAGAAACTAAGGGATATTAAGGCCTCCTTTTAATAGAAAACCGGAACAAAGCATTCACAAATAGTGAATACATGAACTCCTCATACTACGGTAATCACAAGAATGAATCCCAATTATTGTCACGTTGGGGTATGCGGATGCTAACACGTAGTAGGTGCATATAACTTGCAAGATCTGATCAATACATAGATATAATGGTAAAATCATAAACCATTCAGATTTGCAGTCATGGCACTCGGTCACTAGTGACAAGCATTAAGCATGGCAAAGTCATCGCAACATCAATCTCAGAACATAGTGGATAGTAGGGATCAAGCCCTAACATAACTAACTCGATTACATGATGAATCCCATCTAGCTCCTCATCGACCAACAAGCCTACAAAGGAATTACTCAGTCCCGGTGAGGAGCCTCATGGAATTGGTAATGAAGGAGGGTTGGTGATGATGAAGACCAATGATTCCCCTCTGCGGAGCCCCAAATGGACTCTAGATTTGGCCTCCCGATGAAGAACAGGAGGTAGAGGCGGCTTCGTATTGTGAAACGCGAAGAAACTTCCTCCCCTATTTATTTCTCCAAAAATATGATTTTCCCGCGCTGGAATTAGGGTTAGCTGAGCCCCGTGGGCCCCACTACCCACCAGGCCATGCAAGGGGGGTGGCGCACCCTAGTGCCTATTGGGCACCTGCCCCCCTCCCTCAAGTGGGTCTTGGTCCAGTATTTTTCTTTTATTCCATAAAAATATCCAGAAAGTTCCATCCAATTCCAAGAACTTTTATTTTTGCACAAAAACAATACCATGGTAGTTCTGCTGAAAACAACATCAGTCCGGGTTAGTTTCATTCAAATCACGCAAATTAGAGTCCAAAACAAGAGAAAAAGCATTAGGAAAAGTAGATATGATGGATACATATTGCTCTCCTATGGTGCCCTTCATGTCACGCATATGTGAGGGAATTCTCACTGTAGGGTTTGCAATATGTTCATGATTCGCTTATACTGGGTGGCTAGAGTGACAGAAGCTTACACCCGAGTAAGGTAGTTGTTTGCGTGTGGGAGTAAAGGGGAGTTGATATTTAATGCTATGGTTGGGTTTACCTTAATTATTTCTAGTAGTTGCGGATCCTTGCTAGAGATCCAATCATAAGTTCATATGATCTAAGTACAAAAAGTATGCTTGCTCATGGCTCTCCCTTTTATAAAATTGCAAGAATGATTATCGATCTTGTTATCAATTGCCTAGGATGATTGCACACAACATACCATTGTTATTCCACACTCACTATTTGTAATATATTTTAATATATTCTAACTTTATTTGGGCAACGACTATTTTCATATTTTTGTTCTCCAGTATCATGCAAAGCTATCCTCTTTATGCCCACAACAACGCAATTTTATTTGTCACTACTAGATAGAAGCAACCGTTCGGTGTATGCAGAGTCGTGTCGGTGGCAGATAGGACTTGATAGACTATTGATCTTACCTTTAGCCCCTTGTGGGTTCGACACTCCATACTTATCACTTCCATCTTTGGAAAGTGATATGATGATTCCTTGCACTTGGGGATTATCATACACCACCACTAATCCAGCTGGTCAGAAAAAGTCTCACTTTGCCCAAAGATAACAAGCAACTAGAAAGGATGTAGAGAGGGCTTTTGGAGTATTGTAGGCACGCTTTGCAGTTCTTCCTGGACCTATTAAATAATGGTATATGTAGACCTTGTGGGAGGTGATGACCTGTTGTGTGATCATGCACAACATGATCGTGGTCGATGAGGGCGAGGATGTGCTACTTGTGATAGATATTGGGATTCCCCGAAGAGGAAGGTGAAGTAGTATAGTAGTGGAGTATTCCCCTCATTTAATTACCAAGGTTTATCGAATAAGAAGGAGACGACACTGTTGGAAATATGCCCAAGAGGCAATAATAAATTAGTTATTATTATATTTCTTTGTTCATGATAATCGTTTATTATCCATGCTATAATTGTATTGATTGGAAACAGAGTGCATGTGTGGATACATAGACAAAACACTGTCCCTAGTAAGCCTCTAGTTGACTAGCTCGTTGATCAAAGATGGTCAAGGTTTCCTGACCATAGGCAAGTGTTGTCACTTGATAACGGGATCACATCATTAGGAGAATCATGTGATGGACTAGACCCAAACTAATAGACGTAGCATGTTGATCGTGTCATTTTGTTGCTACTATTTTCTGCGTGTCAAGTATTTGTTCCTATGACCATGAGATCATATAACTCACTGACACCGGAGGAATGCTTTGTGTGTATCAAACGTCGCAACGTAACTGGGTGACTATAAAGATGCTCTACAGGTATCTCCGAAGGTGTTCGTTGAGTTAGTATGGATCGAGACTGGGATTTGTCACTCCGTGTGACGGAGAGGTATCTTGGGGCCCACTCGGTAATACAACATCACACACAAGCCTTGCAAGCAATGTGACTTAGTCTTAGTTGCGGGATTTTGTATTACGGAACGAGTAAAGAGACTTGCCGGTAAACGAGATTGAAATAGGTATGCGGATACTGACGATCGAATCTCGGGCAAGTAACATACCGAAGGACAAAGGGAATCACATACGGGATTATATGAATCCTTGGCACTGAGGTTCAAACGATAAGATCTTCGTAGAATATGTAGGATCCAATATGGGCATCCAGGTCCCGCTATTGGATATTGACCGGGGAGTCACTCGGGTCATGTCTACATAGTTATCGAACCCGCAGGGTGTGCACACTTAAGGTTCGACGTTGTTTTATGCGTATTTGAGTTATATGGTTGGTTACCGAATGTTGTTCGGAGTCCCGGATGAGATCCAGGATGTCACGAGGAGCTCCGGAATGGTCCGGGGGTAAAGATTGATATATAGGAAGTCATGTTTTGGTCACCGGAAACGTTTCGGGCTCATCGGTAGTGTACCGGGAGTGCCGGGAGGGGTGCCGGGGACCATCGGGAGGGGTGTCACGCCCCAAGGGGTCTCATGGTCTATGGGAAGAGATAAACCAGCCCCTAGTGGGCTGGAATAAGTTCCCACTAAGGCCCATAAGGTTTGAGAAGGAAAAAAACACAAGGTGGAAAGAGTTTCCAAGTGGGAAAGTGGAATCCTACTCCAAGTAGGATTGGAGTAGGACTCCTCCACCTCCAATTTCGGCCAAACCTTGAGGGTTTGAGGCTGCCTCTTCCCTCCCCCTCCCTCCTATATATACTGAGGTATTAGGGCTGATTTGAGACAAGTTTTGCCACGGCAGCCCGACCACATACCTCCACGGTTTTTCCTCTAGATCGCGTTTCCGCGGAGCTCGGGCGGAGCCCTGCCGAGATTAGATCATCACCAACCTCCGGAGCGCCGTCACGCTGCCGGAGAACTCTTCTACCTCTCTGTATCTTTTGCTGGATCAAGAAGGCCGAGATCATCGTCGAGCTGTACGTGTGCTGAACGCGGAGGTGCTGTCCATTCAGCACTAGATCGTGGGACCGATCGCGGGACGATTCGTGGGACGGTTCGCGGGGCGGATCGAGGGACGTGAGGACGTTTCACTACATCAACCGCGTTCACTAACGCTTCTGCTGTGCGATCTACAAGGGTACGTAGATCGGAAATCCCCTCTCGTAGATGGACATCACCATGATAGGTCTTCGTGCGCGTAGGAAATTTTTTGTTTCCCATGCGACGTTCCCCAACAGTCACACAAACAACGTGAATGGTACCTGCACACACACAAAATAAATGCTTGCATGCAATGAAGGGAAGGGGTTGTCAATCCCCTTGTTCCCACCAATTGCAAGGATTAAATCTGGTAGTGATAGGTATATAAGTAAAATAAAATAAAATAAAATGAAGATAAGCAACAAGAAATTGTAGTATTCTTAGTAATAATGAAAGAGTAGACTCGGGGCCATAACGTTCACTAGAGGCATCTCTCTCGTAAGCATAGCATGAGTGAGTAAACAAACTAGTATTAGGCAATTGACAAAATAGCGCATAGTTGTGATGATCATCCATGGCATAATTCATATATAGGTGTTATGTCCGTCACGATTTGACCATTAATCCAACTGCATCCACTACTATTACTCCACTACAAGACCACTATATATCCAACATGCATCTCAAATTATTAAGTCACGACAAGATGACATAATGTATTAAGACCACTATCAAGAGTAATTCATTAAGCAAGATGACATAGTGTAGACAAAGTAAGACCAATAAATATGTATGAATCCTGTTGTTTTATCCTTAGTAGAAACAATGCAATACGTGCCTTGCAAGCCCTCACATCAGAGTATAAGGACACCGCAAGATTCAGCCCACTACTATGCACCACTCCCTCTGGAGATCTACTCATTAACTTGGCCAAAGAGAACTTATAGATGGACAACCATACATAGCTATGAAACCGAACATAAATAAATGTCAGAAAAGTTCACATACTTTCACAGAATAATCTGATCATATACCCGCAATTCATCATATTCCAACAAACACACCGCAAGAATTACATCAAATAGGTCTCCAAAGAGATGTTTGTATTTAAGAGAGAGAGGGAGAGAGAGAGAGAGAGGGAGAGAGAGATCTAGCTACTACTCCCTCCGTTCCTAAATGTAAGTCTTTCTAGAGGTTCAACTAATGGACGACATACGGATGTATATAGACATACTTTAGAGTATAGATTCATTTATTTTGCTCCGTATGTAGACATCTAGTGAAATATCTTAAAAGACTTATATTTAGGTACGGAGGGAGTACTATGGACCCATAGGTCGTGAAAGAACTACTCACACATCATCATGGATGCAACAAGGTTGATGAAGATAGCCTCTGTGATGGATTCCCCTGATATTTGTCCAACGTATCAATAATTAATGAAGTATTCATGACATATTTACCCATGTTTCTAATAGCTTTATATGATTTTGATGCACTTTATATGATTTAATTGGAACTAACCCACACTTACGATGTTTTCAACAGAATTACCATGGTGTTGTTTTTCTGCAGAAAATAGAAGTTCTGAGAATCGCGTGAAACTTCTTGACAATTTTTTTGTAACATATAAGAAATACTGGAGCAAAGAACCGCGGAGTAGGCCACCAGTTTCCCCCAAGGCAACAGGGCGCGCCCACCCCCTTAGGGTGCGCCCTATTACCTTGGGACCACCCCATGGCTCCGTTTAGCATGATTCCAACGCTAAAAAATCCTATAAATAGAGAAACCATTAGATATAAACTTAGAACTATCGCTCCGCCGCCGCAAGCCTCTACTCCGAAGTGGTCTCATCCGTAGCCCAGTTACAGCACCCTGCCGGAGGGGGAAATCATCACCGGAGGTCATCTTCATCATCCTGGCGGTCTCCATGACAAGGCGGGAGTAGTTCACCCTCGGGGATGGAGGTATGTACTAGTAGCTATGTGTTTGATCTCTCTCTATCTCTCTCTCTCTCTCTCTCCCTCGTGTTCTTGAGATGTCATGATCTTGATGTATCACGAGCTTTTTTAATATAGTTGGATCGTATGGTGTTCTTCACTTGCTATCTTGATGTGATGAATTGAGTCTTTCCCTTTGAGGTTTTGTTATGTCATATTGCATATTGGATCTGAGATCACTTGATGTATGTATTACGTGTGGACGCCTGTGGTGACAATGGGGTGTTATATAGATTCACTTGATATATGTTTTGGTACTCAACTTGTGGATTGTCGTGGTGACAATGGGGTAATATATCCATATGGGTTGATACACATATGTGGGCGGTTAAGGAGGACAACAATGTTGGAGTGTAATATTTGAACTTTTTTAATTAAAACTAGTGTTGCATTTGAACATTTGAACTATTTTAGACTATATATGCGGCTATTTGAATGTGTAGGCATAAAAAATTGAGGTCGGATGTATGCCGGCAAGTTGAATGGTCGGCTCCCACATTCGTGTCCATGGACTGACCCCCTCTATCCACGGACGGATATCGGGGAACATTTGTAGGTTAGCATTGGAGATGCCCTAAATATATTACATCAACGTTTAGAGTACCAAATACATATCATGAGACATATTTCCATATTGTATATGTTCGTTATTGTTGATAATTTTTCTATAAACTTTTGTTGAAGTTCGCAAACTTTGTCTTTTGAAGGACAAATATTGTAGTCACTACGTTATGGAACACAGGGGCAACAGAAGCACAACATTTTTGTGCCTCTAAAGTGTGTACATATGAGCATGGTGGCTCTATTTATCTGCCCTAGTCATCTTCGTCACCCCACAAATAAATAATTCTCTAGCATCATGAGTTACTTATTTCTCTTAACAAGAGATCAAACTTGTTCTTTCCTCCTCCTCCTCAAGAAAAGACTCCCAAGTGATTAGGTTTTGTCCTCCTCCCGTCGTCGCTGGTTTAACCCGCCTCCGATGGTCTTTGGGTCATGGAAGTGTGGAGAACCTTGGCACCTCATTGGTGGGAGCGACCTACCTTCTGTTTTTGTTAGGTTCATCGTCTTCGTTGGGGGCGTGGGACGAAGGTGATGTCCGTTAGTAGAAATAGTGTGTCCTACGCTCGGTCTCCATTCTGATGACGTGTCTAGCGTCGTTGGAGGACGTGTAAAGGTACATCTCCGTCAAATCTTAATGAATTTAGTTGGTGCCGGTCTTTGGTGAATTTGTTTATATTCAGGGTCAGTTTCATTGGAGACTAAAATTGCCACGTTTAAGTTGAGGTGTTAACCACACTTGTGACACGCCATGGAAAGGGTGGCACGCTAAATGAGTGCAACACATTTGGTGAGAACTTATGCCGCAGAAGCTCCGTTGCGATATGGTGAGCCAAACCTACGTACGTAACCAAATGCCTGGGGAGGTGTGACACACCACAAATTTGACGTGCCAATCTATTGGTTGGCAACCAAACAACACCTCAATGTTCGTTCGTGTGTTTAGATCTTTCTTTCTTTCGATTTACAACTCTCTTCGTCGGTGATGGTTATTGCTCTAATGCGCTGGTTCTGTCAGGCGTTCGTACGACGGCTTCTTTCGATCGTTTACTATAACAAGGTTTGTGTGACTTCAATATTAAAAAGACAACAACAATGATATGTCTTTGGTTTTTTTCTTGTAGTTGTCGCTAGGTGGTTCATGTGTTCATGGTTGCATATGAATAGATTGTCAGTTTTCACACAAAAAGATAAACTAAATCGAGCATGATATCCGCAAGTAGTAATTGTTAGAGGACCCCTTTCATGTGAGAAAACGACTTCCATAAAGGATGTGCGCTTTCGGCCACCATCTATTCCTATGCCGATCTCAGATAGCCAAGTGCATGACGGATCCAACTAACTTTGCCGTGCATCTCGGAGCCAGTCAGCCAAGGGCCGATCCGCTGTCTTGTCACGGCAGCAGCCCGAGCTGCATGGCGCCAAGCCGCGCGCCGGTGGTGCGTGCTTCCGCGCGATTTCGCCCCCGTCGTTTGCTTTCTGTGCCGGCCGGCCGGCAGGATCCGCACAAAAGCGAAAGGGCGAGCCTTTTGGTCGAGCATATATTTCTTCCCATGATGCAATCACGCATAACGAACTACCCGGTCAAAAACGCGACGTATCCCCACCACTTCTTTCGAGTTTAGACTCGACGACGACGTACGTAAAGGCGGCTCGGCTCGGCTGGCCTAACCTAACCACCCCGCGCACGCACCGGCGGCCAGCCAGCCAGCCAAAAGGCAGATCCAAGGCAACGCGCCGAAGTAACCGACGCGTACATGTTCGATACAGCTCTGGCCAGGCGCTCCTACTTCTCCATAATTTTCTCCGTTAGCTTATAAAATAATAGTGAGTGTTTTTTTGGTTTATTATCGCCATCCAATTAACAAATGGGCAGTAGTTCATCATGTCGCAATTCGATTTCTGGTCCATTGCAGCAGCTTTTCGCACAACTTGGTCGACAAGTTTGCATACTAAAAAGATCTCCAAATGGCGGTCGGCATCTACACACATGAGATGCGCACGCGTTATTTGTCTGCGTGCGTAGGCGGTAGGCCCCAACGTGACCATCAGAAAAGGTGCGGGGAGTCGGTACATATTAACGCAACTTACTTGCCGGGACAGCGAAACATGACGCTGCCCCGCGGTGCCGGTGCGGTGGCCTTCCTTTCCCGGGGCTGCCGGACGACAGCAAAGTGCCAATGGCTCTCGGCCGGGGGACAGTAACAGGACGCCGCAGATCGAGTCGATCGAACTTACTAGTATCATCTGAGTGTGGTGTGAGTGTGAGTGTGCATGCGCGAACTGGTGGCCATGCACGCGAGATGTGTGCTCCTCGTGGATCACAGCTTTTAGCAAGAGCTTCGCCACTTTTCGCTTGGTGTAGGTCTGAATCGAGTTCGATTTGTTGGCCATACGGCCGGACGGCCGTACGTGTCATGTCATCAAGACGACAAAACAGTGTTAGCCGAACGTACATCCAGGACTAAGACCTGTGACGGGCTGAACGCGCGTGGTCGTGTGGACGTGGCTTGCTATCCGACCACACGTCGTCCGGTCCGCGCGCGCATGCATGCATGCCTCACGCCCCGTGCATGTGACCAGCGGGAGGTCGGTCGCTGTGGGCGGGCCCGGCGAGCAGCGGCAACAACCGGCAGATATGGAGCCCAGGAAGGAGCGCGCGATAGGTACGCCCGGCCGCCCCCGCCAGGTCAGTCTCCACGTACATGGGATGGGATAGGGTGGCCCAAGCGGCGGCGCTCCCGGCGACAGCCGCCACCCTCCGTTGGCTCGCTGTCCCTCGCCTCCCCGGCCGGCGCATGCGCCGCAAATCGGCGTCGCCCATCATGCATGCATACGCCGTCCGGCCGCTTCCTCCGCTTTCAGTTCCAACCCTCGAGGCATCTTTGCTTTGTCCGTCGAGCGGTCCGTGCAGCTCAAGCCCATGATAGGGTGCCAGGGCATGTGTGCGTAGCGTCGTTGTCAGCCCATTGTGCCGCGCTGCCGGTGTTGTGTTGGATGATGGTGCGTGGTTGAATGCCTTGCACACGTCGTTTGCATGTACTACACGCCTCACGTTTTTCTGACGTCAAAAGCCCCCTAATCGTCTCACAGTTTTTGGTGTGAAGATTACATACCGAACTTTCTTTTTGCGAGGAACATATGAAATACCAAACGAATTACATGACTAGAAAAATTCTCAATCTGAAAAATAAATAGATGAAAGGTCTTTCACACAAACACTCCCAACAAGCACCTAGAATTATGACCCAAAAAAAGCCAACAGAAATCGAGAAATACACTTTGGCTCCTGATTGTATATATATGCATCCTATATGCAGATTTTTTTAATAATTAAACAAAAATTAAAATAGTTCAAAACTATTTTTGGATTGAAGTTGACTTTATTTTGCACCAATATATATTTTTTAGAAAAAAATCAACAATGACTTCTGGGCAAAAAAGATAAATTTTATTTGCTATTATAGATCACTATTCACACCATTTTGATTGAAAAAATGTTTTTTTTTGAAAAGACATCAAAGTGTAATTTTCTTTTTATGGAATTTTTTGCACAAGTACAATGAAATATCAAGTTTATTTCAAAAATATTTTTAGATTTTTTTTGTCTTTTTGTTAAATCACTAAATTATTTTTACATATAGGACGTGTATACACCCAGGATCCAAACGTTTCCGCCCATAGAAGTCTTCATCTTCAGCAATCCAAAACTCTTAAATTCACTCCAGCCCAAATAAGACAAAAACTTCACCGAAAAGCCACGATGAGTCCACACAGGTAAGGCGAACTAGCAAATCAGTCTTTGCACGTGGGCCGGGTCATCACCCTTTGCTTAACAAGGAGAGTATTCATTGTTGCCGACAATGTTGCCCACACCAATGAGTAAAATTATTTGCTTGTGCTTCTCGATTCCATAGAGCTAAAAAGAATGTGCTAAACAATTGGCAGGGACATAAGGTCTTGCAGTTAAGAAATTATAACCTTCTAAATAAGAACTACACAATTCATGGGTATAGCAAGAAGTTACCAAAATTGTCCCATAAACATCCCCCCCAAAGCGAAATAAGCACAAAGAAAGAGCAATAGGTCAGACCGTACTAGAAAAACAAAATGGTCCCTTCGTCGCTAAAAAAAAGATCCACATCACATATTTGCCGAGTGTGGGGACCCCGACTTACGAGTCGAGATCGCCGAATGAACGTGCTCAGTGATCCGAGAGATCAATGCTCACCGAACACACAGATGTTGAATATTAAGAGTCTTACATCCAAGTCCCAAATTATAACAACACATGACCGAATGGTCAAGTTCACAAGGTAGGGCCTATAAGGCCAAATCACACTGATACAACTAGTAGCGGAAATCTTAGGGCTAAGCGGGTGCCCATGCCATTAGCCTACACCAACAGGCATTCTGACTGGGAAGCATCCTAGTTCGCAGGGCCGTCTCCGAAGACGTACTCTTCTCCAAACTCCGATCCTTCCATGTCTCGTCAATAATATAACCGGTGGCAAGCCAATGAGTACTTTGAATGTACTCGCAAACAGCCCATGATATGAACAATGCAGTTGGTTGAATAACAAGTAATATTTATTTTGGTGGATAACAACTTAAGTGTAAATAAACATGATCATGGATGTGCAACATAAGCTAGATGTTGTTTAGAAGAACAAGTTACATATATCATTATATCTGTTAAGGGTTGAACACTCTGGGTTCACCCGATATGCCAAGTCAGCAAACTTGGTCATATCAACTCTTTCATATTAACACCAATAAACACACACACACACACACTTGGTTTATGCAGAAACGACTAGACGTAGTTTAAGGAGCACCACCCAACTATCCTTGACCATGGACACGACTATTCGAATAGTTTTACACTCTGCAGAGGTTGTACGCTGTACCCACGAGATCCGGGAAACTTCCGTGTCATCCATGACTCGCGGTATATAACATACCCGGGGTAAGTACCCGATCAATGCCTTTCCCGTGACGGTACTAGACAAAGAGGTCCACTCGATTGGTACCCAACCCACATGATGTAGGTCTTACAAGCACCGACTCTCGACACTATCATCCATGCGGGGACCAAGGGTGTGCCAGGAACATGTAAAAATGGCATACTCGCCCTACCTGGCACGACCCCGTCACGAGAGTGACCACACATCACTCCCGCCACTTGTAATGTGGCTCTTTGCTAGCACCGACCTGAGTAATCAACAAAGCCCCGTCCCATAAAGGGTAACGTGGTCGCACATGTAAGGTTGGGACGGTCGACACATCATAAATATAATCCCATTTCCGAAACCATACACACACAAAATACCCAGCGCTCCACTTCACCCAAAGTGGCCACCTAACTCATCAACACCCTCGGGTATTAGTGGCACCCGACAGGGTTTTCATAAATCTTTGGTTTTATACCATCATCATGCTCATGCTTCTACTATGCTTTGCTCTACTTGTCAACATGATATTGGCGTGACCCTCATAGGTGGTAGGATCATGCTCAAAATGTAAGTGCTCCGGAGGATCCATCGGTAACATCACTTCAATGATTTACCGATACTTATGATCACATGCAACGGAAATATTTACTACACTAGCTTGCAATACAACATATGCTCAAACATGGTCAAAGGGTTGCTTGCCTTCGTCAGCTAAGTATCCAGGGTCTTCGGGGTCTTCAAGTCCAACTCCTTCGTCAATCGTAGTTTCTATCACCGTATTAAATAAAAAGCAATAAGTAGCCCACTCAAAAACATATCACAAAGTCACTTTAAAAATGTTGTTTAATTCTGATAAATCCATATTGTTATTTTACACTGGAAGAATCATTAATTTAAAACAATTTTTGGACACCACTTGGGACAAACTTTAATTGTAGCAAATATATTCTCAAACGTGGCATCCCACGCTTGTGCTTTTGCATATCATAGACATAATCACTCTCATCATTAATAGCATGAATAGCACCAAGAGTATAGCAATTATTGTCATCCTCCACATTTATACTATTTGGGAGAGATACCTCTTTACCTTTACGTTTTCTTCTTTTCTAATTCTTCACCCCATGTGAAGATTTACTTAATTCTTCTAAGCTTCTTTTTGGAGAGGTTGGTTGAATCGAGAGCTCCTCCTCGTTACCTGATTCATCATAAGAAATAATATAAGGGTATTGGGAAACCTCTTCCCCTTCGTTAGTCTTATCTTTATCTCCTATTTGTTTCCTTGTCTTAAGGTAATTGGCAATGTAGGGATTCTCAATGCAATTCACCGCACAATACAAATAGATTTCTTCTAGATCAAAATCAAGCACTTTCATGAGAGCCCAATCTGGAAGGCCCTTAGTTTTGTGTTTCATGTCTTCATACCCCGAAAGTAGACTAAGTTCATTGCGATGCTCGAGGGTAATGAAGTCATCACAATTTTTGGACACCACTTGATCATGGAAGAATTTGCATTGGAAACTAAAATGGCCGCTTTCATTGCAAAGATCACAAGTAATGCAAAGAAAATAGAATTCTTTAGCACAATAAGCTAGACTTTCATGCAACCATTTAGTTTCTAAATACTTATGCCTCTTGCAAAATCTATTTTCCCTTTTTGGTGTATATTTGCAAACTCTAGGCACCCCACAGAAATCGACATGCTCATAGGAGACATTTTCATCATGAATGGTGCAATCATCATTGGCATCATGGATATTCAAAGTATTCATACCAACAATATTGCAATCATGCTCATCATTCACATATTTCATGCCAAGCATTCTACGTAATTCTTCTTCTAGCACTTGAGCACAATTTTCCTTCCCATCCTTTTCACGAAAGACATGAAAAAGATGAAGCATATGTGGCCAACTCAATGCCATTTTTTTTGTAGTTTTCTAGTGAAAGAACAAGAAACAAAAAGATTCATTGCAAGATCTAAAGATATACCTTCAAGCGCTAACCTCCCCGGCAACGGCGCCAGAAAAGAGCTTGATGTCTACTACGCAACCTTCTCCTTGTAGACATTGTTGGGCCTCCAAGTGCAGAGGTTTGTAGGACAGTAGCAATTTCCCCTCAAGTGGGTGACCTAAGGTTTATCAATCCGCGGGAGGCGTAGGATGAAGATGGTCTCTCTCAAGCAACCTTGTAACCAAATAACAAAGAGTCTCTTGTGTCCCCAACACACCCAATACAATGGTAAATTGTATAGGTGCACTAGTTCGGCGAAGAGATGGTGATACAAGTGCAATATGGATGGTAGATATAGGTTTCTGTAATTTGAAACTACAAAAACAGCAAGGTAACTAATAGTAAAAGCGAGCACGAACGGTATTGCAATTCGTGGAAACAAGGCCTAGGGTTCATACTTTCACTAGTGAAGCTCTCTCAACAATGATAACATAATTGGATCATATAACTAGCCCTCAACATGCAACAAATAGTCACTCCAAAGTCACTAGTAGAGGAGAACAAACGAAGAGATTATTGTCGGGTACGAAACCACCACAAAGTTATTCTTTCTGATCGATCTATTCAAGAGTCCGTAGTAAAATAACATGAAGCTATTCTTACCGTTCGATCCATCATAGAGTTCGTACTAGAATAACACCTTAAGACACATATCAACCAAGACCCTAGTGTCACCTAGATACTCCATTGTCACCTCAAGTATCCGTGGGCATGATTATACGATATGCATTACACAATCTCAGAATCATCTATTCAACCAACACACAGAACTTCAAAGAGTGCCCCGAAGTTTCTAAAGGAGAGTCAAAACGTGTGCCAATCCATATGCATAGGTTCCCGATGTCACGAAACCCGCAAGTTGATCACCAAAACATACATCAAGTACTCACATGAATATCCCATTGTCACCATAGGTCGACACGTGCAAGACATACATCAAGTGTTCTTAAAGACTCAATCCGAAAAGATAACTCCAAAGGGAAAACTCAATTCATTACAAGAAGGGAGAGGGGGAAGAACATCATCAGATGCAACCATAGTAGAAAAGCCCGCGGTACATCAAGATCAAGACATCTCAAGAACACGAGAGAGAGAGAGATCAAACACATAGCTACTGGTACATACCCTCAGCCCCGAGGGAGAACTACTCCCTCCTCGTCATGGAGATCGCCGGGATGATGAAGATGGCCACCGGAGATGGATTCCCCCTCCAGCAGGGTGCCGGAACGGGCTCCAGATTGGTTTTGGTTGCTACAGAGGCTTGCGGCGGTGGAACTCCCGATCTAGGTTTCCTTTTGGGGGTTTCTGAATTTATAGGAATTTATGGCGGTGGAATTACGTCGGTTGGGCCCACGAGGAGGTCACAAGCCTGGTAGGTGCTGCCTAGGAGGGTGGGGGCGCCTCGTGGGCTTGTGACTCCCTCTGGCTCTTCTGGCCTTCTTCCAAAGCTTCGGGGGTCTCTTTTGGTCCAAAAAATCATCGCGGAAGTTTTATTCCATTTGGACTCCGTCTGAAAAAGGGTCAAAACACGGAAAAAACAGAAACTGGCACTTGGCACTGAGTTAATAGGTTAGTCCCAAAAAAGATATAAAATAGCATATTGATGCATATAAAACATCCAAAGTGGACAAGATAATAGCATGGAACCATCAAAAATTATAGATACGCTGGAGACGTATCAAGTATCTCCAAATTTTCTCAGATTTTCTAAGGCAGAAAAGTATTTTTTCCATATAGGAATATCATTTCTGGCCTTAGAAATGGACATGCAAATAAAATAGGAAACTAATTTATAAAATAATTATTTTATGGTTTTGGTAAAAAAAATAGTTTTAGAATCAAATCACCAACTCTGGGTAAAAGCACTCCTTGCTATCAAGGTCTTGTTGTGCAACCCAAGGTAGGGTTTTGAAATAACCAGAAATGAGAAAAGGGGTTTTGAGAATATTTGAAGTTATGAAAAGTATGATTTTTGATATCACACAATCAAGCATACAAGCATGCAATGAAAAACATGGCACTCACATCATTGATTTTGAAAAGTTTTAACAACTCACATTTTTGAATTACAGTAAAAGTGAAGTGAAAACAGGGTGTAACAGACCTATCCCCCTTACAAGAATCTCGTCCCCGAGATTCCTAAGCTAGGTACTAAAAAGGTACGGAAATTCAGATCGGAGATAGTGTTCAGGCTCCCATGTGGCTTGTGCTTCGGTGTGGTTGCTCCACTGAACCTTGAAGTACTTGATGGTGCGGCTTCTGGTGCAATGCTCTGCTTCATCCAAGATGTCGATCCGTCTCTCGCAATAAGTGAGATCTGGCTGGAGGTCGATGGCTTGATGGTCAATGTCCTTATAAAGATCTGGACGGTTCGGCGCTTGCAGACACTTCCGGCATTGTGACAAGTGGAAAACGTTGTGCACTCCCGAAAGTTCCGGAGGTAGCTCCAACTGGTAAGCAACTTCTCCGCACCTTGCCGTGATCTTAAAAGGTCCAATGAACCTTGGAGAAAGTTTCCCCTTGATGTGGAAACGCTTGGTTCCCTTGAGAGACGTGACGCAGAGGTACACCTGGTCTCCGGGAACGAACTCCACTTCTCTGCGGTGAGAATCTGCATAGCTTTTTTGTCGCGACTTGGCTGCCTTGAGGTTTTCTCGGACAAACTGGACCTTATCTTCTCCCTCTTGCAGAACTTCCGGCCCGAAAATCAACCCTTCGCCAGTTTCAGACTAGTTGAGTGAGGTGCGGCACTTTCATGCGTACAACACTTTAAATGGGACCGTCTGGAGACTCGACTGGTAGTTGTTGTTGTATGAGAACTCAGCGAACGGCAAACAGTCTTCCCATTTGGCACCATGTGCTAAGACAGAAGCGCAGAGCATATCTTCGAGTATCTAATTTACTCTCTCCGTCTACCCGCCCGTCTACGGGTGGAAAGCGGTGCTGAAAGAGAGCTTGGTTCCGAGGGCTTCTCGGAACTTCTTCCAGAATCTAGAGGTGAACTGAGTGCTCAGTTAGATACAATCTCCTTGGGAACTCCATGGAGACTCACTATACGATGGATATACATACTAGCCAACTGGCTTCCATCATAAGTGGTGTTGATTGGAATGAAATGGGCCACCTTGGTTAGGTGGTCGACAATGACCCATATGGAATTGTGCCCTTGCTTGATCTGGGCAGACCGGTGATGAAGTCCATGCCGACTTTGTCCCACTTCCATTCAGGCACTTGGAGAGGTTGTAGCAGTCCAGCAGGTCGTTGGTGTTCAGCTTTGACTCGCTGGCACACGTCGCACTTGGCAACATAAGACGTTATTTCCCTCTTCATGCCATGCCACCAGAATTTTTCTCTGAGGACTTGAAACATATTGGTGCCACCGAGGGGGGGGGATAGAATAGGGTGTGTCTTATGCTTCCTGTAGGATCAAGTCCTTGAGTTCTGCCTTGTTGGGTACGCATAAACATTTCCCAAACGACACTACTCCATGCTCATCCACCGAGAATTCTGGGGCCTTGCCTTCCTGGATCTTCTTCTTGATACCTTCAATGCTCTTGTGCCCCTTCTAGGCCTCCTTGATGTCGTCTGCCAGCGTTGGTTTGACTTCGAGGTTAGCCAGGAATCCTGGTTCAACTGGCTCCAACCCAAAGCTCTCCATCTCTTCATACAAGGCGGGTAGCCTTTCCTTGAGTATAATATTCAAGGTGCTGGCCTTCTGCCTTAAGGCATCGGCCACCACATTGGCCTTATCGGGGTGGTATTGAATGCTGAGCTCGTAGTATTTGATTAACTCCAACCATCTTCGCTGTCTCATATTCAATTCCCTCTGAGTAAAGATATACTTCAAACTCTTGTGGTCAGTGTATATTTCGCATCGCTTCCCGAGAAGGTAATGCCACCATGTCTTTAGGGCATGCACTACTGCTGCCAACTCGAGATCATGGGTGGCATAGTTCTCCTCATGCGGGCGCAGTTGCCGTGACAAATATGCCACGACCCTGTCGTCTTGCATTAGGACTCCACTGATAACCAACAAGTATAGGGGATCACAACAGTTTTTGAGTGTAGAGTATTCAACCCAAATTTATTGATTTGACTCAAGGGGAAGCCAAAGAATATTCTCAAGTATTAGCAGTTGAGTTGTCAATTAATGCACACCTGAAAGATTTAGTATCTGCAGCAAAGTATCAGTAGCAAGGTAGTATGATAGAAACAGTAGCAACAGTAACCAGTAGCAGCAAAGTAACAGCAGCAACATCGACAACAATAGCGACAGAGTAACAGTAGCAGTAGTGACAGCAGTAGCGGCAAAGTAATGTAGCAAGGACCAATAGGAAAAACTCGTAGGCATTGGATCGGTGATGGATGATTATGCCGGATGCAATTCATCATGCAACAGTTATAACACGGAGAGATATGTAACTAGCTCCAGTTCGTCAATGTAATGTAGGCATGTATTTCGTATGTAGTCATATGTGCTTAGGGAAAAGAACTTGCATGCCTTCTATTGTCCATCCCTCCCGTGGCAGCGGGGTCCTAATGGAAACTACGGGATATTAAGGTTCTCCTTTTAATAAAGAACCAGACCAACGCATTAACACTTGGTGAATACATGAACTCCTCTTACTATGGTCATCTCCGGGAGTGGTTCCGACTATTGTCACTCCGGGGTTGTCGGGTCATAACACATAGTAGGTGATTACAACTTGCAAGATAGGATCAAGAACACACATATATTGGCGACAACATAATAGGTTCAGATCTGAAATCATGGCACTCGGGCCCTAGTGACAAGCATTAAGCATGGCAAAGTAGTAGCAACATCAATCTCAGAACATAGTGGATACTAGGGATCAATCCCCGTCAAAACTAACTCGATTACATGATAGATCTCATCCAACCCATCACCGTCAAGCAAGCCTACGGTGAGATTACTCACGAACGGTGAAGAGCATCATGGAATTGGAGATGAAGGAAGGTTGGTGATGATGATGGCGATGATCTCCCCTCTCCGGAGCCCAGAACGGACTCCAGATCTGCCCTTTAGAGGAAGAACAAGAGGTGGTGGCGCCTCAGTATCGTAAAATGCGATGAACTCTTCTCTTCTATTTTTTTCCAGACGAAAGAGGCTAAATAGAGCTGAGATTGGAGGCGGTGGAGCTTTGTGGGCCCCACAAGCCTGCCAGGCGCGGCCAGGGGGACCCACGCCTGGTGGGCTTTTGGGCTTCACGCTCCACTTCCTTCGTTGATTCTTGCCTAGTATTTTTTATATATTCCACACAAATTCTCCGTAAATTTCTGGGTCATTCAGAGAACTTCTATTTTCACGCAAAAACAACACCATGGCAATTCTGCTGAAAACAACGTTAGTCCGAGTTAGTTCCATTCAAATCATGCAAATTAGAGTCCAAAACAAGGGCAAAAGAGTTTGGAAAAGTAGATACGTCAGAGACGTATCATCCACCGAGCCCAGTTTGATATCTGGAGTAGCCAATACACGGGCGGTAGTCAATCTGTTCTTCAACTCCTGGAAGCTTGCTTCACACTCCGGCGTCCATTCAAACTTCTTCCCTTTCTTAAAGAGTTGAGTCATGGGTCGAGCGATGCGGGAGAATCCTTCTACGAACTTGCGGTAATATCCCGCGAGTCCGAGGAAGCTCCTGACTTCCTTCACATCGATGGCGACTCCCAATTGGTTACTGTAGTAATCTTGGAAGGATCGACCGCCAATCTGTTTGCCGTGATGGTATGACCCAAGAATCCAACTTCGCGCAGCTAGAATTGGCATTTGTTGAACTTGGCATAAAGTTGGTGCTCTCGAAGCTTTTCCAACACTAACCTCAAGTGTTGCTCATGCTCTTCTTCGCACTTGGAGAATATTAATATGTCATCGACGAATACGATGACAAACTTGTCCAGGTACTCCATGAAGACCTTGTTCATGAGGTACATGAAGTAGGCTGGGGCATTCGTCAACCCAAATGACATGACAGTGCACTCGTATAGACCGTACTGAGTCGCGAATGCAGCCTTGGGTATGTCTTAAGGTAGGATCTTCAGTTGGTAATATCCAGATCGGAGGTCGATCTTGGAAAATACCTTGGCTCCATTTAACTGGTCAAACAAGTCTTCAATCTTGGGGAGTGGGTACTTGTTCTTGATTGTGACTTCATTGAGAGAATGATAACCGACACAGAGTCTGATAGTCCCACCCTTCTTAGACACGAACAGGACAGGTGATCCCCAAGGTGATGCACTCGGACGAATGAATCCCTTCCTGAGTTGTTCATCCAGCTGCTTCTTCAGCTCTGCTAGTCTTCGGATCCCATCCTATAAGGCTTCTTACGGATAGGCCTTTACCCGGGCATGAGCTCAATGATGAACTCGATGTCTCGGTCGCGAGGCATCCCTGGTAGCTCATCAGGAAAGACGATCGGGTATTCACAGACTATCGGCACTCGGTCCAGCTCTTCTCCCGAGAGGCTATTAACTTGTAGGACTCTAGTGGATACATGCTCGGAGACATACTTGACTTTGACCCCTTGGTCACTTGTCATGGTAATAGTCCTGTTGGCACAGTCCAAGATGCTCTGGTGCTTGGCCAACCAATCCATTCCAAGGATTACTTCTAAGCCTTGCGACTAAATGACTATGTGATGTGCTGAGAACCTTATCCCATTAATATTGATCCCGACTCCTCTACATCCTAGGTTGGTCCTTAGCACTGCTCCCGGGGTATGTACTGCCATTTGCCCGTTAAGTAGGGTAGGCTTCAAACCACATTTTTCCGCAAACTTCTGAGTAACAAAGGAATGCGAAGCACCACAATCAAACAATATTGTTGCTGGGGTGGAGTTAACGAGGAACGTACATAGAATGCAATCCGGGTCTTCTTGTGCATCTTCTATGGATATGTGATTAATACGTCCCCTGTTGTGGTACTGCTGATTGCGGGGAGCTTGGTTCCTGCCTGGTGCTCCTTGACCTTGATTTGGCGCATTGGGGCGCGGTGCATCGGGCTTTGATACGTCTCCAACGTATCTATAATTTTTGATGGTTTCATGCTATTATCTTGTCAAACTTTGGATGTTTTGCATGCCTTCTATATATTTTTTGGGACTAACTTATTAACTCACTGCCAAGTGCCAGTTCCTGCTTTTTTCCATGTTTTTTACCCCTTTCAGAGGAGATTTTAAAACGGGGTCCAAACGGAAGAAAATCCCCAAAAAGATTTTTTTTTGGAACGGAAGAAGATCGAGGAACTTGGGAGCCAAGGCAGGGGAGCCCCACGGGCCCCACAAGCCCCCACCCCGCGGCCAGGGGAGCGCCATCCAGGCTTGTGGGCCCCCTGGATGTCCCCTAACCTAGGTCTTTCGCCTATATATTCCCATAAATTCCAAAAAAAATCAGGAGATCATCAAAATCAATTTTCCGGCGCCGCAAGCTTCTGTCTCCGCAAGATCCCATCTGGGGCATGTTCTGGTGCCCTATCAGAGGGGGGATTCGGACACGGAGGGCTTTTTCATCAACACCATGACCTCTCCGATGATGCGTGAGTAGTTCACCATAGACCTACGGGTCCATAGCTAGTAGCTAGATGGCTTCTTCTCTCTCTTGGATCTTCAATACAAAGTTCTCCATGATCTTCATGGATATCTATACGATGTAATCTTCTTTTGCGGCGTGTTTGTCGAGATCCGATGAATTGTGGATTTATGATCAGAATATCTATGAATCTTATTTGAGTTTCTTCTGATCTCTCTTATGCATGATTTCATATCCTTGTAATTCTCTCCGAGTTGTGGGTTTTGTCTGGCCAACTAGATCTATGATTCTTGCAATGGGAGAAGTGGTTGGTTTTGGGTTCATACCGTGCGGTGACCTCACCCAGTGACAGAAGGGGTAGCGAGGCACGCATCGTGTTGTTGCCATCAAGGGTAAAAAGATGGGGTTTTCATCATTGGTTTGAGATTATCCCTCTACATCATGTCATCTTACTTAAAGCGTTACTTTGTTCGTCATGAACTCAATACACTGAAGGAATGCTGGATAGCGGTCGATGTGTGGAGTAATAGTAGTAGATGTAGAAAGTATCGGTCTACTTGTCTCGGACGTGATTCCTATATGCATGATCATTGCCTTAGATATCGTCATGACTTTACGCGGTTCTATCAATTGCTCGATAGTAATTTGTTCACCCACCGTAATACTTGCTATTTTGAGAGAAGCCTCTAGTGAACACTTTGGCCCCCAGGGTCTACTCCACACCATATTTTTAGCCTTACACTTTTTACTTCGTTGCACGTTCCGCCTTCAGATCTCACTTTGCAAACAATCTTGAAGGGATTGACCACCCCTTTGAAGCGTTGGTGCAAGCTTGTTTGTGTTTGCGCAGGTACTCTGGACTTGACGAGACCCTCCTTCTAGATCGATACCTTGGTTCTCAAACTGAGGGAAATACTCATTGTTCCTGTGCTGCATCACCCTTTCCTCTTCAAGGGAAGAACCATCGCAAGCCCAACCTCTGTCAACGTGTCAATTTGTGGCGCTGTTGTTTGTGGGATAGCAGAAGAATTTATGGCACCGTTGCCGGGGAGGAAGATCAAGTCAAGAACTCATCCAAGTAGGTGTCGCAAACTCATCTCTTGCATTTACTTTGTTTGCCAGTTGCCTCTCGTTTTCCTCTCCCCCACTTCACCAATTTGCCTTTTCCGTTCGCCTTTTCGTTCGCCCTTTTCTCCCCTGCTCTTTGTTTGCTTGTGTGCTTGCTTGCCTGCCGAAGTCACCATGAACGAGAACACCAAACTCTGTGACTTCTCGAATACTAATAATAATGATTTTATTAGTATTCCGATTGCTCCCGCCACTAGTGCGGAGTCATACGAAATCAATGCCACTTTGCTGAATCTTGTAATCAAAGAGCAATTCTCTGGCCTTCCTAGTGAAGATGCCGCATCCCATCTCAATACCTTCATTGAGCTTTGCGATATGCAAAAGAAAAAATATGTGGATAATGACGTTATTAAATTGAAGCTTTTTTCCTTTCTCGTTGCGAGATTGCGCAAAAACTTGGTTTTCTTCTTTGTCGAAAAATAGTATCGATTCTTGGGATAAGTGCAAAGATGCTTATATATCCAAGTATTTTCCGCCGGCTAAGATCATCTCTCTCCGTAATGATATCATGAATTTCAAGCAAATTGATCATGAACATGTTGCACAAGTTTGGGAGAGAATGAAATTAATGATTAGAAATTGTCCTGCTCATGGCTTGAGTCTTTGGATGATTATTCAAATCTTTTACGCTGGCTTGAATTTCGCTTCTAGAAATATCTTGGACTCCGCCTCAAGTGAAACGTTCATGAAAATCATGTTAGGGGAAGCCACAAAGCTCTTAGACAACATCATGACAAACTACTCTCAATGGCACACTGAAAGGTCACGTACTAGTAAGAAGGTACACGCTATAGAAGAAATTAACTCGTTGAGTGCTAAGATGGATGAGTTAATAAATTTGGTTGCTAGTAGAAGTGCCCCTTTGGATCCTAATGATATGCCTTTGTCTTCTTTGATTGAGAGTAGCAACGCTAGCTTGGACGTTAATTTTGTTGGTAGGAATAACTTTGGCAACAATAATGCCTTTAGAGGAAACTATGTTCCTAGGCCTTTTCCTAGTAACTCCTCTAATAACTTTGGCAACTCCTACAACAATACTCATGGAAATTACAATAGATTACCATGTGATCTAGAGAGTAATATCAAAGAGTTCATCAACTCTCAAAAGATTTTCAATGCGTCCATAGAGGAAAAACTACTCAAAATTGACGATTTGGCTAAGAACGTGGATTGAATTTCTTGTGATGTTGATGCTTTGAAAGTTAGATGTGCTCCTCCCAAAATCAACATGGATGAAACTTTCAAAGCTATGCGTGTTTCCATGATTGAGAGCCAAGAAAGAACCGCCCAAATTCGTGCTAGACATGAATGGCTTTAAAAGGCGTGTTCTCGTGATGAGAATCACGAAGATCTTAAAGTGCTTGCTGTGACTCTCATTGAATCTTTGTTTTCTTGTGTCAAACCTAATTATTATGGGGATGGATATGAATCCACTTTGGTTGAACAGTTCCCCAATGATTCGGAGTCCATCTATCTTGATGCTAAAAGCATTAAAAGTGGAGTAGAAGACGTTAAAACTTTGAGTAGTAATGAAATTACTACCATGGATTTCAAGGAATTCAATTATGATAGTTTCTCCTTTATTGAATGCATTTCTTTGATGCAATCCATGTTGAACTATCCACACGCTTATAGCCAAAACAAAGCCTTTACCGATCATATCGTCGAAGCTATGATAAAATCTCTTGAAGAGAAACTTTAATTTGAAGTCTCTATCGCTAGAAAGCTTCATGATGAGTGGCAACCTACCATCAAAATCAAAATCAAAAACTATGAATGCAATGTTTTGTGTGATTTGGGTGCTATACTTTCTGCGATTCCAAAGTCTTTATGTGATGTTCTGGGTTTTAGTGAGATTGAAGAGTCTTCTCTTAATTTGCATCTTGCTGATTCTACGGTCAAGAAACCCATGGGAAGGATCAATGATGTTCTTATTATTGCAAATCGGAACTATGCACCCGTGGATTTCATTGTGCTTGACATTGATTGCAATCCTACATGCCCCATTATTCTTGGTAGACCTTTCCTAAGGACTATCGGTGCTATCATCGATATGAAGGAAGGGAATATTAGATTTCAATTTCCTTTAAGGAAGGGCATGGAACACTTTCCTAGAAAGAAAATAAGATTTCCTTATGAATCCATGATGAGGGCCACTTATGGTTTGAGCACCAAAGACGACGATACGTGATTCTATCGCTTCTATGCCTAGCTAAGGGCGTTAAACAATAGCGCTTGTTGGGAGGCAACCCAATGAATTTATCTTTTTCTTTCTGTTTTCTTGCGTCCACACTTTCATAATTCTGTTGTGATTGTGTTTCTTGTGTTTCTTTTTTGTTTGAGCCAAGCAAAGCCTTTATGACTAGTCTTGGTAATGGTTGTTTGATCCTGCTGGAAAAAGACACAAAATTTTCGCTCACGAGATGATTTTTCATTTCTATTAAAAAAGAGGTTTTGAGTTGATTATTTTTGCTGCTGATTGATATGCTTTTTACCAGGCCGTCGTAATGTTTCAGATTTTTTGAGGTACCAGAAGTATACAAAGTATATAGATTTCTACAGACTGGTCTGTTTTTGACAGATTCTGTTTTTGTTGAGCTGGTTGCTTGTTTTGATGAAACTATGGTTAGTATCGGGGGGTACTAGCCATGGAAAAGTGAGAATACAGTAGCCCATCATCAATATAGATATAATTGAAGTTTTCTACAGTACCAAAAGAAGTGGTAGTTTGTTTTCTTGTACTAATGTTATCACAAGTTTCTGTTTAAGTTTTGTGTTGTGAAGTTTTCAAGTTTTGGGTGATGTTCTCATGGACAAAGAGATAAGGAGTGGAAAGAGCTCAAGCTTGGGGATGCCCAAGGCATCCCAAGCCAAATTCAAGTACACCAAAAAGCCTAAGCTTGGGGATGCCCCGGGAAGGCATCCCCTCTTTCGTCTTCAATCCATCGGTAACATTACTTGGAGCTATATTTTTATTCACCACATGATATGTGTTTTGCTTGGAGCGTCTTGTATCTTAGGAGTCTTTTATTTTTGTTGTGTCACAATCATTCTTGATGCTACCTTTTTGAGAGAGAGACATGCACTCATCGTGATTTTGCTAGAATGCTCATAGTGCTTCACTTATATCTTTTGAGCTAGACACTTTTGCTCTAGTGCTTCACTTATATCTTTTGAGCTAGATACTTTTGCTCTTGTGCTTCACTTATATCTTTAGAGCACGGCGGTGCATGACTTGGTAGTTGGCTTATGCTATGAAAGAAGTCCCAAATGTCCTAGGTACCCAAAGAGGATGCAAAAACCTCCATCTTCATGTGCATTGAGTAGAAAGAGAAGTTTTGATTCCTCTCAATTAGTTTTGAGACGTGGATTCAGTAATATTGAGAGTTATGTTAGTAGGGTGTTCTGAATCTAGAGATACTTGTGTTGAAGTTAGTGATTCCCATAGCATGCACGTATGGTGAACCACTATGTTAGGAAGTCGGAGCATAATTGATCCTTTGATTGTCATCCTTTGTGTTGAGGTTGGGATCGCGCGATGGTTTACACCTACGAACCCTTCCCCTCGGAATATGCGTTTAGCACTTTGTTTTGATTACTAATAAAAACTTTTGCAATAAGTATGTGAGTTCTTCATCACTAAAGTGAGCCCATGGTATAGATGCACTTTGACCTTCCACCATTGCTAGCCTCTCTAGTGCCGCGCAATTCTCGTCGGTGCACAAACCCACCAAATCCCTTCCTCAAAACAGACACGATACCTACCTACTATGGCATTTTCATAGCCATTCCGAGATATATTGCCATGCAACTCCCACCGTTCCGTCTCATGACTTGTGCCGTCACTCTCATATTGCCATTGCATGATCGTAAAATAGCTAGCGAGATGTTTCAACGTCATATGCCATGCTAGATCGTTGCACATCCCAGTACACCGCCGGAGGCATTTCCTGTGGAGTCATCATCATTGTGATCTTTGAGCTGTGAGTAAATAAAAGTGTGATGATCATCATTATTAGAGCATTGTCCCATGTGAGGAAATAAAAAAAATAGGTCAAAGAGCCCAAAAACAAAAAAAAAAGAAAAAAAGAAAAAAGAGGCCTAAGAGCCCAAATGAAAAAAAAGAGAAAAAGAGAGAAGGGACAATGCTACTATCTTTTTCCACACTTGTGCTTCGTGTTAGCACCATGTTCTTCATGATTGAGAGCTTCTCGCTTTGTCACTACCATATGCTAGTGGGAATCTTCATTTTGTAACTTGGCTTGTATATTCCAATGATGGGCTTCCTCAAAATTGCCCTAGGTCTTCGTGAGCAAGCAAGTTGGATGCACACCCACTAGTTTTCTTCTTGAGCTTTCACATACTTATAGCTCTAGTGCATCTCTTGTATGGAAATCCCTACTCATTCACATTGATATCTATTAATGGGCATCTCCATAGCCTATTGATACTCCGAGTCAATGTGACCATCTCCTCCTTTTTGTCTCATAACCACCACCACACTCTATTCCACCTATAGTGCTATATCCATGGCTCGCGTTCATGTATTGCGTGATAGTTATAAAAGGTTTGAGAAAGTAAGAGTGCGAAAATAATTACTTGGCCAATTCCGGGGTTGTGCATGATTTACATTAGTTGTGTGAGGATGATGAAGCATAGCCAGACTATATGATTTTGTAGGGATAACTTTCTTTGGCCTTGTTATTTTGAAAGTTCATGATTACTTTGCTAGTTTGCTTGAAGTATTACTGTTTTCATGTCAATAGAAAACTATTGTTTTGAATCTTACGGATCTGAACATTCATGTCACATGAAAGTAGTTGCAAAGGATAACTATGCTAGGAAGCATTCCTCATCAAATATTCATTCTTTATCACTTCCCAACTCGAAGACGAGCAGGAGTTAAGCTTGGGGATGCTTGATACGTCTCAAACGTATCTATAATTTTTGATGGTTTCATGCTATTATCTTGTCAAACTTTGGATGTTTTGCATGCCTTTTATATATTTTTCGGGACTAACTTATTAATTCAGTGCCAAGTGCCAGTTCCTGTTTTTTTCCATGTTTTTGACCCCTTTCAGAGGAGATTTTGAAATGGAGTCCAAACGGAAGAAAATCCCCGAAAAGATTTTTTTTGGAACGGAAGAAGATCGAGGAACTTGGGAGCCAAGGCAGGGGAGCCCCAGGGGCCCCACAAGCCCCCATCCCACGGCTAGGGGCGCCATCCAGTCTTGTGGGCCCCCTGGACATCCTGTGACCTAGGTATTTCGCCTATATATTCCCATAAATTCCAGAAAAAATCAAGAGATCATCGAAATCACTTTTCCACCGCCGCAAGCTTCTGTCTCCGCAAGATCCCATCTGGGGCACGTTATGGTGCCCTGCCGGAGGGGGATTCGGACACGGAGGGCTTCTTCATCAACACCATGACCTCTCCGATGATGCATGAGTAGTTCACCATAGACCTACGGGTCCATAGCTAGTACCTAGATGGCTTCTTCTCTCTCTTTGATCTTCAATACAAAGTTCTCCATGATCTTCATGGAGATCTATCCGATGTAATCTTCTTTTGTGGTGTGTTTGGCAAGATCCGATGAATTGTGGATTTATGATCAGATTATCTATGAATCTTATTTGAGTTTCTTCTGATCTCTCTTATGCATGATTTCATATACTTGTAATTCTCTTCGAGTTGTGGGTTTTGTCTGGCCAATTAGATCTATGATTCTTGAAATGGGAGAAGTGCTTGGTTTTGGGTTCATACCGTGCGGTGACCTCGCCCAGTGACAGAAGGGGTAGCAAGGCACGCATCGTGTTGTTTCCATCAAGGGTAAAAAGATGGGGTTTTCATCATTGGTTTGAGATTATCCCTCTACATCATGTCATCTTTCTTAAAGCGTTACTCTGTTCATCATGAACTCAATACACTAGATGCATGCTGGATAGCGGTCGATGTGTGGAGTAATAGTAGTAGATGCAGAAAGTATCGGTCTACTCGTCTCGGACGTGATGCCTATAGGCATGATCATTGCCTTAGATATCGTCATGACTTTGTGCGGTTCTATCAATTGCTCGACAGTAATTTGTTCACCCACCGTAATACTTGCTATTTTGAGAGAAGCCTCTAGTGAACACTATGGCCCCCAGGGTCTACTCCACACCATATTTTCAGCCTTCCACTTTTTACTTCGTTGCACTTTCCGCCTTCAGATCTCACTTTGCAAACAATCTTGAAGGGATTGACAACCCCTTTGAAGCATTGGGTGCAAGCTTGTTTGCGTTTGCGCAGGTACTCTGGACTTGACGAGACCCTCCTTCTGGATCGATACCTTGGTTCTCAAAGTGAGGGAAATACTTACTGCTCCTGTGTTGCATCACCCTTTCCTCTTCAAGGGAAGAACCAACGCAAGCCCGACCTGTGTCAACGTGTCAATTTCTGGCGCTGTTGTCTGTGGGATAGCATGCTTCTTGTTGGGGCACTGCCTGGAATAGTGCCTAGTTTGTCCATATCCAAAACAGGTAACCTGTCCCAGGATGTTGGTCTTGACTCCACTGTTGCTCGGTGGGTTGAACATTGTCTTGGTGTTGAGTTGCTGCTGAGGCTATTAGTTCTGGCAGAATGTTGGAGTCTTATACTGCTGCTGCTGATAACTGGGTCTTGCTGGAGCTAACTACCATGGGCGTGGATTCGGGTTAGGGTTACTGGTTCCTGCACTACCCATCAGCTTGCGCTTACGGGTGTCATCCATTGCACGACGCTTATCCTGCAACATAAGGGCCTTGTTAACCAGATCGCCAAAGGTACGACATTCACAAACAACCAATTGATACTGGAGTGACTATTGCAGACCTTCCATAAAACGTTCCACTTTTGCGGCCTCAGTGTTGATGTCCTCTGGTGCACATCTCGACAGGAGGTTAAACTTCTGCAAATACTCCTTGATGGTTCCATTGCCTTGCCTTAAAGCTCGGAATTTCCGCTTCTTAATGGTCATCATTTCGGGAGGAATGTGAGCAACGCGGTATCCTTTCTTGAACATTGTCCAAGTGATAACTTGCCCTGCTCGCATGATCTGGAACCCATCCCACCAAGCTCTAGCCGTGCCTTCGAGACAGTGAGAAGCATAAAGGAATTTCTCGCGATCATCGGTGCACTTGACCAGCGCGAGGAGGTCTTCGATAGTGCGGATCCAGTCATCGACATCCATTGGTTCAGTCATCTCCGTGAATATAGGAGGCGTAGTTCGCATAAACTCAGATAGAGTATAGCGACCGTTGCCATTTCCGTTTTGCGACAGATTGTTCACCAAGACTTGAGCCAGCTGTTGGATGGTGGTATTATTGGCTTGACTTTCCTCTCAGAGAGCTTGGAAGAACTGAGCCATAGTCAAGATTTCCGGAGGAGGCGGTGGCGGTGGAATATCGCCCTGCTGCTGCTCGTGGTGATCTCCAGCTTAAACGTCCCCTCCGGTTACCTGCTGCTGGCCTGAAGAGGCAGAGCCGGGGTTGCCGAAGGTGCTCGTGCGAGTTGAAATCACCATCCTGTCAGGGGAGTAGACATGTCAATATGCCGAATTGGCTGGGAATCATAAGGGATGATGCTCTAATAAGGGGGTTGGTGCCGTGCTAGTGTGAGATTTCTAAAAACAGGTTTTTGGCAAAAGCTAATGCATTAAATTTAAAACAAATGATGTAGTCGCTTACAAGCTGCCTAAGGCAGAATGCGGCTTGCATCATACATGCTCACACAACACTCATGGTTCACATGAACCAATACATGGACTCACTACTCTTGGGAAGACTCCTAATTGCCTAAGCCGTGCTCCTAAGCGGAGGACTGCTCGGTCTCATAGGCAGGTTCTGTAGGGTCTTCGTCTTCATCTTCATCGGTGCTTTCCTCCAAGAGGTGTAGGAGATGGAAGTGGTCCATCACATCGTCTCTTAGTCGGTGAAGCAGTGAGGAGCTCAGTGTACTCTTTCGCGGTCAGACGACGACTCTGAATAGGAGTGGCCTGAAGCGGTGGTACTCCTCCTCAGAAGGCAATGGTTGACCGCCCTCCGGGTGCTCCTTCCTTCTTGACCTTGCGGGTCTTCATCTTCTCCAGGCGAAGTAGGTCCTTGACTTGGTGCAGTTCTTGGCGAAGCTTCATCGACTCCTTGATCAAGAAGTGAGTCAAGGTGTCGGAGGAAAGGCTGAAGTAGGTCTGAAACCTTAGTGGCATCCCGTCCTTTGAAGATGGGTTGAGTGTCCAACTCCCGTCAATCCCGTCCTTAATAAAAGGCAAGTGAAGAGTAGCTGGCTTGTTAGCCATCTCGGGAAGGATGTCGCGGAGACGCACGAGCGCCTCTCGTGCGGCTGTCTCCACTACCAACATCAGATCCTCCATATGTGGTCCTTCAGAGAACCAACTAGTTAGGGAGTCGTTGGCCTTCACTATCACATCCACGTGATATTCCTTGGTGCTCGTGGTAGCGTGTGGCGTACTTGACACTTCTCGAGGCTATCTCCCAAATTAGGGGAAAGCCCGTCTTGAGAAGCATCTCATGTACGCTGACCATCTACAAGGTTGTAGGAGAGGGTTAAAAGTTTTTGTGGGTGCAAAAAATCTCAATTGTAAAGGCTGAGTGCACTACTCGTCTCGGCTATCGTCCATGCTACCTAAGGCTTCCTATAGTGAGCATGGCTCTCATACCAGCTTTGTGGGGACCCCGACTTACGAGTCGAGATCGCCGAATGAACGTGCTCAGTGATCCCAAAGATCAATGCTCAACAAACACACATATGCTGAATATTAAGAGTCTTACATCCAAGTACCGAATTATTACAACACATGACCGAATGGTCAAGTTCACAAGGTAGGGCCTATAAGGCCAAATCACATTGATACAACTAGTAGCGGAAATCTTAAGGCTAACCGGGTGCCCATGCCATCAGCCTACACCAACAGGCATTCTGACTGGGAAGCATCCTAGTTCGCACGACAGTCTCCGACGACGTACTCTTCTCCAAACTCCGGTCTTTACATGTCTGGTCAATAATATAATCGGTGGCAAGCCAATGAGTACTTTGAAAGTACTCTCAAACAACCCATGATATGAACACTACCGTTAGTTAAATAACAAGTAATATGCAGTTTGGTGGACAAGAGCTTAAGTGTAAATAAACATGATCATGGATGTGCAACATAAGCTAGATGTTGTTTAGAAGAACAGGTTACAGATATCAATATATCTGTTAAGGGCTGAACACTTTGGGTTCACCCGATATGCCAAGTCACCAAACTTGGTCATATCAACTCTTTCATATTAACACCATTAAACAGGACACACTTGGTTTATGCGGAAACGATGGACATAGTTTAAGCAGCACCACCCAACTGTTATTGACTGTGGACACGGCTATTCGAATAGTTTTACACTCTGTAGAGGTTGTACGATGTACCCACGAGATCCAGGAAACTTTTGTTTCATCCACGACTCACGGTATATAACATACCCGAGGTAAGTACCCGATCAATGCCTTACCAATGACGATACTAGACAAAGAGGTCCACTCGATTTATTGAGTATATTTCCTTTGGAAATATTTCAAAAGGTCAAAACACATAGAATAGGTTTTCAGGGTTTTACTCAATTATTTATAATATAAATAGTGGTTGAAAATCTTATGTATGGAAAATATATGTCGTGTGAGTATCTCCAAATTTTCTCAGATTTTTCTAAGGCAGAAAAGTATTTTTCCATACAGGAATATCATTTCTGGCCTCAGAAATGGACATGCAAATAAAATAGGAAAATAATTTATAAAATAATTATTTTATGGTTTTGGTAAAAAAAATAGTTTTAGAATCAAATCACCAACTTTGGGTAAGAGCACTCCTTGCTATCAAGGTCTTGTAGTGCAACCCAAGGCAGGGTTTTGAAATAACCAGAAATGAGAAAAAGGGTTTTGAGAATATTTTAAGTTATGAAAAGTATGATTTTTGATATCACACAATAAAGCATACAAGAATGCAATGACAACCATGGCACTCACATCATTGATTTTGAAAAGTTTTAACAACTCACATCTTTGAATTGCAACAAAAGTGAAGTGAAAACAGGTTGTGACACCGAGTCCAAATTAACGGAAGAAAAGCCATGCCATGGTTGGCCGGCTCACGCAATCTTAAAACCCCAAATAATTGTGACACAAACTCCACACCTTAATTGACATTGGAGGCATGGACACGTTTGCTGTTATGCATCATACATATGAAAGATCTATGTAACACTCTCAAATTTTTAGTTTGGGTTTTTCAGATTTTGCATATTTCAAAAAGAGTTATTGGAATTTTGATGAGAACCTCTTTTCGAATCTTTTTGAAAACTCTATCGTAAGAAAATGCTTATGGGATTTCTTGATATCACTTCTGGTTTGACAAGAGTCTCTACAAGATTCTGACTTGACAAAATTTTCATTTGTGAGAATTTTATCTCTTATTTTGTTTAAGAAATTAAAAATAGGTTATGCTCACTTTTGCTCTCTAAGATTTTCACTAAATTCTTCCCTCTCCCTATTTCAAAGTTTTCTTTCCAATGACCCTCCTCTGCCCTAAGAACATATTTTAAAACAATCCCCCAAATTTTGGTAGTGTTTATTAATTCTACCTATTTTTAAATGGATATAGGATTTTTCTGTAATGATTTTTGGTCCCCAAAAATTTGCAAAGGAACCTATAGTTTCCTTTAACTTCTGACCCCAAGTAAGCTATCCATGATAGCCCAAGGTACCGTCAACCTAGATTCCCAAAAACTTTCCTCTTTCGAGTTAAAAAACATCGAAATTTGTTTTATTGAAGATTGGATCAGATTTAATATTTTTGTTAAAAACCCATCTTATACAACTCCAAAAATTCTGAATAAGTTGAGGCAGTCTCTAGAGCCAAACACAAGCCCCTCCAAAGAAAAATTCAGCACCAAACTCACTTCCCTCGTGCCATTAGCATTTCGTCGATCAAGTGGCATGCAGAGTTCCCGTGAATGTCAGATTGAAGTGTCAATTTTCCAAGTGTACGCATTGGCCACTTTCTCAGTGTGCCCTCTTCTTATCCAAGGTGTCGCATGGTCTCTTGGCCAGTTGTGGTCGTCGGGGATGAGCTGGCCTATCGGGGCCGGCCAAAACCGCACCGTTAGCGATGCCCGTTTCCGCCACTAGAGCCCCCTCTACACATCGGTGCAGTTTGGCACCGCCGAAGCCACCAGGAGCCCCCGCGTGTCCATCCCCCACCCTGCACGCGCTGCAGCATCATCGTTGTGGCCTGAGCGGCACAGAGCCCACCATATGTACTCGTCGCGCCCGTGATTGCCGCTCCGTCGAGCAGCGGCATCACCGTGGATTAGAGCTTGACTAATGGTAAAATGGGACCCCCTGCAGTTGCTATAGCTGTCCCAGACGCCATAAGCATTTGTGGATCCCTCTGGCTCGTTGTGATCCGCGCTGGAATTAGCCCTGTCTCAGCACCCCCTCGCCCACCTATAACTAGAGGACCCTGAGCCTCTCCAGCAACCCAACAACACTCCACCACTCAACAAACCCACGCCCAGCCCCTCAGAGGATCTCAGGAGGGTCTTCTTCCAAGCCTCCGGCTGCCACGATCAGCTTCGAGTTCCGGCAAAGTTCGCTCTCGTGAGCATGCCCCTACATCCCTAGCTTGGCTAGTGGACTCGTTAAGCACCCTCACCTCTCACCCCCGCCCCAATTCGACAGCTACAGGTCCTTCTGGCGAGATCGACCTGCACCCGAAGATGTTGTCCACTGGAGTGGGAGTCGACGTCGATGTGGTGCTCGCCAACGAACCCTTCCTTCACTCACCCTCGCAAAGGACCCCTCTGATTGCGCATGTTGCCTCCTCCCTCTCTGGTTCATATCAGACCGTCGCCGACGATGCCGCGAGCTCTTTACCACCGACGTGAGGTTCAAACCTGACAGTGGTGGCCCACTATCAGGATCTTGTTGTTTTTGAAATGTTTTCCACAGGCGCCTTTCTGCCAAAAAGCGCCTTCCCTTCTAGCTTGTGTATTTTCATCAAAATGTTTTCTTCTTTTCTAGTCTGCCCCCTGGGTAACTTTCTGGTTATCACAGATTAGTCCCTAGTTTTTTTTCTTCATAACTTTTAAACTAAAAAGGTTTTTGAGTTGATTCATTTTCTGAAGATTTTATTCTGCCGTCTAGCTTTTTTTGATATTCAATTGAAAATATTTGGAGAAAAATTTTATTTCACGCTCGGTATTTATGGTAGAATGTGATATTTGTGTGGTGTAGATACCGAAGGAGGAGACACTATCGTCAACTTCACCGAGCTAGACTCCGACTTCGTCAACCCAGGCAAGCATGTTTGAATATTTGATGTGATGTTTGCTGACATGATTGCCTGATAAGCTTGATGCATATGAATTAATAGCATGTCATGTGATATGATTTCATGCATGGTTAAGTTAGTCAATTGTGAAATGGTGAGAGGCCCGTGGACAGCCTAGTCACATGGGACGTGATAGGTTGTGGCCTCGTCACGTCTGATGCATGATAGTAGGTGAATAAAACTAACACCTCCACTATCGGCATAGATCGAGTCTTTGCTGTATGTCACCTTAGTTTTCGTGCTATCACAGGTCTTCCCAAAATGGAATACGGTTTAGTAGGTCGTAATCCTATTTCCTTGTGCACACCAAGTAGAGGGGCCGACTGAAGGTTCCATGGCCCTGGAATAATGCCAGTCATCCGGTCAGGGGGCATGGGTGTTTCCGGCATGGGGTCAAGAGGGGGCACCCCTTAGTAGCGTGCGGTATAAATTTAACCCCATTCTATTCGAGGATGTTGACCTCCCCGTCTTATAGATTTTACCTGGAAGCGTAGTCCGGGTGATTCGGGACCTCATTGGGTAAAAATGAGTGTGTGTTGGTTCTATTTTTTTACTTCTAAAATACCGTACACGGGATTAGTACTTGTGACTATTGGAACCTGTTGGCTGTGGGTAAAGAGTACACCCTATGCAGAGTCAAAACTATTCAAATAGCCGCGTCCAAGGTCAAGGATGACTGGTTGACAGGTCAAGTGTCGGTCTTCATGTCAGTCTCCGGAGAACAGAAAAGTACTTATGATAAACTCTTACTTGTGATTATATGACTGAGATGTTTGAAATTAACCTGTTGAAACCTTGGTTATGTTGACTATCATGAAGGTTGGTTGTACCACCCGGATATTCACTTGTTATTTATTTTATTGTATGCCCTTTCCGTGGTGTCGCTGAGATGCCTGACTATGGCCAGTTATTTATTCTCATATGCCCTTTCCATGGTGTCGCTGAGACGCCCGACTATGGCCAGTTATTTATTCTCTTATGCCGTTTCCATGGTGTCGCTGAGACGCCCAACTATGGCCGACTATTTATTTTATTATATGCCATTTTCGTGGTATCGCCTAGACGCCCGACTATGGTGTGTTAAATTATTATTAAGCCATGTATCCGGTCTCGCACAGACGCCTCACTTTGGCCGTTTATGTTTTCTTGTTAACCTTTCGAGGCGTCGCTTCACACACTCGATTACTGCACTCTACTTTCTTGGATATTTCAGGAGGACTATCGCCCGACTTATCTACCTTTACTTTACTTCAGCTTACTGCTAATTTATTAACTTTACTAGTCATAATAATTAAATTAACATGTGCATATGCATTCTGTTTGCATTCATTTTATCTTATGCCCGAACTGGCTTGCGAGTATTTTCAAAGTACTCACTAGCTTGATAATTTGGCTAGATATTGATGAAGGAGATCTCATGGATAAAGAGAACGATAGCGAGTTTGATGCCTAGAGGAGTCCCACTGAGTCTTGCGATCGTGGAGTCCGTCGTTGTATAATTCCAGTCCTTCCTCCACCATGAATAAATTGTGAAGCTTCACTCTGACGCTTGGCATGTATTAGTGTTTAAGTCGTGTCGCTTCACTTCGATGTGACACGCTACCTAAATATGCGAGTAATAGTGCTGCCCCATGACCATTGTTTTATACTCTATTTATGCTAAATATGGGCGTGTTTGTAATACACTATTGAGCGGCCTCCGCTCAACCCTGTATAATATTAAGTACTACTAGTTCTCTCTATCAAGTTGGGTCTACCAGTGTGAATTACTTTCTACAGTGGGATGAAATTCATGACTAATTTCCGATAATTATATTATTTGGACATCATTCCTGACAACCTTGGTATCAGACTAGGCTGAATGTAGGAAGCCACAAGGTGCGATCGCTAACTGATTAGTTAGTCTAAGTTAATTTGAGTGTTCTACATACTGTAGAAATTTTTCTTCTAGTGAACATATATTTATGTTATGACTATATGGAAATATTTGTCTACCCTGTAGATGGGTGGTAATGGTTCTCCGTCACAAGTGATCGCCAAGAAGCCAACGATATTTTCGCGAATCCTCTGCATCGTCGTCAGGATTGAGATTGGACCAACGAGTCGTATCGAGTAAATGCTCTACCACCACAGGATGAGCAATGATCTAACTATGCATCAGACCTCAGTGCAGTTCAAAGGTGGATGCATCGAGACCCGCCATCTTAGGTTCGTCGGGAGATCCATGCCTACGGAGAGGTAGGCTATGCAGATGGCTGCCAGGGAGGCTATTGGACGCCTCCGAGACATCCTTCCAGTGATAAAGACTCGTCCTTATCACTACGTATCGTGTCAGGTTCCGTACACGAGTCATTATGCTTTTGCTAGCACTAGAGGAGAGAGTGATGAGGTCGTCGAGCTACTCGTCGAGTACCTCATGGCCCTGGAGTCAACTTTTGATGGCTTAGTAGATGACTTAGTGGCTGCTCATATGGATGCTGCTCAGGCTTGTCCTCCTAACAGGACTAGGCGTCTTTGTCCCGCACCACCCCGGTCATGCCCTTCATTCTCTGCTTCATGCACGCCGCCAGTCCAGCCAGTAAGACGCCAGCCGCCTTCCCTTGACGATTTCAATCAAGTTATCGCTCCTACCCCTATTAGGACTGCTCTTCCTGCTAGCCCCGTGCCTTCTTCGCAGCCTCGCACTGCTCGCCTAGAGCCTATTCAGGAGGAGGTTGAGGTCCCAGGGCCTTGTCCGGGACTTACCCTTGGCAGTTCGATCAATGTTCCGTCCACCTCCAACTAGAAGTGGTGTAGCAGCGCGTCAGGACAGAAGTGAGTAAAATCCAAGTAAATGGAGAAATAAATTTTTGCAAGCCAAAGTGGGATACCCAAATATTTTCCCATAAAAACATTGTTGTGTTCAAAGAAGGACCGTAGATAGATATCTTACAACAAGCATAATTATACAATACATCACTTGGGATGTGTGTACACATTCCTGACATGTTATTTAGCTAGATATGGTTGCTTGCTTGTAGGCTTGGAGAGAAGCAGTCGTTTTGCATCATGTAAGATAAGGTGAAGTGCACTAGCTAAATAACATGTGAGGAATTTGTACACACATCCCAAGTGATGTATTGTATAATTATGCTTGTTGTATGATATGTATTTGCGGTCCTTCTTTGAACACAACAATGTTTTTATGGAAAAATATTTGGGTATCTCACTTTGGCTTGCAAAAATTTATTTCTCCATTTACTTGGATTTTACTCACTTTTTTGCAACAACACCCCAGAGTTAAAAAATGCATCGTCCCCTGGACTCGCTCCATGCCTAGTCCATTGGAAGAAAATTATTTCACTCTGATAGGTAACAATTTTACTCAAGGCGAGTCAAGCTAGCAGGACAGTGACTCTGCATTCTCGCAAGTATGCCGCCTGTATGAGCAAAGTCAGCAACAACACCAGGAAATGATGAATCAACTTTTGAACATGGAAAATCATTGTGGACCTCATCAACAGCGTTCCAGGTTGGCTGAATTACAGAAAACTTGTCCACCCGTTTTCTCGCACATCGATAAACCAATGGAATCCAATGATTGGGTGCGCGATATTGAGAGGAAGTTAATCATAGCGTAGTGCTTAGACTAAGAGAAGGTATTGTACGCACTGTATTATCTAACCGGAGCAGCAACTTCTTGGTGGGAAAATTTCCTACGTGTACACCTGATACGTCTCCATCGTATCTACTTTTCCAAATTCTTTTGCCCTTTTTTGGACACTAATTTGCATGATTTGAATGGAACTAACGTGGACTGAAGCTATTTTCAGCAGAATTGCCTTGGTGTTTTTTTGTGCAGAAATCAAAGTTCTCAAAACGTCCTGAAAATTTACGAGGAATATTTTTGGAAAATATGAAAAATACCTGCGCAAAGATCCACCTGAAGGGGTGGGCCAGTGGGCCACACGCCCTATAGCCGCCCCCAATCTCAGCTCTATAAGTTCACTTTCGTCCCAGAAAAAATAAAAAGAGAAGATTTCATCGCGTTTGCGATACGGAGGCGCCGCCACAACCTGTTATTCATCTGGAGGGCAGATATGGAGTCCGTTTTGGGCTCCGGAGAGGGAAAATGGTCACCATCGTCATCATCAACCTTCTTCCCTCTCCAATTCCATGAAGCTCTTCGTCGTTCGTGAGTAATCTATTCGTAGGCTCGCTGGGCGGTGATGAGTAGGATGAGATCTATTATGTAATCGAGTTAGTTTTGATGGGGATTGATCCCTAGTATCCACTATGTTCTGAGATTGATGTTGCTACTACTTTGCCATGCTTAATGCTTGTCACTAGGGCCCGAGTGCCATGATTTGGGATCTGAAATTATTATGTTGTCACCAATATATGTGTGTTTTAGATCCGATCTTGCAAGTTGTAGTTACCTACTATGTGTTATGATCCGGCAACCCTGGAGTGACAATAACCGGAACCACTCTCGGTGATTACCATAGTTTGAGGAGTTCATGTGTTCACAAAGTGCTAACGCGTTGGTACGGTTCTTTATTAAAAGGAGAACCTTAATATCCCGTAGTTTCCTTTTGGACCCCGCTGCCACGGGAGGGATGGACAATAGATGTAATGCAAGTTCTTTTCCCTAAGCATGTATGACGACACACGGAAGGCATGCCTACATCAGATTGACGAACGGGAGCTAGCCACATATCTCTTCGTGTTATAACTCTTGCATGATGAATATCATCCGAACAAATCACCGACCCATTGCCTACGAGTTTGTCCTACTGCTGTTGTTACTTGTCTTGCTCTACTGCTGTTACTTGTCTTGCTCTGCTGCTACTGGTGCTACTATTGTCGCTTGGTACTGTTGCTACTTGCTACTGCTGTCACTACTGCTGTTCCTTGCCACTGCTACTACTCGTTACACTGTTGCTACCTGTTACAATCTTGATTCGCTCGACGTTGACGGGAAAAGACAATTTCCGTCAACGGGCAACTTGGCGCCATTGATACAATCGTTAGGAATAGTCTGCCGTCAACAGATCGTTTCTGACACCGTTGTTATCATACTACTTTGCTCTGACTCTTTGCTTGCAGATACTAATATTTCAGGTGTGGTTGAATCTGACACATTCAGCTGGTAATACTTGAGAGTATCCTCTCCTCCTGTAGGCGTATCAACAAATTTGGGTCGAATACTCTACCCTCGAAAACTGTTGCGATCCCACGCGCTGGTGGGTCGTCAACGACATTCTTCTAGTTTCGATTGCCGGAGAGTGCTAGCAGAATTCTTCTGGTGCCGTTGCAAGGGAAGGTCTGTTGTCACGGAATCAACACCCAAACAATAACCACATCACCTGGGCAGAATTCAAGGAAAGCTTTCATGGGGCGCATATTCCCAACAACATCATGAAAATTAAGAAGAGGGAATTTGAAGACCTCAAACTACGGATTTCAACCGTGGTGGAATATTTGGACCAGTTTAATCAACTGTCTCAATATGTGGGCGATGAGCACAAGATAGAAGAAAAGAGAATGGAGAAATTCCTAGATGGACTCGCCCAACATTGAAGTGTCAACTTGTTGTTTACACATTTCCAGATTTCAAGACACTTGTTGACAAGGCAATTGTGCTTGAGACCAAACATCGAATTATGGACGACATTCGCAAGCACTATCATAATAATTCTTCGCAATCACGCAACAACAGGCGGAAGAGTGAGACCCCAAAAAATTCAACACCGCGAGCTCGAACATCAGCTTCCAGCCCAAACAATAATTACCATGTGAGGAACAAGGAATTCACTTGCCGTTCAGGCAACATGTTTTGGCTTGTGGAGAAGTAGGGCATTATGAAAAACAGTGCACAAAATCAAGAAATGCAACGCCAAAGCCGAACAACCCCAATAACAGCTCAGCTCCGAAGCGCAACAATTTCAATCCCAACAACAACCACAGGAAGGGTCACGTGAATCTTGTAGCCAAGGAAGAGGCTATGAACACACTGGACATTGTACTCGGTAAGTTTCCTGTCAACACAATTCCTGCCACGGTTTTGTTTGATTGTGGAGCTCACCATTCTTTGATTCCAAAGAGATTTTCCTTGAAACACAATCTTTTGATTCTTCCTTTGGAAAACTCAATGACCATTAAATCCCGGTGAGTACAGCAAGTCACTCATAGTTACTGCAAGCATGTTACCAGTGAAATCGAAGGTTTGAAATTTTGGGTAAATTTGATTGTGATAGAAAGCAACAGTCCGGACATTGTTTTGGGAATGGATTGGTTGAATGCCACCAAAGGCTTTATTGACTGTTTCAACCAGACTCAGACTCTCACCCATCATCAGGGAAAGAAAGTAAGATTTGTAGCCATGGAGAGACCCACACCACCGCAAGCCCGACTAAATAAAGTGGATATCTCAGAATTGAGAAAAGTTATGGTAGTGTGCAAATTTTCAAAGTATTTTCGGAAGAATTGCGAGGTATGTCGCCATATCGGGAGATAGAGTTCATCATTGAACTTGCACCCAACACAAGTCCAATATAGAAGAAGCCTTACCAAATGGCACCAACTGAATTGGTGGAATTAAAGAAGCAAATAAAAGAATTACTCGATAAAGGATACCTCAGGCTCGCCTCCTCACCATGGGGAACGCGAGTATTGTTTGCTGAAAAGAGAGATGGAACACTGAGGCTGTGTATTGATTATTGGGCCCTCAACATGGCTACTATCAAGAATAAGTACCTATTACCTCAAATAAATGAATTATTCAACGAGCTCGCGCAAGCTAAAGTTTTCTCCGAGATTGATCTAAGGTCAGGATATCATCAGTTAAAGACACGACCACATGATATTCCCAAGACAACTTTTACCTCCAGATACGGATTGTATGAGTTTACAGTAATGCCATTCGGACTAACGAACGCCCCGACATATTTTTTGCTTATAGTGAACAAAGTATTCATGAAGTATATGGACAAGTTCGTCATGGTGTTCATTGATGATATATTGGTCTATTCCAAGACACTAGAAGAACAAACACAACATCTAAGAATTGTACTAGGTGAGCTGCGAAAACATTAGTTATATGCCAAGTGTTGGGGAACGTCGCATGGGAAACAAAAAATTTCCTACGCGCACGAAGACCTTTCATGGTGATGTCCATCTACGAGGGGGATTTCAGATCTACGTACCCTTGTAGATCGCACAGCAGAAGCGTTAATAAACGCGGTTGTTGTAGTGGAACGTCCTCACGTCCCTCGATCCGCCCTGCGAACCGTCCCACGAACCGTCCGATCATCCGTCCCACGATCCGCTCCGATCTAGTGTCGAACGGACGACACCTCCACGTTCAGCACACGTACAGCTCGATGATGATCTCGGCCTTCTTGATCCAGGAAGAGAGACGGAGAGGTAGATGTGTTCTCTGGTAGCGTGACGGTGCTCCGGAGGTTGGTGGTGATCTAATCTCAGCAGGGCTCCGCGCGAGCTCCGCAGAAACGCGATCTAGAGGGAAAACCGTGGAGGTATGTGGTCGGGCTGCCGTGGAAAAGTTGTCTCAAATCAGCCCTAAAACCTCCGTATATATAGGTGGGAGGGGAGGGGCCTTGCCTTGGGGATCAAGGAGCCCCAAGGGGTTCGGCCCAAGGGGGGAGGAGGATTCCTCCTCCAATCCTAGTCCAACTAGGATTGGAAGGTCGAGTCCTTCCCTTCCTTCCCACTTCCCCTTTTTTTCTCTTTGATTTTCTTATCTCCTTGCGCAGGGGCCTCTTTGGGCTTGCCCACCAGCCCACTAAGGGCTAGTGTGGCACCCCTAAGGCCTATGGGCTTCCCCGGGGTGGGCTGCCCCCCGGAGAACATCCGGAACCCATTCGTCATTCCCACTACATTCCCGGTAATTCAAAAAACCTTCCAGTAATCAAATGAGGTCATCCTATATATCAATCTTCGTCTCCGGACCATTCCGGAAACCCTCGTGACGTCCGTGATGTCATCCGGGACTCCGAACAACATTCGGTAACCAACCATATAACTCAAATACGCATAAAACAACGTCGAACCTTAAGTGTCCAGACCCTGCGGGTTCGAGAACTATGTAGACACGACCCGATGGACTCCTCGGTCAATATCCAATAGCGGGACCTGGATGTCCATATTGGATCCTACATATTCTATGAAGATCTTATTGTTTGAACCTCAGTGCCAAGGATTCATATAATCCCGTATGTCATTCCCTTTGTCCTTCGGTATGTTACTTGCCCGAGATTCGATCGTCAGTATCCGCATACCTATTTCAATCTCGTTTACCCGCAAGTCTCTTTACTCATTCCGTAACACAAGATCCCGCAACTTACACTAAGTCACATTTCTTGCAAGGCTTGTGTGTGATGTTGTATTACCGAGTGGGCCCCGAGATACCTCTCCGTCACACGGAGTGACAAATCCCAGTCTTGATTCATACTAACTCAACGAACACCTTCGGAGATACCTGTAGAGCATCCTTATAGTCACCCAGTTACGTTGCGACGTTTGATACACAGAAAGCATTCCTCCGGTGTCAGTGAGTTATATGATCTCATGGTCATAGGAATAAATATTTGACACACAGAAAACAGTAGCAATAAAATGACACGATCAACAGGCTACGTCTATTAGTTTGGGTCTAGTCCATCACATGATTCTCCCAATGACGTGATCCAGTTATCAAGCAACAACACCTTGTACATAGTCAGAAGACCCTGACTATCCTTGATCAACTGGCCAGCCAACTAGAGGCTTGCTAGGGACAGTGTTTTGTCTATGTATCCATACATGTATCTAAGTCTTCATTCAATACAATTATAGCATGGATAATAAACGATTATCTTGATACAGGAATTATAATAATAACTTATTTATCATTGCCTCTAGGGCATAATTCCAACAGTCTCCCACTTGCACTAGAGTCAATAATCTAGCCCTCACATCACCATGCGAATTAGATTGTAATAAATCTAACACCCATACGGTTCTGGTGTTGATCATGCTTTGCCCGTGGAAGAGGTTTAGTCAGTGGGTCTGCTACATTCAGATCCGTGTGCACTTTGCATATATTTACGTCCTCCCCTTCGACGTAGTCGCGGATGAGGTTGAAGCGTCATTTGATGTGTCTGGTCTTTTTCTGAAACCGTGGTTCCTTTGCTAAGGAAATGGCACCCGTGTTGTCACAAAACAAGGTTATTGGATTCAGTGCGCTTGGCACCACTCCAAGATCCGTCATGAACTGCTTCATCCAGACACCCTCCTTAGCCGCCTCCGAGGCAGCCATGTACTCCGCTTCACATGTAGAATCAGCTACGACGCTTTGCTTGGAACTACACGAGCTTACAACACCCCCATTAAGAATAAATACGTATACTGTCTGCGACTTAGAGTCGTTCGGATCTATGTCAAAGCTTGCATCGACGTAACCTTTTACGGCGAACTCTTCGTCACCTCCATACACGAGAAACATCTCCTTATTCCTTTTCAGGTACTTAAGGATATTCTTGACCGCCGTCCAGTGATCCACTCCTGGATTACTCTGGAACCTTCCTGCCATACTTATGGCCAGGCTAACATCCGGTCTAGTGCACAACATTGCATACATGGTAGAACCTATGGCTGAAGCATAGGGGACGGTGCTCATATGCTCTCTATCTTTATCAGTTGCTGGGCACTGAGTCTTACTCAATCTCGTACCTTGTAAAACTGGCAAGAACCCCTTCTTGGACTGTTCCATTGTGAACCTCTTCAAAACTTTATCTAGGTATGTACTTTGTGAAAGTCCTATCAGGCGTTTCGATCTATCCCTATAGATCTTAATGCCTAGAATGTAAGCAGCTTCTCCTAGGTCCTTCATAGAGAAACTTTTATTCAAGTAATCCTTTATGCTCTCCAAAAACTCCTCGTTGTTTCCAATCAGCAATATGTCATCCACATATAATATTAGAAACGCCAGAGAGCTCCCACTCACTTTCTAGTAAATACAAGATTCTCCAACCACTTGTATAAACCCAAATGCTTTGATCACCTCATCAAAGCGTTTATTCCAACTCCGAGATGCTTGCACCAGTCCATAAATGGATCGTTGGAGCTTGCACACTTTGTTAGAATTTTTAGGATCGACAAAACCTTAAGGTTGCATCATATACAACTCTTCCTTAAGGAAAGCGTTAAGGAACACCGTTTTGACATCCATCTGCCAGATTTCATAATCGAAAAATGCAGCTATTACTAACATGATTCTGACGGACTTAAGCATCGCTACGGTTGAGAACGTCTCATCGTAGTCAATTCCTTCAACTTGTGAAAAACCCTTTGCCACAAGTTGAGTTTATAAACGGTCATATTACCGTCAGCGTCGGTCTTCTTCTTAAAGATCCATTTGTTCTGAATAGCCTTGCGGCCCTCAGGTAGTACTTCCAAAGTCCACACTTTGTTTTCATACATGGATCCTATCTCAGAGTTCATGGCCTCCATCTATTTGTTGGAATTCGGGCCCACCATTGCTTCTTCATAATTCGCAGGCTCATTGTTGTCTAACAACATAATTGATAAGACGGGATTACCGTACCACTCAGGAGTAGTACGCGGTGTCGTCTACCTGCGAGGTCCTACAGGAACTTGATCTGGAGTTTCATGATCATCATCATTAACTTCCTCCTCAACCGGCGTCGCAACGACAGAGGTTTCCCCTTGCCCCGCGCCACCATCCAGAGGGATGAGAGGTTCAACAACCTCATCAATTTCTATCTTCCTCCCACTCAATTCTCTCGAGAGAAACTCCTTCTCGTGAAAAGCTCCATTCTTAGCAACACACACTTTGCCCTCGGATTTGAGATAGAAGGTATACCCAACTGTCTCTTTTGAGTAACCTATGAAGATGCACTTCTCCGCTTTGGGTTCCAACTTTTCAGGCTGAAGCTTTTTGACATACGCATCACATCCCCAAGCTTTAAGAAACGACAACTTTGGTCTTTTGCCATACCACAGTTCGTATGGTGTCGTCTCAACAGATTTTGATGGTGCCCTATTTAAAGTGAATGCAGTTGTTTCTAATGCATAACCCCAAAACAATAACGGCAAATCGGTAAGAGACATCATAGATCGCACCATCTCTAATAAAGTACGATTACGACGTTCGGACACACCATTACGCTATGGTGTTCTAGGCGGTGTCAACTGTGAAACAATTCCACATTGTCTTAAGTGAGCACCAAACACGAAACTCAGATATTCACCCCCACGATCAGACCGTAGGAACTTGATCTTCTTGTTACGATGATTTTCAACTTCACTCTGAAATTGCTTGAACTTTTCAAATATTTCAGACTGGTGCTTCATCAAGTAAACATAACCATATCTACTCAAATCATCAGTGAAGGTGAGAAAATAACGATATCCGCCGCGTGCCTCCACACTCATCAGACCACATACATCGGTATGTATGATTTCCAACAAGTCACTTGCAAGCTCCATTTTTCCGGAGAACGGAGTTTTAGTCATCTTGCCCATGAGGCATGGTTCGCACGTGTCAAGTGAATCAAAGTCAAGTGACTCCAAAAGTCCATCAGTATGGAGTTTCTTCATTCGCTTTACACCAATATGACCTAAGCGGCAGTGCCATAAAAACATGGCACTATCATTGTTAATTCTAACTCTTTTGGTCTCAATGTTATGTATATGTGTATTATCACTATCAAGATTCAATATGAACAATCCTCTCACATTGGGTGCATGACCATAAAAGATATTACTCATAGAAATAGAGCAACCATTATTCTCTGACTTAAACGAGTAACCGTCTCGCAATAAACAAGATCCAGATATAATGTTCATGCTTAACCAGGCACTAAATAACAATTATTTAAGTTCATAACTAATCCTGATGGTAACTGAAGTGAAACTGTGCCGGCGGCGATTGCATCAACCTTGGAACCATTTCCCACGCGCATCGTCACTTCATCCTTGGCCAGCCTTCGCTTATTCCGCAGTTCCTGTTTCGAGTTGCAAATATGAGCAACAGAACCGGTATCAAATACCCAGGCACTACTACGAGAGCTGGTTAAGTACACATCAATAACATGTATATCAAATATACCTGATTTTTCTTTGGCCGCCCTCTTATCAGCTAGATACTTGGGGCAGTTGCGCTTCCAGTGACCCATACCCTTGCAATAATAGCACTCCGTTTTAGGCTTAGGTCTAGCTTTGGGTTTCTTCGTCGGATTAGCAACAGGCTTGCCGCTCTTCTTCCAATTACCCTTCCTTCCTTTGCCGTTTCTCTTGAAACTAGTGGTCTTATTCACCATCAACACTTGATGCTCCTTACGGAGTTTTGACTCTGTGACTTTCAGCATCGCGAACAACTCGTCGGGTGACTTGTTCATCCCTTGCATGTTGTAGTTCAACACAAAGCCCTTATATCTTGGCGGCAGTGATTGAAGAATTCTGTCAGTGATAGCCTCTTGCGGGAGTTCAATCCCCAGCTCAGCTAGACGGTTAGAGTACCCAGACATTTTGAGCACATGTTCACTGACAGACGAATTTTCCTCCATCTTGCAAGCATAGAATTTATCGGAGGTCTCATACCTCTCGATCCGGGCGTTCTTCTGAAAGATAAGCTTCAACTCCTGGAACATCTCATATGCTCCATGATGCTCAAAGCGACGTTGAAGTCCCGGCTCTAAGCCATACAAGACTGCACATTGAACTACGGAGTAGTCCTCCTTACGTGTTAACCAAGCGTTCTTAACATCTTGGTTAGCCGTAGCAGGTGGTTCATCTCCTAGCGCAGCATTAAGGACATAATCCTTCTTCCCAGCTTGCACGAGCAACTTAAGATTACGAGCCCAGTCTACAAAGTTGCTTCCATCATCTTTCAACTTAGCTTTCTCTAGGAACGTATTAAAATTCAGGGTGACTGTCGCGTGAGCCATGATCTACAACACAAATATATTCAAAGTGGACTTAGACTATGTTGAAGATAATTAGAGTTTAACTTAATAAAATTACTTGCTAAACTCCCACTCAAAAAGTACATCTCTCTAGTCCTTTCAGTGGTTCATGATCCAATTCCACTAGCTCAAGTCCGATCATCACGTGAGTTGAGGATAGTTTCAGTGGTAAGCATCCCTATGCTAATCATATCAACTATATGATTCATGATTGACCTTTCGGTCTCATGTGTTTCGAGGCCATGTCTGCACATGCTAGGCTCGTCAAGCTTAACCCGAGTGTTCCGCGTGTGCAACTGTTTTGCACCCGTTGTATGTGAACGTTGAGTCTATCACACCCGATCATCACGTGGTGTGTCGAAACGACGAACTGTAGCAACGGTGCTCAGTCGGGGAGAACACAATTTCGTCTTGAAATTTTAGTGAGAGATCATCTTATAATGCTACCTTCGTTCTACGCAAAATGAGGTGCATAAAAGGATTAACATCACATGCAATTCATAAGTGACATGATATGGCCATCATCACGTGCTTCTTGATCTCCATCACCAAAGCACCGGCACGATCTTCTGTCACCGGCACCACACCATGATCTCCATCAACGTGTCACCATCGGGGTTGTCGTTCTACTCATGCTATTACTACTAAAGCTACATCCTAGCAAAATAGTAAACGCATCTGCAAGCACAAACGTTAGTTTAAAGACAACCCTATGGCTCCTGCCGGTTGCCGTACCATCGATGTGCAAGTCGATAATAAATATTAGAACATGATCATCTCATACATCCAATGTATCACATCTCATTGTTGGCCATATCACATCACAAGCATACCTTGCAAAAACAAGTTAGACGTCCACTAATTGTTGTTGCATGTTTTACGTGGTGACCATGGGTATCTAGTAGGATCGCATCTTACTTACGCAAAGACCACAACGGAGATATATGAATTGCTATTTAACCTCATCCAAGGACCTCCTCGGTCAAATCCGGTTCAACTAAAGTTGGGGAAACCGACACTCCCCGGTCATCTTTGAGCAACGGAGTTGCTCTTAATGATGAAACCAGTCTCTCATAAGCGCACGAGTAATGTCGGTCCGAGCCGCTTCGATCCAACAATACCGCGGAATCAAGAAAAGACTAAGGCGGGCAGCAAATCGCACATCACCGCCCACAAAAACTTTTGTGTTCTACTCGAGATGACATCTACGCATAAACCTAGCTCTGATACCACTGTTGGGGAACGTCGCATGGGAAACAAAAATTTTCCTACACGCAGGAAGACCTATCATGGTGATGTCCATCTACGAGGGGGATTTCAGATCTACGTACCCTTGTAGATCGCACAGCAGAAGCGTTAATAAACGCGGTTGATGTAGTAGAACGTCCTCACGTCCCTTGATCCGCCCCGCGAACCGTCCCACGAACCGTCCCGCGATCCATCCCACGACCTGCTCCGATCTAGTGCCGAACGGAAGGCACCTCCGCGTTCAGCACACGTACAGCTCGATGATGATCTGGGCCTTCTTGATCTAGCAAGAGAGACGGAGAGGTAGATGAGTTCAGAAACGCGATCTAGAGGGAAAATCGTGGAGGTATGTGGTCGGGCTGCCATGGAAAAGTTGTCTCAAATCAGCCCTAAAACCTCCGTATATATAGGTGGGAGGGGAGGGGCCTTGCCTTGGGGCTCAAGGAGCCCCAAGGGGTTCGTCCGAAGGGGGGGAGGAGGATTCCTCCTCCAATCCTAGTCCAACTAGGATTGGAAGGTGGAGTCCTTCCCTTCCTTCCCACTTCCCCTTTTTTTTCTTTCTCTTTGATTTTCTTATCTCCTTGCGCAGGGCCTCTTTGGTCTTGCCCACCAGCCCACTAAGCGCTGGTGTGGCACCCCTAAGGCCTATGGGCTTCCCCGGGGTGGGCTGCCCCCCGGTGAACATCCGAAACCCATTCGTCATTCCCGGTACATTCCCGGTAATTCCGAAAACCTTCCGGTAATCAAATGAGGTCATCCTATATATCAATCTTCGTCTCCGGACCATTCTGGAAACCCTCGTGACGTCCGTGATCTCATCCGGGACTCCGAACAACATTAGGTAACCAACGATATAACTCAAATACGCATAAAACAAGGTCGAACCTTAAGTGTGCAGACCCTGCGGGTTCGAGAACTATGTAGACACGACCCGAGGGACTCCTTGGTCAATATCCAATAGCAGGACCTGGATGCCCATATTGGATCCTACATATTCTACGAAGATCTTATCGTTTGAACCTCAGTGCCAAGGATTCATATAATCCCGTATGTCATTCCCTTTTTCCTTCGGTATGTTACTTGCCCGAGATTCGATCGTCAGTATCCGTATACCTATTTCAATCTCGTTTACCGGAAAGTCTCTTTACTTGTTCCATAACACAAGATCCCGCAACTTACACTAAGTCACATTGCTTGCAAGGCTTGTGTGTGATGTTGTATTACCGAGTGGGCCCCGAGATACCTCTCCGTCACACGGAGTGACAAATCCCAGTCTTGATCCATACTAACTCAACGAACACCTTCGGAGATACCTGTAGAGCATCTTTATAGTCACCGAGTTACGTTGCGACGTTTGATACACACAAAGCATTCCTTCGGTGTCAGTGAGTTATATGATCTCATGGTCATAGGAATAAATACTTGACACATAGAAAACAGTAGCAACAAAATGACACGATGAACATGCTATGTCTATTAGTTTGGGTCTAGTCCATCACATGATTCTCCCAATGACGTGATCCAGTTATCAAGCAACAACACCTTGTACATAGTCAGAAGACCCTGACTATCCTTGATCAATTGGCCAGCTAACTAGAGGCTTGCTAGGGACAGTGTTTTGTCTATGTATACACACATATATCTAAGTCTTCATTCAATACAATTATAGCATGGATAATAAACGATTATCTTGATACAGGAATTATAATAATAACTTATTTATCATTGCCTCTAGGGCATAATTCCAACACCAAGTTCATCAAGTGTGAATTTTGGCTGAAAGAAGTTTGATTCTTGGGTCATGTATTGACACAAGAAGGTATTGCCGTGGACCTTGTGAAAGTCAAAGTCGTAAATGGATGGAAACAACCCACCAACGTGACAGACATAAGGAGTTTCCTTGGAATGGTTGGGTATTACCAAAGAATTTTTGAAGGCTTTTCCACAATATCCAAACTAATGACTCGGTTACTCAAGAAAAATAAGAAGTTCATACTTGGGAACGTTGCATGGGAAACAAAAAAATTCCTACGCACACACAAGGGTGATGATCATCTATGAGAGGGGAGATCGGATCCACATACCCTTGTAGATTGCTAAGCGGGAAGCGTTAAGAAACGCGGTTCATGTAGTCGAACGTCTTCGCGATCCGCATCGCAAGCGTGTGACGAACTCCGTCCCGATCTAGCGCCGAACGGATGGCACAATCACATTCAGCACACGTGCACCTCGATGACGATCTCCGCCTTCTTGATCCAGCAACAGAGACGAAGAGGTAGATGAATTCTCCGGCAGCACGACGGTGTGGTGTCGATGGTGGTGGAGCTACACCAGCAGGGCTTCGACGTACTATACTGAACTAGCTCCGTGGTGTCATGAAGTGGTGGAGGGAGAGAGGGTTGCGCCTTGGCTTTAGGTGCCAAAAGCCTCTCTCACATCCACTATATATAGGAGGGAGGGGAGGGGCGGTGCCCTAGGGTTTGGCCGGCACAAGAGGAGAGGGAGGAGTCCTCCTCCAACACAAATTGGAAGGAGGAGTCCCCCTTCCCCAATTCGGTTTGGCCCACCCTCCTTTCCTTTTCTCCCTTGGCCTAAATAGGTCTGTTTGGTCTGGCCACCAGCCCACTAGAGGCTGGTGCGCCACCCTTGGGATTCTTTGGTTCTCTCCCAGGTGGGTGGCCCCTCTCGGTAGAACTACGGAACCCATTCGTCACTCCCGGTACTTTACCGGTAATTCCCGAAAACCTTCCGAAAGCCAAATGGATACTTCCTATATAACAATCTTCGTCTTCGGACCATTCCGTAAACCCTCGTGACGTCCGGGTTCTTATCCAGGACTCCGAACAACCTTTGGTTACCAACATCAATAATTCAACTACACCGAAATGTCACCGAACCTTAAGTGTGCAGACCCTGCGGGTTCGAGAACTATGTAGACATGACCGAGACACTCTCCGGTCAATATCCAATAGCGGGACCTGGATGCCCATATTGCATCCTACATATTCTATGAAGATCTTATCGCTTGAACCTCTATGTCAAGGATTCACTTAATCCCATATAACATTCCCTTTGTCCTTCGGTATGTTACTTGCCCGAGATTCGATTGTCGGTATCTCCACACCTATTTCAATTTCGTTATCGGCAAGTCTCTTAACTCATTCCATAATACAAGATCACGTGGCTAACTCTTTAGTCGCATTGCTTGCAATGCTTGTTTGTGATGTTGTATTATCGAGTGGGCCTCGAGATACCTCTCCGTCATACGGAGTGGCAAATCCCAGTCTTGATCCATGCTAGTTCAGTGGACACCTTCGGAGATACCTGTAGAGCACCTTTATAGTCACCCAGTTACGTTGCGATGTTTGATACACACAAGGCATTCCTCCGGTGTTAGTGAGTTACATGATCTCATGGTCATAGGAATGTATACTTGACATGCAGAAAACAGTAGCAATAAAATAACACGATCACATGCTACGTTTATAGTTTGGGTCTTGTCCATCACATCAGTCTCCTAGTGATGTGATCCCATTATCAAGTAACAACACTTGTATATGGCTAGGAAACTTAACCATCTTTGATCAACGAGCTAGTCAACTAGAGGCTTACTAGGGACATTGTTTTATCTATGTATCCACACATGTATTTACATTTCCATTCAATACGATTCTAGCATGGATAATAAACATTTATCTTGAAACAGGAAATATAATAATAACTATTTTATTATTGCCTCTAGGGCATGTACTTATCATTTTTCCGTTCTCTCTCAAGTCTTGTGACCTTTAGAAATTCCCGTGCATGCGTTAGCACCGCACATGCGTTTGTTTTGACCATGCGTCGTCTCGAAGAGGTGCCGATGAGCCTGCTCTTGTGTGCAACCGCATAAGCTTCCCGCCCGACCCAGCGAAATCCCCCAAAACGCCAAAGCTTGTTGGCCTTCTATGTAAACCCTCATGACCGGCGACTCCACATCACATTCATCCCCTCTCTCGCGGTAGATTATCTAGTTTATTTTCCCCAATCACCAATGCTACCGATACATCATTGTCGCTCAGCCACTCCGTGAGAAGACAACTCCAGTAGGGAGGCCACACCACGTCGATGGCGTAGTCCCCGAAAGCGTGAAGTGCGTGTGGCGTATGTGCGCACGTCACCCACTAAATGCTCTTCCACCACTGCCCAAAGGCAGTTGTTGCTAGCGCATGTCGTAGCCGCCACCCCACCACCGTCCGGTTTGGCCGCCACCCCACCGTCAGCCGTCGAGGCCATCACCCGCTCCGCCACTACTACCTGAAGGTGGGAGGTGATACCACACCATGTGTTTTGTATCACTATGTTAATGAAGCTTAAAAATTTGGACCAACAAAAACTTTTTGTGTGCATGGGATGCTTGAATGATTTGTCATTTGCTTGTTTGCATATTTGCGATTTTATTCACAAAATCCTCCCACTGTCAAAACTCCTCCTCGATCCAAAACTTTGTCCAATGATCATGCCATGTGTGTAGTACAAAAAACTATTTTTTAACAATATTAGTTTGGTCAAAAATCATATATTTGATTTAGATTTTCGAAACACCCTAAATTGAGGTTCGTACTACAAGTCTTGAAATTACGGTAAATATTTTGCCCCAAAGATTTTATTTGGAACCTATTATCTACAAGACTTCCAAAAATCACAATACTATTATCTTTAAAAAATTTAATTAAATGCCTTTTTCTGAGGCCAGAAATGGTCTTTTCACTACTAGGAAATGGCTTATAGGTGATCACAAATTAGTGGCGGATGGGACGGGTCACCCGCCATAGCTACTTTGACAAGTTAGCTGTGGAAGGTGATAAAGAGAGACCTCCACAAGTTGTGCAGAAGCAATGGCAGGCTTTTTCCCTGCCCGCCACATGTACGACCTATTTGTATGTTTTTTGTATAACTCACTTGTGTGGGTTGTGCCATAATGCCCGCCACAACTACGTGTCCTCACGGTAGCAGGCTGTTTATTCTAACCGCCATAGGTAGACCCGTCCACTACCTACGTTGTAGTCCCCCCCCCAAAACCACCCTTCCCTTTTCCTAAAACAAAATTTCAAAATTCTGCCGCTCTCACTACCAAACCCTATGCCTCGTCTCCACCACGCACCTCCTCCTCCCTCGTGCCAAGCTCGTCGCCGCAGCCGTTTGCCTACGCCACAGATGCATGCCCTTGTTCTCGCACGCCTACTCTATAGCGCCCTCGGCCTCTCACTGTTGTGGCCTGGACAAACCCTAGATCGAACCCTCATCTACTCAGGCCCTCTTCGGCCATGGCCCCCTTGTCGTTGGGTCTCGTCCGCTTTTCATCACACGCTTTTACCATAGCTTCTACTATAGTTGAGCAAAATCTTTATTTTTCTCATAAGCATTAGGTGATCTAATGATGGATTGTAGCAAGGAAATACATTCTACTAACAAACAGTTATAACAATTAAAATCCTCGTGATCCAAGATAGTGGGCACATCACTAGTTAAAGTTTTGACCTCTCCAAACCCACTTTTTGAGTTTTATCACTATAGTCATCACCCTCCTAGCAATTGAAATGCTCTCTAGCTAAAGTTGACTCATATCCGGTCCCTTTATCATTCATATTCAGATTAGTAAACAAAGATTCCATAGACGAAGTAACAAGCACTTTAAGATCTTCATCATGATTCCGGGTGGAGGAGCTTTTTCTAGGAATTCCCGCTTATATCTCAACTTAGCAGTCCTCTCCTTACTTTAATTGATATATATTTGGATGGATTTAATAGTCACATTAAAGTCATGCTTTGGTGGCAAAGTTTTACTTTTATGAGTTTGTACATCAAGAGCAATCATATCCATGTTCCTAGCCAAATCACGAGTCTTATGAAGCTTTTCCTCTACCACAGTATTGAAAACTTTTTGAGAACTAATGATTTATTTAATGGTGTAATCAAGATAAAAGGATAAATTATTATTATTGGTTGAAGTATTTCCATAAATTTCCATAAGAGTTTCCATAACCATTGGAGGAGTTACCAAATGTGGCCTAGCATTGAAATTACCCCCATAGGCATTGTTATTAAAATTCTTTCTTGAGATAAAATTCACATCAATGGCATTATCATTTTTCTCAATCAAAGTAGACAAAGTCATGTCATTAGGATCGACATGAGAATTTTTAATAGCAACCAAATTCATAAGAGCATCAACTTTTTCATTCAAAGTAGTGATTTCCTCCACATAATTTACCTTCTTACTAATTTGAGCTCTTTTCGTGGGCCATTGAGAGTAGTTTTTCATGTTGTTATCCAGGAGTTTGATGGAATATCCTAGTGTCACCTCCATAAAGGTACCATCTATAGCATAATGTAGAGGATTTGTAGACACAATGTTTAGTCCAGCATAGAAATATTGTATGATCATCCACAAGTTTAAACCATGAGTAGGGAAATTTCTAGTCATTGTTTTCATGCTCTCCCAAGCTTGTGCAACATGGTCTTGGTCATGTTGCTTAAAATTAATAATTTGATTTCTAAGGGAGATGATCTTAGGAGGAGGAAAATACTTGGTAATAAAAGCATCTTTACATTTATCCCATGTTCCAATACTATTATGCAGTAAAGATGAAAACCAAGATTTAGCTTTATCTCGTAAAAAAAGGAAATAACTTTAATTCATCCATATCCTTTTTCTTTTGTATATCACAAAGTTCAACAAAGGTATTAACATGAGTAGCGGGATCCTCGCCAGGACTTCCCGAAAATTGTTCTTTCATCACAAGATTTAGCAAGCAACATTTATATCGTAAGACTCCGCAATAGTGACAGGTGGTATAAGTGTACTAACAAAATCATTATTATTAGTATTTGAGAAGCCACACAACTTAGTAGTATCTCGAGACATGGTGACTGAGCAAGCAAAGTAACAAGTAGCACAAGTAATCTAGCAAGCAAAGAAGCAAACTAGTGTCAAGCAAAGAAAAATATTTTTGTATTTTTGATTTTTTATGGAGCAAGCTAAATATAAAAGCAAATTAAAGAAGAACAAGTGAATGATACTTTGTGTGAAGTTACTTGATAGTAGGTTGATGATATTCCCTGACAACGGTGTCGGAAATCCTTCCTGATGCTTGTGATATGTGTTGGTTTTCCCGTGAAGTGGAACGGGTGATGAAACACAATATAGGTAAGAAGAACAAGTGAATGATACTTTGTGTGAAGTTACTTGATAGTAGGTTGATGATATTCCCTGACATCTTGGCCCATACTTTAACCACGACATCTTGGCCCCATGTGAGGAAATCATGCAGATTTTTATGTACGTCAAAGCATCGTTTCCTTTTTCGAATTTAAAAACCTAGATTCTCAATGCTTGTGTCCAAACCATTACTCAAGATGTTTGGAATCGCTTTAGATTTATTGATGGTGTATAAATACGGAAGTTAGTACAAAAATGATTTTTTCGTACCATTTTTTGCATCATCTTGCACGTCCATGTCTTTGAGTATTGCATTCTGCCATTAAATTACTAGAAACTAACTTAAAGTCTATAAAATGCCAATGGAACCCCATTTTCAAATTTTAGGACGCCGGTCGTATTCTTGCATATTAACACTGAAAAAATTAGGATGGATGATGTAGCGTCTAGCGGTTCATCATCAAGAATGCCCCCACACTCCCACTCGGAACCACGAGACTTCATTTGACGCTCCGGTTTGTGAGAGGTATATGTCAAAGCTTATTTCGAACAATGCCAACTGAATACGACCATTAAATTTCTAAAAGCTAACTTAATGTCTAAAAAATGCCAACTTAACTCCGAAAATTTTCAAATTTTAGGACGTCAGTTGTATTCGTGCATTGTAGTGATGAAAAAAACTAGAGTAAAGTCTATTTTAAACCTTGAGCTTGTAGAGCTCGTCGCAAATAAACCCTCACCTTCAAATCCCTGAAGTTTTTACCTTGTACTCACTGATCCTGTTGAATCTCCACCCGAAACCTGTCTATAGCAGTTTGCCATGCTAGGAAACCAACTATCCAGGCCGGGGTGGCAGTCTAATGTCACTGAATTGACTGTTCCACATGTCGTATTTCTTTTCCCCAGAAACCACGGCTAGCTACAGGTCATGCTGCAGTGCACCTGCCCATCGAGTCACCGCTGTTGAGGCGAGGCCCTCGTGGCCGGCCGTAGTAGGTAATTGGGAGGACAAACCCCAACGAAAACAAGTGCACAGGGCGGCTGGTTTGCTGCCCTGGTCTCTACCGCAACCTATGTCGGGTGCTACCATGAATAGGTCAATTGCTTCAGCTGATTCATTTCTTTTGCCTCATGTTCCTAGATAAGTAGTAGCTAAGCAATCTAGCACCAAACACTCATATATGTGCTAATTAATTTAATCGATCTTGGCCTGATTGAGATGATTGAATCTTGTCATCTACGCACAAGGCAACATTGCCAGCAAGGGTGTGACTGCAAACTCGTCTTCATGGGGCACTAGCTCAGCTTTTACATTACGACGCCCATGACAAGGCTAATAGTGAACGCTTGCGGCGGCAAACGGGATGCATGTGGGAACTACACGCCCTTGTCTGCCGAAGACCCGCTAGGTGTGCCTTGCTATTGTGCCGCATTTGTGCCGTTCAGGCGTCTACACTTATTTCAGGAGAGAGAGGATGACTTAGGGCTGCATGATGAATCCAACATGTGGGGTAGGATGTAAGTCAGAGGTAGACTTCAATTCCAAGCGAGATGTATGTTTTCCTGGCGCGCCAAACATGGTCAGGGTTAAGATAGACCGGATCAATGAATACAAGGTACAAACTTTAGGGATTTAAAGGTGAGGGTTTCTTTGCGACCAGCTCTACAACCTCAAGGTTTAAAATAGACTTCACTAAAAAAACTAGGTCGAATGAGGCAATGACTGGCGACTAGTCATCAAACATGCCCTCACATTCCCTCCCGGAACCACGAGCCTTCGTGTGATGCTCTCGCTTGTGAGAGGTATATGCCAAAGCTTATCTCGAAGACCCTATACTTTAACCACGACATCTTGGCCACATGCATGGAAATCATCCAGATTTTCATGTACTTCGGAGCATCCTTTAATTTTTTGAATTTATAAACCTAGATTCTGAATGCTTTTGTGCAAATCGTTTTCAAAATGTTTGGAATTCTTTCAAATTTATTGCATGGGGCATAACTACAGAAGCAAGTAGTACCTAAAATTAATTTTTTTCCTACCATTATTTTGCTTCATCTTGTATCTTCATGTGTTTTGTTTTTTAATTATGGCCATTAAATGTATAGAAAGTAACTTAATGTCTAAAATAACTCCTATGGAACACCCAAAATTTTCGAATTTTAGGATGTTGGTCGTATTTGTGCATTGTAATGATGAAAAAGACTAGGCCGAATGAGGGAGCGACTAGGGGATCGTTATCAAACATGCCCCTACTTTCATTTTTAAGCCTTCGTGTGATGCTCAGATTTGTGAGAGGTATGTGTCAAAGCTTAACTCGAAGAAGCCAATACTTTAAGCATGACATCTTGGCCCCATGTCGGGAAATCACGTAGATTTTCATCTACTTCAGAGCATATTTTCATTTTTTTGAATTTAAAAACCTAGAATCTCAATGCTTGTGTCCGAACCATTACTCAAGATCTTTATAATTCTTTCAAATGTATTGCATGTGGCATAAATACAAAAGCAAGTAGTAACTAAATATGATTTGTTTCCTCCCATTTTTTGCTTCATCTTGCATGTTCATATGTTTTAGCTTTTAATTATGGTCATTAAATTTTTAGAAACTAACTTATGTCTAAAAATTCCAATTGAATCCCGAAATTTTTCAAATTTTATGATGTCGGTCGTATTCGTGCATTGTAACAATGAAAAAACTAGGCCGAATTAGGCAGCGGCTGGCGGTTCATAATCAAACATGCCCCCATGTTCCTGTGTGTGATGCTCTCGTTTGTGAGAGGTATGTGTCAAAGCTTATCACGAACAAACCAATGCTTTTAACACAACATCTTGGCACCATGTTGGGAAATCATGCAGATTTTCATGTACTTCATAGCATTTTTTTTATTTTTTTGAATATAGAAACATGATTCTCAATGCTTGTGTCCAAAATGCTACTCAAGATGTTTGGAATTCCTTACAATTTATTGCATAGGGCATAAAGCAGGCTGCAATGACACAAATATGATTTTTCCAACCGGTTTTAGCTTCATCTTGCATGTTCTTATATTTCAAATTTGAATTACGAGCATTTAATGGCTAGAAACTCACTTAATGTCTTAGAAGGCCAAATGACTAGTGAAAAATTTCAAATCTTAGGATGATAGTTGTATTCATGCATTGCAACGGTACAAATCTTTTTCTTATAATTAAAACACCATCCATTAATGTTGTATCCCAAAATAGTTTTACAATTCAATACAAAAAGTGAACTGCATACACAGTTTTATATAGGAATCATTTGCGACGAAAATTCACGGATTAATTTATGCCTTCCATCGGAAGCTTCATTGGCGTCGTCCAGCTCGGATTCCGTTCACCCTTAATCCTCATTCCCCAACAAACCTTTTTTGCAAAGAATGACGTTGTGGTGACGCTTCGTGAGGGTGCATACGACGGCCGCATCTGCCCCGAGTGCTCCCGCCTCCGGTGAGAGCGCGACTGCCTCCCCAAGCCTAGAGAGCAGTCCCATCCGCCTTGGGTGTTTGCAGCTGTGAAGATGAGAGCTGCAACTGCTGCAATGATGGCTGCAAATGCCAAGAGCACTCATGTAGCCTATGGTGTCGCAAAGGTTTCCCTATCCTGGGTCGTGGCCATCCGAGCCAATATTGAGAATGCCCACGCCAATATACTCCACGCCTCCTTCGAATCCAGCCTATGCTCCGTCCGAAGAGGCGGCGGCGGCAGAGGTCGAGAAGCATGCCGACGATGCAGTGATGAAGGCCATGGAGACCCTTCCCCATGATATCACCGAGCGATAACCAGAGATGCGGGAGCCATCTGAGAGAGACAAGCGTCGGGAGGAGTTCCGTGTGGCTCAGGAGGAGGTGGAGAAGTTCTTGTCCATCAAGGAATCAACAGTGGAGTACCAACACGAGCTTTGGCGGCGTCACTACTACAAGTACTATAATGATGAGGGTGATCCCAAATATTAGTGCGGCATCGATGACGAGGACGTTGATGTGGTCGAGTTCATCCTGGAGGACATGGAGTCCAGAAGCGGCGAAGTCACCCTCACAAGTTGTCGACATCTCATCGAACATCGGCAAGGCATAGGGCGGTGACGGGCTGGCGTCTTTGTTCAAATTAAGTGTAGGACTAATAGCCTTTGTTTACAGAGGTGGTATTTTGTTACAGCTATGTCTAGGTCAAGCAACCCTATTTATTTAATGAACTTCCTCGATTTAGTAAATGTGAGCTATGTGTCGGCTAATTTGTATACCTAAGTTAGTAGTTCATTATAAATTATGGAATGACGTGGATGGGAACTATAACCACAGACTATGGAGGACGGACAAAATATTATATGTTTAATTCATCCCACGGGCTCAAAGCAGAAAAACCGTGTCTAATGAATCTTTGTGCACCAAAATTCCCTGCACCTAGCAAAAAAATTCGCCGACCGCCAAAAGAGCTGCCTCTCCCCTCCCTCCGACCAAGCAAGGGCCACATTTCCCTTGTTCCCCTGTTCCTCCCACCACCACATCTCCCTATCTCGCATCCGACTGCCATAGTCACCATGGTCTCCTTGATTGACCCCTCCAGCGGTATCTCCTCCTCCAATGAATCTCTCACCAGCGAGGTATTCGTCTATCCTCTCTCTCTCTCTCACCTAGGCTCAGAGTTTTGGTTTAGAATTGGGATTTTAATGTGGCCGTCGATTTGAGCCATTTCTTTCTCTTGTAGCTCGCTAGGACAATTACTTCCATGGAACGGAGCGGGATAGATGAAGACCTACCTGCTCATGGTCAACATCAATCTCAATCCATGAAGTTAGATGCTTTTGAATCCGGGACAGTGGGAGGAAGTTTCTAGGACGTGAAAAGAAGGTTAGCCCAACTCTCGTTGTTAGAAATCATGTGTTGTATTCGATGTGATTTAGAAAATTTCTGTGTGCTATATGATTCTGGCTGTGATTAAGACAGTGTCATAGTTCTACGTATGTGAGTGCTATTTTAATTGATATCATCAGTACTATGTTACAAAATTTGTGCATGTATATACGTGTCACTATTAATTTGATCTCATTCAAACATTGTCGCTATGCATCCTATACTACAAAGACTGATGCATTTATATTTAGCTTCAACATAATTGGTAATTTGTTATTAGACATGATAGATACACAAGAGGGATGAGAACCAGAGCATCCTACTACAAAGACTCTTTGACTAGAACCATGGCATGCCCGATGAAGAAATTGACATGACAGTATCTAATACTAAAGCATACGCACTTGAATGACGCAAGTACAAGTATGGCCAACCATTTCTTGTTGGTGAATACTATGATGAGTGTAGTTCCAATTGCCGCAAGTTACATAAATATTGCATGCAGAAAGTTTCAGAAGGTCATAACAATTTGAACATCTACTACGACTCTAAGCATTTGTGTCACCTGTCGGGTACCATCCGTTTGGAATTCGAGGACTTTCATCTCCTCTTCAACTTTGATATGCGCGTTGGTACTCTTGTTAAATGCTTGATTTTAGATATACTTCACAAACTCTAATCAAACTTTTCCATAGAAGGATGTTAATGAAATACAACTAACTGTATTGTATTCCTCTCAGGGGATTGACTGCGTAGAGATCATTCAGGGAGCATGCATATTTCATAGATCCTGAATTAGAAAACGACACTTTATTAGGTAAAAATGTTACAAGTAAGTATTTCATTGAACGTGTTGCCAAGATCATGTTTATGTTACACGTTGTAGACTTCTTCATGTGACCGTATAATGAACGATAAGTTGAATATCCAACCACACATACATTGATTGTCTTAGTTTTCAACATAGTTCATAAGTTCATGGTTTTCTTAAATTGCAGACATTACTCAATCTTGGTAGTCCTTGTTCCGAAGCGAAAGAATGTTTACTACATGGATTCTCTCAAAGAGTCAAAAAAGCCTGAGGATCTGGAGCAACTTCAGGAATTCATGTATAGGTATTGAATTCTTTGATGTTGATATTTTGTATTCATATTCGGTTCAATAATTGTGTATGTGAAAATACATATTCATTTAGAGTGTATTGTCAAGGTACATAACAATAGGAGGGTCATGGTTCGACCGCCAACTACGTCTACAGCACGAGATCGTTTCTCTGATTAGACACCGAAATCTATTATTTTTAGAAAATGCTAGTCAGATGTTCAAGTTTCTAAGTAAACCTCTTTCTATTGCTCTCCTAAGAAAAAAACAAACATCCTACACAGTTTAGGTTATTCCTAACATGGCAAACACATGACTAATTCTGTATAAAAAAATGTAGTATCCTCAACAACAAAAAGGGACCAACCTTTGTCGATACTACGTTTGCACACACATGATGTCCCTATGCAAATATCTTGGTTTTTGTGACAATGATGAGAACATAGTACTAGTAACTTTGTATCTTCATTACTAAAACACAAGTCTAAAACTTATGGAAAGTTCAAACAATTTTAGAGCGAAGATGAAAATTATCATAACAAGAAGATAAAATTGTTGTGATCTCATCATGGAGCTGAATATCTGAGTTGAGAGTTTAGCAAACACTTAATGTAGTGTGGAATCATTTCACAACTCATGCCACCTAGAAACCACAGCGTAATTGTGTGTCTAAACGTGGTAATCATACTCTATTGGATATGGTGTGTTCTATGATGTCTCTTACCGATTTGTCACTATCATTTCGGGGTTATGCATTAGAGGCAACTTCATACAGTTTAAATAGGGAACCATCTCAATCGGTTGAGACAAAACTGTATGAATTATGGTTTGACAAGAAACCTCAGCTGTCGTTTCTCAAAGTTTCGGATGTGATGCTTATGTGAAGAGGCTTCCGCCTGATAAGATCAAACCCAAAGCAAAGAAGTGTGTCTTCATAGGATACCCTAAGGAAACAATTTGGTACACCGTATATCTTAGATCTGAAGGCAAGATCTTTCTTGCCAAGAATGGATCCCTACTAGACAAGGAGTTTCTCTCGAAGGAATTGAGTGGGAGGAAGGTAGAACTTGATGAGGTTATTGAACTATCACTTCAATTAGAGAGTAGCATGACACAGAAAGATGTTTCTGTAAATCCTACACCAATTCAAGAGGAAGCTAACGATGATGATCATGAAGGTTCAGATCAAGTCACCCTCATAAGTCGACAAGGACACGTACTTCCCCTGAGTGGTACAGTAATCCTGTCTTAGAGGTCATGTTGTTAGACATCAGTGAACCTACGAGCTATGAAGAAGCGATGGTGGGCGTGGATTCTGACAAATGGCTAGAGACCATGAAATCCGAGATAGGATCCTTGTATGAAAACCAAGTATAGACTTTTGAGGACTTACCTAATGATCGTAATGCCATTCAGAACAAATGGATCTTTAATAAAAATACGGATGCATACATCAATGTCACCGTTTACAAAGCATGACTTGTCGCAAAAGATTTTTCACAAGTTCAAGGAGTTGACTATGATGAGACTTTCTCACCCATAGCGACGCTTAAGTCCATCGGGATTATGTTAGCAATAGCTGCATTTCTCAATTATGAAATCTGGGAGATGGATGTCATAACAACGTTCTGTAATGGTTTTCTTAAGGAAGAGTTGTATCTGATGCAACCGGAAGGTTTTGTAGATTCCAAAAATGATGACAAAGTATGAAGGTCGAGCAATCCATTTATGGACTAGTGGAAGCATCTCGGAGTTGGAATCTTCGCTTTCATGAGGTGAACAAACCTTTTGGGTTCTTACAAGTTTATGGAGAATCTTGTATTTTATAAGGAAGTGAGTGGGAGCTCTATAATGTTTCTAATATTATATGTGGATGACATATTGCTGACTGGGAAAATATAGAATTTTCGGAAAGCATGAAGATATATTTGAACTAGAGTTTTTCATGAAAGACCTCGGAGAAGTTGCTTACATATTAGGAATCAAAATCTATAGAGATAGATTGAGACACTTAATAGGACTTTCACAAAGCACATACCTTAATAAGATTTTGAAGAAGTTCAAAATAGATCGGTCTAAGAAGGGGTTCTTGCGTGTTTTGCAAGGTGTGAGGTCGAGTAAGACTCAATGACCATCAACTGCAGAAGATAGAGAAAAGATGAGAGTCGCCCCCTATGCATAGGCCATAGGCTCTATCATGTATGCAATTATGTGCAAAAGACTGGATGTGTGCCTTGCTATAAGTATGGCCGGAAGGTTTCAATGTGATCCAAGTGTGGAACAGTGGACATCGGTCAAGAATATCCTTAAATACCTGAAGAGGACTAAGGAAATGTTTCTCGTTTATGGAGGTGGTCAAGAGCTCTTCGTAAATGGTTACATTGATGCTAGCTTTGACACTGATCCAGATGATTCTAACTCTCAAACCGAATACATATTTATTCTAAATGGTGGAGCAGTCAGCTGGTGTAGCTCCAAGAAAAGCATCGTAGGAGCATCTACATGTGAGGCGGAATATATAGCTACTTGGGATGCCGCACAGGAAGAAGTATGGATGAAGCAGTTCATAACGGATCTAGGAGTTGTGCCTAGTGCACTAGATGTGATGACTCTCCTTTGTGATAACACTCGTGACATTACCATTGTAAAGGATCCGAGGTTTCACAAGAAGACCAAGATAATAAAACACCGCTTCAATTTCATTTGCGATTACATCAAGGAGGAGTACATAGACATTTTCAAAGTACATACGGATCTCAATGTTGCGGATCCGTTGGCTAAACATCTCTCACAAGCAAAACATGAATGCAACTTGTAAATTGCGTTGGCTCTTTCCACACCGGATACGTATTTATTCTTAATGGGGGTGCAGTAAGCTGGTGCAGTTCCAAGCAAAGCGTCGTAGCAGATTCTACATGTGAAGCGAAGTACATGGCTGCCTCGGAGGCGGCTAAGGAGGGTGTCTGGATGAAGTAGTTCATGACGGATCTTGGAGTGGTGCCAAGTGCACTGGATCCAATAACCTTGTTCTATGACAACACTGGTGCCATTGCCTTAGCAAAGGAACCAAGGTTTCACAAGAAGACCAGACACATCAAACGACGCTTCAACCTCATCCGCGACTAAGTCGAGGAGGAGGACGTAAATATATGCAAAGTGCACACGGATCTGAATGTAGCAGACCCGCTCACTAAACCTCTTCCACGGCCAAAACATGATCGACACCAGAACTGTATGGGTGTTAGATTTATTACAATGTAATTCACATGGTGATGTGAGGGCTAGATTATTGACTCTAGTGCAAGTGGGAGACTGTTGGAATTATGCCCTAGAGGCAATAATAAATGTATAGTTGTTATTATAATTCCTGTATCAAGATAATAGTTTATTATCCATGCTATAATTGTATTGAATGAAGACTCATTTACATGTGTGGATACATAGACAAAACACCGTCCCTAGCATGCCTCTAGTTGGCTAGCCAGTTGACCTATGATAGTCAGTGTGTTCTGATTATGAACAAGGTGTTGTTGCTTGATAACTGGATCACGTCATTGGGAGAATCACGTGATGGACTAGACCCAAACTAATAGACGTAGCATGTTGATCGTGTCATTTTGTTGCTACTGTTTTCTGCTTGTCAAGTATTTATTCCTATGACCATGAGATCATATAACTCACTGACACCGGAGGAATGCTTTGTGTGTATCAAACGTCGCAACGTAACTGGGTGACTATAAAGATGCTCTACAGGTATCTCCGAAGGTGTTAGTTGAGTTAGTATGGATCAAGACTGGGATTTTTCACTCCGTGTGACGGAGAGGTATCTCGGGGCCCACTCGGTAATACAACATCACACACAAGCCTTGCAAGCAATGTAACTTAGTGTAAGTTGCGGGATCTTGTATTGCGGAACGAGTAAAGAGACTTGCCGGTAAACGAGATTGAAATAGGTATGCGGATACTGACGATCGAATCTCGGGCAAGTAACATACCGAAGGACAAAGGGAATGACATACGGGATTATACGAATCCTTGGCACTGAGGTTCAAACGATAAGATCTTCGTAGAATATGTAGGATCCAATATGGGCATCCAGGTCCCGCTATTGGATATTGACCGAGGAGTCTCTCGGGTCATGTCTACATAGTTCTCGAACCCGCAGGGTCTGCACACTTAAGGTTCGACGTTGTTTTATGCGTATTTGAGTTATATGGTTGGTTACCGAATGTTGTTCGGAGTCCCGGATGAGATCACGGACGTCACGAGGGTTTCCGGAATGGTCCAGAAACGAAGATTGATATATAGGATGACCTCATTTGATTACCGGAAGGTTTTCGGAGTTACCGGGAATGTACCGGGAATGACGAATGGGTTCCGGGAGTTCACCGGGGGGGCAACCCACCCCGGGGAAGCCCATAGGCATTGGGGGAGCCACACCAGCCCTTAGTGGGCTGGTGGGACAGCCCACAAGTGCCCAATGCGCCAAGAGAAGAAAAATCAAGAGGAAAGAAAAAAAAGGAAGGAGGTGGGAAGGGAGGGGGACTCCTCCCACCAAACCAAGTCCAACTCGGTTTGGGGGGGGGGAGTCCTACTCCCCTTGGCTCGGCCGACTCCTTGGGGGGTCCTTGGACCCCAAGGCAAGGCCCCCCTCCCTCCTCCTATATATATGGAGCAATTAGGGCTGATTTGAGACGACTTTCTCACGGCTGCCCGACCACATACCTCCACGGTTTTTCCTCTAGATCGCGTTTCTGCGGAGCTCGGGCGGAGCCCTGCTGAGACAAGGTCATCACCAACCTCCGGAGCGCCGTCACGCTGCCGGAGAACTCTTCTACCTCTCCGTCTCTCTTGCTGGATCAAGAAGGCCGAGATCATCGTCGAGCTGTACGTGTGCTGAACGCGGAGGTGCCGTCCGTTCGGTACTAGATCGTGGGACTAATCGCGGGATTGTTCGCAAGGCGGATCGAGGGACGTGAGGATGTTCCACTACATCAACCGCGTTCTCTAACGCTTCTGCTGTACGATCTACCAGGGTACGTAGATCACTCATCCCCTCTCGGAGATGGACATCACCATGATAGGTCTTCGTGCGCGTAGGAAAATTTTTGTTTCCCATGCGACGTTCCCCAACAGTGGCATCATGAGCTAGGTTCATGCGTAGATGTCTTCTCGAGTAGAACACAAAAGGTTTTGTGGGCGGTGATGTGCGCTTTGCTGCCCTCCTTAGTCTTTTCTTGATTCCGCGGTATTGTTGGATTGAAGCGGCTTGGACCGACATTACTCGTACGCTTACGAGAGACTGGTTTCATCGTTACGTGTAACCCCCTTTGCTCAAAGATGACTGGCAAGTGACAGTTTCTCCAACTTTAGTTGAATCGGATTTGACCGAGGAGGTCCTTGGATGAGGTTAAATAGCAACTCATATATCTCCGTTGCGATCCTACTAGATACCCTTGGCCACCACGTAAAACATGCAACAACAAAATTAGAGGACGTCTAACTTGTTTTTGCAGGGTATGATTGTGATGTGATATGGCCAACGATGTGATGTGATATATTGGATGTATGAGATGATCATGTTGTAATAGAAATATCGACTTGCATGTCGATGGTACGACAACCGGCAGGAGCCATAGGGTTGTTTTTATACTAACGTTTGTGCTTGCAGATGCGTTTACTATTTTGCTAGTATGTAGCTTTAGTAGTAATAGCATAAGTAGCACGACAACCCCGATGGCAACATGTTGATGGATGATCATGGTGTGGCGCCGGTGACAAGAAGTTCGAGCCGGTGCTTTGGTGATGGAGATCAAGAAGCACGTGATGATGGCCATATCATGTCACTTATGAATTGCATGTGATGTTAATCCTTTTATGCACCTTATTTTGCTTAGAACGACGGTAGCATTATGAGGTGATCTCTCACTAAAATTTCAAGACGAAATTGTGTTCTCCCCGACTGTGCACCGTTGCTACAGTTCGTCGTTTCGAGACACCACGTGATGATCGGGTGTGATAGACTCAACGTTCACATACAACGGGTGCAAAACAGTTGCGCACGCGGAACACTCGGGTCAAGCTTGACGAGCCTAGCATGTGCAGACATGGCCTCGGAACACATGAGACCGAAAGGTCGATCGTGAATCATATAGTTGATATGATTAGCATAGGGATGCTTACCACTGAAACTATACTCAACTCACGTGATGATCGTACTTGGGATAGTGTAAGTGGATCATGAACCACTCAAATGACTAGAGAGATGTACTTTTTGAGTGGGAGTTTAGCATATAATTTGATTAAGTTGAACTCTAATTATCTTGAACATAGTCTAAGTCCACTTTGAATATATTTTGTGTTGTAGATCATGGCTCACGCGACAGTCATCCTGAATTTTAATACGTTCCTAGAGAAAGCTAAGTTGAAAGATGATGGAAGCAACTTTGTAGACTGGGCTCGTAATCTTAAGCTAATCTTACAAGCTGGGAAGAAGGATTATGTCCTTAATGCTGCGCTAGGAGATGAACCACCCGCTACGGCTGATCAGGATGTTAAGAACGCTTGGTTAGCACGTAAGGAGGACTACTCAATAGTTCAATGTGCAGTCTTGTATGGTTTAGAACCGGGACTTCAACGTCGCTTTGAGCGTCATGGAGCATTTGAGATGTTCCAGGAGTTGGAGTTTATCTTTCAGAAGAACGCCCGGATCGAGAGGTATGAGACCTCCGATAAATTCTATGCTTGCAAGATGGAGGAAAACTCGTCTGTCAGTGAACATGTGCTCAAAATGTCTGGGTACTCAAACCGTCTAGCTGAACTGGGGATTGAACTCCCGCAAGAAGCTATCACTGACAGAATCCTTCAATCACTGCCGCCAAGCTATAAAGGCTTTGTATTGAACTACAACATGCAAGGGATGAACAAGTCTCCCGGCGAGTTGTTTGCGATGCTGAAAGTCGCAGAGTCTGAACTCCGTAAAGAGCATCAAGTGTTGATGGTGAGCGAGACCACTAGTTTCAAGAGAAACGGCAAAGACAAGAAGGGCAATTCGAAGAAGAGCGGCAAGCCTGTTGCCAATCTGCCGAAGAAACCCAAGGCTGGAACTAAGCCTGAAACAGAGTGCTTCTATTGCAAGGGTATGGGTCACTGGAAGCGCAATTGCCCCAAGTATCTGGCAGATAAGAAGGCGGGCAAAGAAAAATCAGGTATATTTGATATACATGTTATTGATGTGTACTTAACCGGCTCTCGTAGTAGTGCCTGGGTATTTGATACCGGTTCTGTTGCTCACATTTGCAACTCGAAGCAGGAACTGCGGAATAGACGAAGGCTGCCGAAAGACGAAGTGACGATGCGTGTAGGAAACGGTTCCAAGGTTGATGCAATCGCCGTCGGCACAGTGTCACTTCAGCTACCATCGGGATTAGTGATGAACTTAAATCATTGTTATTTAGTGCCTGCGTTGAGCATGAACATTATATCTGGATCTTGTTTATTGCGAGACGGTTACTCTTTTAAGTCTGAGAATAATGGTTGTTCAATTTCTATGAGTAACATCTTTTATGGTCATGCACCGAATGTGAGAGGATTGTTCATATTGAATCTTGATAGCGATACGCATATACATAACATCGAGACCAAAAGAGTTAGAGTAAACAACGATAGCACCATATTTTTGTGGCACTGCCGTTTGGGTCATATTGGTGTAAAGCGCATGAAGAAACTCCATGCTGATGGACTTTTGGAGCCACTTGACTTTGATTCACTTGACACGTGCGAACCATGCCTCATGGGCAAGATGACTAAAACTCCGTTCTCCGGAACAATGGAGCATGCAAGTGACTTGTTGGAAATCATACATACAGATGTGTGTGGTCCAATGAGCGTAGAGGCACGCGGCGGATATCGTTATTTTCTCACCTTCACTGACGATTTAAGTAGATATGGTTATGTCTACTTGATGAAGCACAAGTCTGAAACATTTGAAAAGTTCAAGCAATTTCAGACTGAAGTGGAAAATCATCGTAACAAGAAGATCAAGTTCCTACGGTCTGATCGTGGGGGTGAATATCTGAGTTTCGAGTTTGGTGCTCACTTAAGACAATGTGGAATTGTTTCGCAGTTAACACCGCCTGGAACACCACAGCGTAATGGTGTGTCCGAACGTCGTAATCGTACTTTGTTAGAGATGGTGCGATCTATGATGTCTCTTACTGATTTGCCGTTATCATTTTGGGGTTATGCATTAGAAACAGCTGCATTCACTTTAAATAGGGCACCATCAAAATCCGTTGAGACGACACCATACGAACTGTGGTATGGCAAAAGGCCAAAGTTGTCGTTTCTTAAAGTTTGGGGATGTGATGCTTACGTCAAAAAGCTTCAGCCTGAAAAGCTGGAACCCAAAGCGGAAAAATGCGTCTTCATAGGTTACCCAAAAGAGACAGTTGGGTACGCCTTCTATCTCAAATCCGAGGGCAAAGTGTTTGTTGCTAAAAACGGAGCTTTTCTCGAGAAGGAGTTTCTCTCGAGAGAATTGAGTGGGAGGAAGATAGAACTTGACGAGGTTGTCGAACCTCTCATCCCTCTGGATGGTGGCGCAGGGCAAGGGGAAACCTCTGTCGTTGCGACGCCGGTTGAGGAGGAAGTTAATGATGATGATCATGAAACTCCAGTTCAGGTTTCTGTTGAACCACGCAGGTCGACGAGATCACGCGCTGCTCCAGAGTGGTACGGTAATCCCGTCTTATCAATCATGTTGTTAGACAACAATGAACCTGCGAATTATGAAGAAGCAATGGTGGGCCCAGATTCCAACAAATGGCTAGAAGCCATGAAATCCGAGATAGGATCCATGTATGAGAACAAAGTGTGGACTTTGGAGATACTGCCTGAGGGTCGCAAGGCTATTCAGAACAAATGGATCTTTAAGAAGAAGACGGACGCTGACGGTAATGTGACCGTTTATAAAGCTCGACTTGTGGCAAAGGGTTTTTCACAAGTTCCAGGAGTTGACTACGATGAGACTTTCTCACCCGTAGCGATGCTTAAGTCCGTCAGAATCATGTTAGCAATAGCTGCATTTTTCGATTATGAAATCTGGCAGATGGATGTCAAAACGGCGTTCCTTAACGGTTTCCTTAAGGAAGAGTTGTATATGATGCAACCCGAAGGTTTTGTCGATCCTAAAAATGCTGACAAGGTGTGCAAGCTCCAGCGATCCATTTATGGACTGGTGCAAGCATCTCGGAGTTGGAACAAACGCTTTGATGAGGTGATCAAAGCATTTGGGTTTATACAAGTGGTTGGAGAATCTTGTATTTACAAGAAAGTGAGTGGGATCTCTGTGGCGTTTCTAATATTATATGTGGATGACATATTACTGATTGGAAACAACGTAGAGCTTTTGGAGAGCATAAAAGGTTACTTGAATAAAAGTTTCTCTATGAAGGACCTAGGAGAAGCTGCTTACATTCTAGGCATTAAGATCTATAGGGATAGATCAAAACGCCTGATAGGACTTTCACAAAGCACTTACCTTGATAAAGTTTTGAAGAGGTTCAAAATGGAACAGTCCAAGAAAGGGTTCTTGCCAGTTTTACAAGGTACGAGATTGAGTAAGACTCAGTGCCTAGCAACTGATGAAGATAGAGAGCATATGCGCTCCGTCCCCTATGCTTCAGCCATAGGTTCTATCATGTATGCGATGCTGTGCACTAGACCGGATGTTAGCCTGGCCATAAGTATGGCAGGTAGGTTCCAGAGTAATCCAGGAGTGGATCACTTGACAGCGGTCAAGAATATCCTGAAGAACCTGAAAAGGACTAAGGAGATGTTTCTCGTGTATGGAGGTGACGAAGAGCTCGCCGTAAAAGGTTACGTCGATGCAAGCTTTGACACAGATCCGGACGACTCCAAGTCGCAAACCGGATACGTATTTATTCTTAATGGGGGTGCAGTAAGCTGGTGCAGTTCCAAGCAAAGCGTCGTAGCAGATTCTACATGTGAAGCGGAGTACATGGCTGCCTCGGAGGCGGCTAAGGAGGGTGTCTGGATGAAGCAGTTCATGACGGATCTTGGAGTGGTGCCAAGTGCACTGGATCCAATAACCTTGTTCTGTGACAACACTGGTGCCATTACCTTAGCAAAGGAACCAAGGATTCACAAGAAGACCAGACACATCAAACGACGCTTCAACCTCATCCGCGACTACGTCGAGGAAGAGGACGTAAATATATGCAAAGTGCACACGGATCTGAATGTAGCAGACCCGCTCACTAAACCTCTTCCACGGCCAAAACATGATCGACACCAGAACTGTATGGGTGTTAGATTTATTACAATGTAATTCACATGGTGATGTGAGGGCTAGATTATTGACTCTAGTGCAAGTGGGAGACTGTTGGAATTATGCCCTAGAGGCAATAATAAATGTATAGTTGTTATTATAATTCCTGTATCAAGATAATAGTTTATTATCCATGCTATAATTGTATTGAATGAAGACTCATTTACATGTGTGGATACATAGACAAAACACCGTCCCTAGCATGCCTCTAGTTGGCTAGCCAGTTGACCTATGATAGTCAGTGTGTTCTGATTATGAACAAGGTGTTGTTGCTTGATAACTGGATCACGTCATTGGGAGAATCACGTGATGGACTAGACCCAAACTAATAGACGTAGCATGTTGATCGTGTCATTTTGTTGCTACTGTTTTCTGCTTGTCAAGTATTTATTCCTATGACCATGAGATCATATAACTCACTGACACCGGAGGAATGCTTTGTGTGTATCAAACGTCGCAACGTAACTGGGTGACTATAAAGATGCTCTACAGGTATCTCCGAAGGTGTTAGTTGAGTTAGTATGGATCAAGACTGGGATTTGTCACTCCGTGTGACGGAGAGGTATCTCGGGGCCCACTCGGTAATACAACATCACACACAAGCCTTGCAAGCAATGTAACTTAGTGTAAGTTGCGGGATCTTGTATTGCGGAACGAGTAAAGAGACTTGCCGGTAAACGAGATTGAAATAGGTATGCGGATACTGACGATCGAATCTCGGGCAAGTAACATACCGAAGGACAAAGGGAATGACATACGGGATTATACGAATCCTTGGCACTGAGGTTCAAACGATAAGATCTTTGTAGAATATGTAGGATCCAATATGGGCATCCAGGTCCCGCTATTGGATATTGACCGAGGAGTCTCTCGGGTCATGTCTACATAGTTCTCGAACCCGCAGGGTCTGCACACTTAAGGTTCGACGTTGTTTTATGCGTATTTGAGTTATATGGTTGGTTACCGAATGTTGTTCGGAGTCCCGGATGAGATCACAGACGTCACGAGGGCTTCCGGAATGGTCCGGAAACGAAGATTGATATATAGGATGACCTCATTTGATTACCGGAAGGTTTTCGGAGTTACCGGGAATGTACCGGGAATGACGAATGGGTTCCGGGAGTTCACCGGGGGGGGCAACCCACCCCGGGGAAGCCCATAGGCATTGGGGGAGCCACACCAGCCCTTAGTGGGCTGGTGGGACAGCCCACAAGTGCCCAATGCGCCAAGAGAATAAAAATCAAGAGGAAAGAAAAAAAAAGGAAGGAGGTGGGAAGGGAGGGGGACTCCTCCCACCAAACCAAGTCCAACTCGGTTTGGGGGGGAGTCCTCCCCCCCTTGGCTCGGCCGACTCCTTGGGGGGTCCTTGGACCCCAAGGCAAGGCCCCCCTCCCTCCTCCTATATATATGGAGCAATTAGGGCTGATTTGAGACGACTTTCTCACGGCTGCCCGACCACATACCTCCACGGTTTTTCCTCTAGATCGCGTTTCTGCGGAGCTCGGGCGGAGCCCTCCTGAGACAAGGTCATCACCAACCTCCGGAGCGCCGTCACGCTGCCGGAGAACTCTTCTACCTCTCCGTCTCTCTTGCTGGATCAAGAAGGCCGAGATCATCGTCGAGCTGTACGTGTGCTGAACGCGGAGGTGCCGTCCGTTCGGTACTAGATCGTGGGAGTGATCACGGGATTGTTCGCGGGGCGGATCGAGGGACGTGAGGACATTCCACTACATCAACCGCGTTCTCTAACGCTTCTGCTGTACGATCTACAAGGGTACGTAGATCACTCATCCCCTCTCGTAGATGGACATCACCATGATAGGTCTTCGTGCGCGTAGGAAAATTTTTGTTTCCCATGCGACGTTCCCCAACATTTATCCCTAATGGCAACAATACAAATACGTTCCATGTCCCCTTCTGTCACTGGGATTGAGCACCGCAAGATTGAACCCATCACAATGCACCACTCCCACTTAAGATAAACCAATCTAGTAGGCCAAATTAAACCCACAGATCGGAGAGAAACATGAAGCTATCGTAATCATGCATATAAGAAACTATCAAAGGCTCAATATATTTTATTGTATAATCTGATCATAAACCCACAAATAATTGGATCCCAACAAACACAATGCACAGAAGATTACATCGAATAGATCATCGCGGGAATCATAATGAACTTTGTATTGAAGATCATAGAGAGAGATAGCCATCTAGGTACTAGCTATGAACCCCTAGATCTATGGTAGACTACTCATACATCACCATTGGAGCAGCAAGGTTGATGTAGAGGCCCTCCATGTTTGATCCCCCTCTAGCAGGGCACTTGAATAGGGCTCTAGATGGGATCACGGTGGAATAAAGAATTGCGGCGGCAGAAAAAGTATTTCGGGTGGATCTCTTGTGTTTTCTCGATTTTAGAAGATTTATAGAGGCGGAGTTAGGTCACGAGGTGCTAGGGGGTGGTCCCAAGCCATCAGGGCGCGCCCTATTGGCTTTGCACGATCTCGTGTGGCGTGTGGCCTCCCTCCAAAGCTTCCAAGTCTTATTTTTGTCTAGAAAAAATCATAAATTTTGTTTGTTGCATTTGGACTTCGTTTGGTATTGATTTCCTGAAAAGCCACAAACACATAGAAAATCGCAAGTGGCAGTAGATACTGGTTTAATAGGTTAGTTCCCAAAAATGGTATAAACAACATATAAATGCATATAAAATATCCAAGAATGATAATATAATAGCATGGAACAATAAAAACTATAGATACGTTGGAAACATATCAGCATCCCCGAGCTTAATTAGTGCTGGTCCTCGAGTAGGTAAATCATAAAAACATTTTTTTATCTATCATGCTAACTAACATGCAACCTTTTTCTGGTATGATCATTGAGAAACGATGAACTAATAAACATCAACATAGGAATATCCATAAACATAAATGACACAATCATTAACTTTAAAAATATATGATCCCTTAAGAATGTTACTCCCCACCCATTTTATCATATTACCATGGCATGGCTCCTTCTTCACCACATAATTACAAATGAGGATCACCATGGTGTTAAGTGAGGCAATTGGATCATACTTCTAATGTGCTTCAACATTTTCAACTCCACTCAATGCATGGGATTGAACCATGAACATAACATATGGGTGGAATTGAATATGGTGGTAGATATCAAAAATAAGTAAAAGTGGAAAAGGAAGTATCACATCAACTAGCCGAACCGATGGTCTATGAATATGCTCGTCAATCGATATCAACGCAGAGAGTAGGGATTGCCATACAACGGATGCACTAGACCTATCAGTGTATGAATGATCAACGGAAGCTAAGTGGGTATGCACCCAACTTGCTTGCTCATGAGGACCTCACGCGTTTGAGGAAGCCCATAATCAAAATATGCAAGCCAAGTTCTATAAGGAAACAATCTGAGTAGCATATGGAAATGGCAACTCATGAGAATCTCTATATGAAGAACATGATGCTTTCTCTAAGAACGAGTGAAAAAATAAGTTGTAGCATTGTCCCTTCTCTCTTTTCTCTCATTTTTTCTTTCCCTTTTTTATCCCTTTTTTCTTTTTCTTTTTTTCTGTGGGGACCCCGACTTACTAGTCGAGAATCGCCGTGCTCAGTGATCCCGATCAATGCTCACCAAACAGAGATACCGAATAAAGATTCTTACATCCAAGTACCGATTATTAGAACACGTGACCGAAGGGTCAAGTTCACAAGACAGGGCCTAAGGCCAAATCATACAGATGCACTAATAGCGGAAAACAAAGGGCTAAGCGGGTGCCCATGCCATCAAGCCTACACCGACAGACATTCTGACTCGGAAGCGTCCTAGTTTGTAGGGGTGTCTCTGAAGACGTACTCATCTCCAAACTCTGGTCCTTCCATGTCTGGTTAATAACATAACCAGTGGCAAGCCAATGACTACTTTGAATGTACTCGCAAACAGCCCATGATATAATCAACGAAAGTGAAGGATAACAATATCATGCATCTTTAGTGTAACTCATCTGGGTGGAATGATCATGAATATGCATCAAGTTTAAGAATTACTCTTGAAGAACAGGTTACACATATCAATATATATGTCGAGGGCTGAACCATCCGGGTTCACCCTATATGCCAAGTCACCAAACTTGGTCATATCATTGCTATCATAGCAACACCTTTCTTATCACCACACAGACACACACACACACTCACACACACTTGGTTTATGCGGAAACAACTGGACGTAGTTAAAGCAGGATTACTCAACTGTCCTTGACCGTGGACACAGCTATTCGAATAGTTTACACTCTATAGAGGTAGTACGCTGGACCCACGAGATCCGGGAAACTTCCGTGTCATCGACGACTCGCGGTATATCGCATACCCAAGGTAAGTACCCGATCAATGCCTTTCCCCTGACGATACTAGGCAAAGAGATCCACTCGATTGGTACCCAGCCCACATGTTGTATGTCTTACAAGCACCAACTCTGGACAGTACCAACCATGCGGGGACCAACGGTGTGACTGGAACTCATAAAAATGGCATAGTCGTCCTACCCGGCATGACCCCATCATGAGAGTGATCACACATCACTCCCGCCACTGGTAATGTGGCTCTTTGCTAGCACCGACCAGAGTAATTAACATAGCCCCGTCCCATAAGGGGTAACGTGGTCGTGCTGGTAAGGTTGGGATGGTCGACACATCATAAATCTATTCCCATTTCCGAAACCATACTCACACAAATACCGGGTGCATCACTTCACCAAAAGTGACCACCTAACTCATCATCACCCTCGGGCATTAGTGGCACCCGATGGGTTTTTAGTAAACTCTTTCTTTATGTCAAAAACATGCTCATGATGAATCTACATATATATTTACTTGTCAACATGGTATTAGCAGGACCCTAAAGGGTAGGGTCAAGCTCAATGCATGTGCTCCGGGGGAGCCTTCGGTAAAATCATATCAAATGATTACCGACACTTATGATCATATGCAACGGGAATACTTGCTATTTTAACTTGCAAAGTAACATATGCTCAGTCATGGTCAAAGGGATTCTTGCCTTGGTCAGCTAAGTATCCGGGGTCTTCGAGGTCTTCCGCTCCGATTCCCTCGTCACACGGATTTTCTATCGTCGATAAAACAGTAAATAAGAAATAGCTCACACAGAAACAGTCCACAAAGTTATTTTAAAAATGTTCTCTAATACTGATAAATCTAAGGTATCATTTAAAAATTATTTGCCTTAGTTTTTCTTGAAGGAATATTTTTCAAATCAACCAAACAGACGCAAAACTATTCTTAATTTAGTCCTTTTTATTAATATAAAATAGAATAGTTGTTGGAAAAATTCTTCTAAGCATATCATTAAATACTACACATTTTTAGAAGAAATACAGTGGAAGAATCATATTTTTACACTGGTTAAATGTTTTTATAAAAATCTTAGAAACCAGGATTTAAAAATAAAAGAAAAACCGCTTACACCTGGCCTGGCTCGACCCAGAGCTGGGCTGGCCCATGGCCAACCGACAGCCTGCCCAGGCGCGCGCGCCGTCAGGTTTGAACCTGACGCTCGGGGCTCTGCGGTCAGTGGCCGAGGTCAGCGCGGGGGAGGAGGCTGGGCCACCGACAGGTGGGACACACCTGTCGGGGTCGTCTCCTACCTCTGGCCAGAGAGGACGAGGAGAACGCCGACGAGGTTGCCGACACGCTCATGCCCCAACGAACACAGGAATGGGTTCGGCTTACTGTCGCCTACATGCTCGTGGTTGAAACAACGATGGGGAGGCAGGGGTTCGCCGGCGACGAGGAGGCCGTGGCGGGGGAGTTTCGGGAGGTGGTCGAGGGGTTGGCTAGAGACACGGAAAAGCTCGGGCGAGTTGGGGAAAAGCTTCCTGGGATCGAGAGAGTCAGTTTGGTGGGTCGAGGTGCGCAGGTGCCGTCGTGTAGCCGGAGATCGACCGGAGCTCCGAGGCGGAAGGGCCTCGGTCGATCTCGAGCACCGGGGCTCTGCTGGTTTGCTGGGGTAGCTAGGGAGGTACTAGAGATCGTGGTGAAGCTATCTGAGGGGTGCTGGAGCGAGGGGGCTATTTATAGGCCCGCGACGGTGAGCTGATTTGGGAGCGCTGGTGACTCACCGTGTCGCGCATGGGGTGTAGAGAGAGGCTGGGGTCGAAAGCACGGTCTCAGGACGTGGTTTTGGACCGCCCGAACCATCTGGAGCAGAGAGAGAGAGAGGGGAGTCGAGCATTCGTGGCCGCGCAACACTGGCCGGTTCTGGTGCGCGCGGGCACGCGTCGCGCGAGCTTTGGCATGGGAGAGGAGGGGCCCTGAGGCTTGCTCGACGCAGAAGGGTTGTTGGGGAAGAGGTTGGACATCTCGGGGGAGGCTGGAACTGGCCGAGGGCGTGGCCCACACCTCGGTGACTCTCTGTAGCGCACCCAGAGCGCAGTTTTGGCATGCCACGGCATGCTGGTGCGCTCTGAGGCACTTTGGACGTGTCTAGCATGTCCTGGCACTGGCTGGGGGTGTGGCTAGCCGTTTGGTTCTTGTGGGGGCTTCGGCTGGTCAAGGGAGGCAAGAATTACTCGTGCTGTCAGTCATGAACTGAGATCTAAATTGGGGTTTTGGCTTTTCCACTTTGAACCAGTGAGGGGCCAGTTGACTGGGGTTAGACACAGGTGCTCGCCACTTAGTCTATAAGTTTGAAGCAAAGGAGTTTGGTTTAGCTGTGGTAAGGTGGCTTTTTCCTATCTGTTAGAAGGTGTTCGACAGTGGGTTTAGGGGGTTGCACCCCATCACTGGTGCTGCAACTTAACATGTTTGGGTTTGGTGGTAAACCATGGAGTTTCACCAATTTTGAGCTCCAAAGGACAAGTTTAGCTTTGTAAACTTGAAAACACTCCAATATGACCAGATCTGTCCCTTCCAAAGGGAGTGTGGGCAAACTAAGTCCCACAAATCCCATTTTTGGTGTGGAATCCTCATTTGAGGTATTAGGCACTCCTGCAAAGTTTTAGCATCATTGGACAAACTTTGCTATGTAGAGTTGCTCTAACTTGATTTTGGACACATAGGGTTTTTGGGTTATTTGGGGTCCTTATCCACCTTTGATCAAGGTGAAACTTTATGTGGACACCAAACAAGGCTTAGGGATAACACTGGAATTTTCTAGGAATTTATTGAGAATATTTCCTTTGGAAATATTTCAAAATGCCAAAACAGACAAAAATATCTTTTATAGTTTTAATCAATAAATATAATATAAAATGGGGTTTAAAATCCTATGTATGGAAAGTATATGTTCTTCTGATCATCTCTAAATTTAAGCAGATTTTTCTAAAGCAGAAAAGTATTTTTCCATGTTGGAATACCAATTCTCGCCTTAGAAATGAACAGGTTATTTAATTAGGAAAATAGTCACAAAAAAAATATTTTTGTGGTTTTGAAATATAAAGATACTTTAAAATCATATTACCAAACATGAGTAGAGGCATTGCTTGCTATCAAGGACATGTAGTGCAACTCAAGGTGGTTTTACCTTGGTCAGAAATAAGCAAGGATTTTTTTGGAAATCAGTATAATTACCAAAAGACTTTAGGGTTTTAAATCCTCACATGATCAAGCATACAAGCATACAATGTGAATCATGGCACTCACAACATTAGTTTTGAAAAAGTTTTAACAAGCTCAGAATTTCACAATACACACAAGTGATAGCAAAAATAGGGTGTGACAGACCTATCCCCCTTACAAGAATCTCGTCCCCGAGATTCCTAAGCTAGGTGCTAAAAAGGTGTGGAAACTCAGATCGGAGATAGTCTTCACGCTCCCATGTAGCTTCGGCTTCGGTGTGGTTGCTCCATTGAACCTTGAAATACTTGATGGTGCGGCTTCTGGTGCATCGCTCTGCTTCGTCCAGAATGCGGATTCACCTCTCACGGTAGGTGAGATTAGACTGAAGGTCAATGGCCCGGTGATCAATGTCCTTGTAAGGATCGGAACGACTTGGCGCTTGGAGACACTTCCAAAGTTGTGACACATGGAAGACGTTGTGCACACCTGAAAATTCCGGAGGTAACTCCAACTGATAAGTAACCTCTCCACGCCTAGTCGTGATCTTAAATGGCCCAATGAACCTTGGAGTGAGTTTCCCCTTAACGTGGAAACGCTTGGTTCCCTTAAGAGGTGTGACACGGAGGTACACTAGGTCTCCGAGATTGAACTCCACATACCTGCGGCGAGAGTCCGCATAACTCTTTTGTCGCGACTTGGCTGCTTTCAGATTTTCTTGGACTAATTGCACCTTCTCTTCTGCCCTGTGCAAAACTTCTGGTCCGAAAATCAGCCCGTTTCCGGTCTCAGACCATTTGAGCGGGGTGCGGCATTTCCGTCCGTACAGCACTTCGAACGGGGCCATCTGGAGACTAGACTGGTAGATGTTGTTGTATGAAAACTCAGCGAACGGCAGACAGTCTTCCCATTTGACTCCGTGCGCTAGGACGCATGCGCGGAGCATATCTTCGAGTATCTGATTCACCCTTTCCGTCTGTCCTCCCGTCTGCGGGTGGAAGGTGGTGCTAAAAGAGAGCTTGGTACCGAGGGCCTCTTGAAGTTTCCTCCAAAATCTTGAGGTGAACTGCGTGCCTCGGTTAGATACAATCTCCTTGGAAATTCCATGAAGGCTTACTATGCGCTCGATATAGAGACTAGCCAACTTGTTCCCGACATAGGTGGTGTTGACAGGGATAAAATGGGCCACTTTGGTGAAATGGTCGACAATAACCCATATCGAGTTATGGCCCTTGCTAGATCTTGGTAAGCTGGTAATAAAATCCATCCCTACCTTGTCCCACTTCCATTCCGGCACCTTGAGAGGTTGTAGCATCCCTACGGGTCGCTGATGCTCAGCCTTAACTTGTTGGCACACATCGCACTTGGCCACATACGTCGCAATCTCCCTCTTCATTCCGTGCCACCAGAATTTTCCTCGGAGATCTTGATACATCTTGGTACCACCGGGGTGAATGGAGTAGGGTGTATCATGAGCTTCCCGTAGGATCAGATCCTTAAGTTCAGCCTTGTTGAGTACGCATAAACGTTTCCCAAACCACACCACTCCTTGATCATCCTCCAAGAATCCTCGGGCCTTGCCTTCTTGAATCTTCTTCTTGATACCTTCAATGCTCTTGTGACCCTTCTGGGCTCCCTTGATGTCGTATTCTAGCATTGGTTTGACTTCGAGGTTATCTAGGAATCCAGATTCCACTAGTTCCAATCCGAAGTTCTCCAATTCTTCATATAAGGCAGGCTGCCTTTCCTTAAGCATGACGTTTAAGGTGCTGGTCTTCCGGCTAAAGGCATCGGACACTACGTTAGCCTTACCGGGGTGATATTGAATGCTGAGGTCGTAGTCCTTGATTAACTCCAACCATCTCCGTTGCCTCATATTCAATTCCCTTTGGGTGAAGATATACTTCAGACTCTTGTGGTCGGTGTATATTTCACATCGCTTGCCCAGAAGGTAATGTCGCCATGTCTTTAGGGCATGCACTACTGCTGCCAACTCGAGATCATGGGTGGCATAATTTTCCTCATGCGGGCGCAGTTGCCGGGACAAGTATGCCACGACTCTGCCATCCTGCATTAGAACCCCACCTAGCCCGGTCCTTGAGGCATCGCAATATATCACGAACTCCTTGTTGATATCTGGAGTGGCCAATACCGGGGCGGTGGTTAGCCTCTTCTTCAACTCTTGGAAGCTTTCCTCACATTCCGGCGTCCATTCGAACTTCTTGCCTTTCTTCAAAAGCTGAGTCATAGGTCGCGCGATGCGGGAGAATCCTTCTACGAACTTGCGGTAATATCCTGCGAGTCCGAGGAAGCTCCTGACTTCCTTCACGTCGATTGGTGACTCCCAATTGGTTACCGTGGTAATCTTAGAGGGATCAACTGCCAATCCACTTGTTGTCATGGTATGACCCAGAAATCCAACTTCGTTCAGCCAAAACTGGCATTTGCCGAACTTGGCATACAGTTGGTGCTCTCAAAGCTTTTCCAATACTAACCTCAAGTGTTGCTCATGCTCTTCTTCAGACTTGGAAAAGATTAATATGTCGTCAATGAATACGACGACAAACTTGTCAAGGTATTCCCTGAAGACCTTATTCATGAGTTACATGAAGTAAGCTCGGGCATTCGTCAATCCAAAGGACATGACAGTGCATTCGTACAAACCGTACCGAGTCACAAATGTCGTCTTCGGAATGTCTTCGGGTCGAATCTTTAGCTGGTAATATCCAGATCGGAGGTCGATCTTGGAGAATACCTTGGCTCCATTTAGCTGGTCGAACAAGTCTTCGATCTTGGGAAGTGGATACTTGTTCTTGATCGTGACCTCATTGAGAGAACGGTAATCAACGCAAAGTCGGATTGTCCCGTCCTTCTTGGACACGAAGAGAACAGGTGATCCCCAAGGTGACGCACTCGGACGAGTAAACCCTTTCCTGAGTTTCTCATCCACTTGCTTCTTCAACTCCGCTAGCTCTTTGGATCCCATCGTGTAAGGCTTCTTATAGATAGGCCTTGATCCGGGCATGAGTTCGATGATGAACTCGATGTCCTGGTCAGGAGGCATCCCTGGTAGCTCATCAGGAAAGACGTCCGGGTATTCACAGACTATTGGCACTCGGTCGAGCCCTTCCTCTGATAGGCTGTTAACTCGCGGCACTCGAGTGGGTACTGGCTGAGAGACATACTTGACTTTGACCCCTTGGTCACTTGTCATGGTAATGGTCCTGTTAACACAGTCCAAGATACTCTGATGCTTGGCCAACCAGTCCATACCGAGAATTACTTCTAGGCCTTGCAACTTAAGCACAATGAGATCCGCTAAGAAACTCGTCCCATTGATAATTATCCCGACCTTCCTACACCCTAGGTTGGTCGTCAAAACTGCTCCCGGGGTTTGAATTTCCATATGCCCACGAAGCAAGGTGGGTTCTAGACCACACTTTTTCGCAAACTTTTGCATAACAAAGGAATGCGAAGCACCACAATCAAACAATACTGTTGCTGGGGTAGAGTTGACGAGGAACGTACCCAGAATGCAGTCCGGGTCTTCCTGTGCCTCTTTTGTGGAAATATGATTAATCCGCCCCTTGCTGTGACACTACTGATTCCAGGGAGCCTGGTTCTTTCCTGGTGCTCCTTGGCCTGGATTTGGTGCATTGGGGCACGGAGCACCGGATTTCTTGTTGGGGCACTGCCTGGAATAGTGCCCTGGTTGTCCACACCTGAAACAGGTAACATGCGCTGGAAGGTTGGTCTTGCCCCCACCGTTGTTCGGCGGAGTGCTTGCTGGCTTGGTGTTGACTTGCTGCTGCGGTTGGTAGTTCTGTCGGAATGTTGGATGCTTGTATTGTTGCTGTTGATAGTTGGGTCTTGCCGGGGCTGACTGCCATGGTCATGGTTTCACGCTAATCGGTCCTCCACTACCCATTAGCTTGCGCTTACGGGTGTCTTCCATTGCACGATGCTTGTCTTCCAACATAAGAGCCTTATTAACCAGGTCACTGAAGGTCCGACATTCACAAACAACCAGCTGATACTGGAGTGACTGTTGCAGTCCTTCCAGAAAGCTCTCTACTTTGGCAGCCTCAGTGCTGACGTCTTCAGGTGCGTATCTTGATAGGAGGTTGAACTTCTGCAAATACTCCTTGACAGATCCACTGCCTTGCTTTAAGGCTCGGAATTCTCACTTCTTAATGGTCATCATTCCCGGAGGAATGTGAGCGGCGCAGAATCCATCCTTGAACACGGCCCAAGTGATGACTTGCCCGGCTCGCATGATCTGAAATCCATCCCACCAGGCTCTGGCTGTGCCTCCGAGACAATGGGTTGCATAGAGGACTTTCTCGTTGTCATCAGTGCACTTGATCAGCGGGAGAAGGTCTTCAATAGTGCGGATCCAATCATCGGCATCCAAGGGTTCAGTCGTCTCCGTGAATATGGGTGGCGTAGTCTGCATAAACTCAGAGAGAGTTGAGCGACCGTTGCAATTCCCGTTCTGCGGTGGGTGGTTCACCAAGGTTTGAGCCAGCTGCCGGATAGCAACATTGTTGGCTTGACACTCCTCTCGAAGAGCTTGAAGGAACTGAGCCATGGTCAAGCTTTGAGGAGGAGGCGGTGGTGGTGGAACATTGTCTTGCTGTGCGTGGTGATCTCCAGCTTGAGCTTCCCCTCCGGTTCCTGCTCCTATCCTGAAGAGGCAGAGCCAGGGTTGCCGAAGGTGCTTTTGCGAGTTGCATTCACCATCCTGTTAGGGGAGCATACAGGTCTTTTTTGTCGAACTGGTTGTACTCGAAAGGGATGACGTTCTAGTAAAGAGGGGGTCTGGTGTCGTGCTAGTGTGCAAGATTTTTATGACAATGGTTTGAAAAGAACTACTGCATTAAATTTAAAACAAGTGATGTAGTCGATCACAAGCTGCTTAAGGCAGAATGCGACTTGCATCCAACAGGTTCACACAACATCCGGGGTCATAAAATCCTGATACAAGAACTCCTACGCTCGATACATCCTACGCTGCTAAGTGATCGACTGTGCGGTCTCATAAGCCGGCTCTGTGGGATCTTCGTCTTCATCTTCCTCTCTATCTTCATCTTGATTAGTGCTTCCCTTCCTTGAGGGAGTAGGGAAAGGAAGCGGACCATCTCGACGTATCTTGGTTGGCGAGGTAGCGAAGAGTTCGGTGTACTCTTCTGCGGTTAAACGACGACTCTGAAGATGAACGGCCTGAAGCGGGGGCATTCCTCCTCGGAAAGCAAAACCAGGTGATATTACGGGTGCTCCTTCTTTCTTCACCTTGCGGTTCTTCATCTTCTCCATATGAAGTAGGTCCTTGACTTGGTGCAGCTCTTAGCGGATCCTAGTCGACTCCTTGATCAAAAGATGTGTCAACGTGTCTGAGGAGAGGCTGAAGTAGGTCTGAAACCTCAATGGCGTCCCGTCCTCGGATGAGGGGTTGAGTGTCCAACTCCCGTCTACCTTATCCTTAACAAAAGGTAGGTGACGAGTAGCTGGCTCATCTGCCATCTCAGAAAGGATGTCGGGGAGTCGCGCGAGTGCCTCTCGTGCTGCAGTCTCCACGACCAACATCAGATCCTCCATCTGTGGCCCTTCAAAGAACCAGCTAGTTGGGGAGTCGTTAGCCTTTACTATCATGTCCACGTGATACTCCTTGGTGTCGGCGTTGACCCAGTGTTTGTGGTAGAGAAAGACGGGTGTGCGACGTACTTCACACTTCTCGAGGCTATCGCTCAAAAGCAGAGGAAAGCCCGTTTCCAGAAGCATCTAGGGTACGGCGGCCATCTACAAGGTGTAGAGGAGAGGGTTAGAAATATTTAGTGGGTGCGGTTCTCAGGTCAATCTTATGTGCACTAATCATTTTGGCTATCGCCCATGATACCTAAGGCTTCCTATAGTCAGGATGGCTCTGATACCAGCTCTATGGGGACCCCGACTTACTAGTCGAGAATCGCCGTGCTCAGTGATCCCAGAGATCAATGCTCATCAAACACAGATACCGAATCAAGAGTCTTACATCCAAGTACCGATTATTACAACACGTGACCGAAGGGTCAAGTTCACAAGATAGGGCCTAAGGCCAAATCACTCAGATACACTGATAGCGGAAAACAAAGGGCTAAGCGGGTGCCCATGCCTTCAAGCCTACAACTACAGGCATTCTGACTCGGAAGCGTCCTAGTTCGCAGGGGTGTCTCCAAAGACGTACTCATCTCCAAACTTCGGTCCTTCCATGTCTGGTCAATAACATAACCAGTGGCAAGCCAATGAGTACTTTGAATGTACTCGCAAACAGCCCATGATATAATCAACGAAAGTGAAGAATAACAATATGATGCATCTTTAGTGTAACTCATCTGGGTGGAATGATCATGAATATGCATCAAGTTTAAGAATTACTCTTGAAGAACAGGTTACAGATATCAATATATCAGTCGAGGGCTGAACCATCCGGGTTCACACTATATGCCAAGTCACCGAACTTGGTCATATCATTGATATCATAGCAACACCTTTCTTATCACCACACACACACACACTCACACACACTTGGTTTATGCAAAAATAACTGGACGTAGTTTAAGCAAGATTACCAAACTGCCCTTGACCGTGGACACGACTATTCGAATAGTTTACACTCTGCAGAGGTAGTACGCTGGACCCACGAGATCCGGGAAACTTCCGTGTCATCCACGACTCGCGGTATATCACATACCCGAGGTAAGTACCCGATCAATGCCTTTCCCCTGACGATACTAGACAAAGAGATCCACTCGATTGGTACCCAGCCCACATGGTGTACGTCTTACGAGCACCAACTCTGGATAGTAGCAACCATGCGGGGACCAACGGTGTGACTGGAACTCATAAAAATGGCATAGTCGTCCTACCCAGCACGACCCCATCATGAGAGTGACCACACATCACTCCCGCCACTGGTAATCTGGCACTTTGCTAGCACCGACCAGATTAATTAACATAGCCCCGTCCCATAAGGGGTAACGTGGTCGTACTGGTAAGGTTGGGACGGTCGACACATCATAAATCTATTCCCATTTCCGAAACCATACTCACACAAATACCGGGTGCATCACTTCTCCAAAAGTGACCACCTAACTCATTATCACCCTTGGGCATTAGTGGCACCCGACGGGGTTTTAGTAAACTCTTGCTTTATGTCAACAACATGCTCATGATGAATCTACATCTATCTTTACTTGTCAACATGGTATTAGCAGGACCCTCAAGGGTAGGGTCAAGCTCAATGCATGTGCTCCGGGGGAGCCTTCGGTAATATCATATCAAATGATTACCGGCACTTATGATCATATGCAACGCGAATACTTGCTATTTTAACATGCAAAGTAACATATGCTCACTCATGGTCAAAGGGCTGCTTGCCTTGGTCAGCTAAGTATCCGGGGTCTTCAAGGTCTTCCGCTCCGATTCCCTCGTCACACGGATTTTCTGTCGTCGATAAAACAGTAAATAAGAAATAGCTCACAGAGAAACAGTCCACAAAGTTATTTTAAAAATGTTCTCTAATACTGATAAATCTAAGGTATCATTTTAAAAAAATTGCCTTAGTTTTTCTTGAAGGAATATTTTTGAAATCAACCAAACAGACGCAAAACTATTCTTAATTTAGTATTTTTTATTAATATAAAATAGAATAGTTGTTGGAAAAATTCTTCTAAGCATATCATTAAATACTACACATTTTTAGAAGAAAAACAGTGGAAGAATCATATTTTTACACTGGTTAAATGTTTTTATAAAAATCTTAGAAACCAGGGTTTAAAAATAAAAGAAAAACCGGCTAACTCCCGGCCTGGCTCAGCCCAGAGCTGGGCTGGCCCATGGCCAGCCGACAGCCTGCCCAGGCGCGCGCGCCGTCAGGTTTGAACCTGACGCGCGGGACCCTGCGCTCAGCGGCCGAGGTCAGCGCGGGGGAGGAGGCTGGGCCACTGACAGGTGGGGCACACCTGTCGGGGTCGTCTCCTACCTCTGGCCAGAGAGGAGGAGGAGAACGTCGACGAGGTTGCCGACGCGCTCATGCCCCCAATGAACACAGGAATGGGTTCGTCTTACTTTCGCCTACCTGCTGGTGGTCGAAACAACGACGGGGAGGCAGGAGTTCGCCGGCGACGAGGAGGCCGTGGCGGAGGAGTTTCAGGAGGTGGTCGAGGGGTTGGCTAGAGACACGGAAAATCTCAGGCGAGTTGGGGGAAAGCTTCCTGGGATCGAGAGGGTCAGTTTGGTGGGTCGAGGGGCGCAAGAGCCGTCGTGTAGCCGGATATTGACTGGAGCTCTGAGGCGGAGGGGCCTCGGTCGATCTCGAGCACCGGGGCTCTACTGGTTTGCTGGGGTGGCTAGGGAGGTACTAGAGATCGTGGTGAAGCTATCTGAGGGGTGCTGGAGCGAGGGGGAGGGCTATTTATAGGCCCGCAACGGTGAGCAGATTCGGGAGCGCCGGTGACTCATCGTGGCGCGCATGGGGGTGCAGAGAGAGGCTGGGGTCGAAACCACGGTCTCAGCACGTGGTTTTGGACCGCCCGAACCATCTATAACAGAGAGAGAAAGAGGGGGGAGTCGAGCATTCGTGGCCGCTCAACCCTAGCCGGTTCTGGTGCGTGCGGGCACGCGTCGCGTGAGCTCTAGCATGGGAGACGAGGGGCCGTGAGGCTTGCTCGATGCAGAAGGGTTGTCGGGGAAGAGGTTGGACATCTCGGGGGAGGCTGGAACTGGCCGAGGGCGTCGCCCCCACCTTAGTGACTCCCCAGAGCGCACTTTTGGCATGCCACGGCATGCTGGTGTGCTCTGAGGCACTTTGGACGTGTCTAGCATGTCCTGGCACTGGCTGGGGGTGTGGCTAGCCGTTTGGTTCTTGTGGGAGCTTCGGCTGGTCAAGGGAGGCAAGAATTACTGGTGCTGTGAGTCATGAACTGAGATCTAAATTGGGGTTTTTGGCTTTTCCACTTTGAACCAGTGAGGGGCCAGTTGACTGGGGTTAGACACAGGTGCTGGCCACTTAGTCTATGAGTTTGAAGCAAAGGAGTTTGGTTTAGCTGTGGCTAAGGTGGCTTTTTCCCATCTGTCAGAAGGTGTTCGACAATGGGTTTAGGGGGTTAAACCCCACCACCGGTGCTGCAACTTAACATGTTTGGGTTTGGTGGTAAACCATGGAGTTTCACCAATTTTGAGCTCCAAAGGACAAGTTTAGCTTTGTAAACTTGAAAACACTCCAATATGACCAGATCTATCCCTTCCAAAGGGAGTGTGGGCAAACTAAGTCCCACAAATCCCATTTTTGGTGTGGAACCCTCATTTGAGGTATTAGGCACTCCTGCAAAGTTTTAGCATCATTGGACAAACTTTTCTATGTAGAGTTGCTCTAACTTGATTCTGGACAGATAGGGTTTTTGGGTTATTTGGGGTCCTTATCCACCTTGGATCAAGGTGAAACATTATGTGGACACCAAACAAGGCTTAGGGATAACACTGGAATTTTCTAGGAATTTATTGAGAATATTTCCTTTGGAAATATTTCAAAATGCCAAAACAAACAGAAATATCTTTTATAGTTTTAATCAATAAATATAATATAAAATGGGGTTTAAAATCCTATGTATGGAAAATATATGTCCTTCTAATCATCTCCAAATTTAATCAGATTTTTCTAAAGCAAAAAAGTATTTTTCCATGTTAGAATACCAATTCTGGCCTTAGAAATGGACAGGTTATTTAGTTAGAAAAATAGTCACAAAAATAAATATTTTTTTGGTTTTGACATATAAAGATAGGTTAAAATCAGATTACCAAACATGAGTAGAGGCATTGCTTGCTATCAAGGACATGTAGTGCAACTCAAGGTGGTTTTACCTTGGTTAGAAATAAGCAAGGATTTTTTTTGGAAATCAGTATAATACCAAAAGACTTTAGGGTTTTAAATCCTCACATGATCAAGCATACAAGCATACAGTGTGAATCATGGCACTCACAACATTAGTTTAGAAAAAAATTTAACAAGCTCAGAATTTCACAATACAGACAAGTGATAGCAAAAACAGGGTGTGACATTTTCTCTTTCTCTTTTTACTTTATTTAATTTTTATTTTTCGTCCAGAGTCTCATCCTTTCATCACTGAGACAATGCTCTAATAATTAATGATGAACATCACACTTTAATCTACTTACAACTCGATATAACAACTCAATGATGATGAAATAAATTACTATATATGAATGCCTCTAGCAGTGTACGAGGATGTGCAATGATCTATCGTGACATGTGAATAATAATGAATGGTGGATTTGCCACGAATACAATGTTAGCTACATGATCATCCAAAGCAAAATGATGATGAACATACAAGTGATGTGATGTAATGGTGGAAGTTGCATGACAATATTTCTTGAAATGACTATGGAAATGCCATGATATGTAGGTATGGTGGCTGTTTTGAGGAAGATATAGGATCGCTTATGTGTGATAGAGTGTATCATATCACAGGGTTTCAATGCACCCGCGAAGGTTGCACCGATCCTTGAGGTGAGAATAGGCAATGCACTGTATCGAAGAGCCTAGCAAATATGGAAAGGTGAGTGTGCGTACATCCATGGATTCACATGTGTCATGGACAAATAATGTACTTATTGCAAAGTCTTATTATCTCTCTCGAAGCAACGTACTACCACAAGCCCCTAGGGGGGAGGTTGGTATAACCATTGCGCGGCCCTGACCTGAACAACACTAGGATTTCAACGAGGAATAAGAATGCTCACAAATGATCACCATGCCATAACCAATGTTTAGATGAACGACAAGTAACACCATTTAATTATAAATATTTACACTAGACAACAATAATGTACTCACGCCCTTTCATATTACCACATTAGTATCATTAACCCACAATTTCTCTTTTATGTGGTACATGAAAGTTTTTATTATATTCTCCTTGCATACCTATCATTTTTCGACTAGTCTTATAACCCATGAAAATTACCGTTACTCCCTATTAGTCTTTCGAACAAATACAAATGAAGAACCAGCATGCAATTATTTCTATAAAATATATGCACCACACTACTCTATAAGATATAAGTGAAGCACTAGAGCAACTGCTTAGCTCAAAAGATATAAGTGAAGCACATAGAGTATTCTAACAAGTCATGATGAACATGTGTCTCTATAAAATAGGTGTATCCAGCAAACAATGATTGTGGAAAACTAAAACAAAAGAAAACTACAATATACGATGCTCCAAGCAAAACACATGTCATGTGATGAATGAAAATATAGCTCCAAGTGACATACCGATGGAATGGACACGAAAGAGGGGATGCCTTCCCAAGCATACCCAAGCTTAGATGCTCGAGTCTTCCTAGGATATTACCTTGGTTTGCCTTGGGCATCCCCAAGATTAGGGTCTTGCCGCTCCTTATTCCTTCATCCATCGTGATCACACCCAAAACTAGAAAACTTCAAAACACAAAACTCAACAAAAACCTCATGAGATCTGTTAATTGGATACTTATTATTTTTGGACTAGTTTTATGACCCATGCAAATTACGGCAACTGATTATGAACTCTCAAACCAATATAAGTGAAGAACGGGAGTTTAAATATTCCTATAAAATCTAAACACCGACGTGCTTAAAAAGATATAAGTGAAGTACCAGAGCAATTGTTTAGCTCAAAAGATATAAGTGAAGCACAAAGAGTAGGCTAAGAAATCATGATAAATGTGTATCTCTCTTAGGTTGGTGTGTCAACCAAAAGATGATTGTGGTAAACTCAAAATAAAAAATCAAACTAAATCAAACGACGCTCAAAGCAAAACTCATATCATGTGAAGAATAAAAATGTAGCTTCATGTGACGTACCAATGGATTGAGACGAAAGAGGGTATCCCTTCTGGGGCACCCCCAAGCATAGATGCTTCATTCATCCTAGAATATAATCTTGGGATGCCTTGTGCATCCCCAAGCTTAGGCCCTTGCTTCTCATCATTCCATTGTCCATCGTGATAACACTCAAAACTTGAAAACTTCAATCACACTGAACTCAACAAATCTTCGTGAGATCCGCTAGTATAAGCAACATATCAAATACTTAGGTACTGTTGTAAATTGATTAATATTTCATTATTGCATAATAGGTACTTTATTTTAACTTCTCCATGTCCTATAGCACCGATACAATCCATAGCATCATGAAAACAAGCAAACTATGAAAGCAAAAATACAATATGTTTAAATCAAAAACAGTCTCTAGTAATCTGTAATGAACCTATACTTCTGTAACTCCAAAAATTCTGAACAATTAGGATGACCTGGGGAATTTGTGCATAAATACTATGTAACACCATTCAGCTTGAAAAGACGTTCTAGTAAAGTCAGAGAAATTCTTCACTGGATGTTAAAGTTTCCATTTTTTGCATCCTATCAATTATACTTATCATACAAGCCATCCCAAAGGTTTAACATGGTGTAAACACTAATTTAAACACAAAATCACAATCATTACAAAGCCAGTAATCATGTCATCACACCTAAGCAAAAAGTAGAAAGCAAAATTTAAGATAACTATTGGGTTGACTCCTAACAAGCGCTATTGTTTTATGCCCCTAGCTAGGCATAATGCATATGATTAAGTGTTGTCATTTTTGACATCAAGCTCATCAATAACACAACCACGAACATTAGAAACCATAGGAGACTTGAGAATAGGACCTTTTATCAGGTTTACAAAGTTGGGATGCGCACTAATCATTTTAAGATCTTCGTCCCTTTTTATAGGAGGAGTGCTAATGTCCTTAGGAACATACAAAAATTTAGGACTTTTACTAAGAGAGGTACTAGCATTAATTTTGGAGGGTGTGAAACCGGAACCTATTTTATCAATAAACTCCTCCATTTTATAAATCTTACTCATACTTTGTTCTATTCTCTCATTAATAGTAGTATCTCTCTCCTTCAAATTTTTCAAAATCATTCCTACTCGTGAACCAAATTGAGTAATATGAATATATGATTATGATGCTTTTTATCTAACTCATCAACTTGTTCATTAGTAGAAATTTTCCTTTCAATAGCATCAATCATACGCATTACATCTTCCAAGGTCAAAATAGTTCCATTAACAATAGTGGGAGGTGATCCCACAAGATTTTCAATAGAAATGTAGGCATCAAAAGTGTGACTCATTAACAAACTACCACTAGTGATGGTGTCAAGGACAAACCTATACCAAGTTGTCACGGTCGCGTAAAAATTGCAAAGCAAAGTAGTAGTGGATTGCTTATTAATTGATCTATTTTGAGCATTGCAAATCCTATACCAAGCATCTTTCAAATTTTCTCCTCCTCTTTGTTGGAAATTGAACACTTCATTTTCCGAAGTGAGCAAGAGAGAGGAGGAACTAGCCATAGTAACAAGAAAAGATACATATTTTTGTATTTTTTATTTTCTTTTTGAAGAAAACAAGATATAATGGCAAATAAAAAGAGAACAAGTGAATGATAATTTGTGTTAAGTTACATGATAGTTGGTGATGATATTCCTCGGCAACGGCGCCAGAAATCCTTTGTGGTGCTTGAGATCTGCGTTGGGTTTTGGTGAAGAGGAACAGGTTATCGCAGAACAATGTGGGTAAGTATTGCCCTCAATTATGAAACCAAGGTTTATTGAACTAATAGGACTATCGATCCTCAACCATCTTTAGCGGCTACACACAAAAGAACAAATAACTTGCACCCAATGCGGGCAAGAGGGTTGTCAATCCCCTTGATCTCGTTATTTGCAAGTAAATGAGGTGTGTACATAATTGTAGACAATTGTGACTTGCAGAATAAAATAAAAGACAAATAATAACAGTAGGGAAATTATAAGTTTTCTGAATATATAAGTGAATAGACCCCGGGGCCATAGTGTTCTCTAGTGGCATCTCTCATGAAAGCAACATACTGTGGGTAAACAAATTACCGTTGGGAAATTGATAGAACAATGGATAGTTATGCAATTTTCACGGCAATGATCATGTGTTTATAGGCATCACATCCATAAGAAAATAGGGTGACTCCTGCCTGGACCTACAACTATTACTTCACCCATCGACAACTATTCAGCATGCATCTAGAGTATTAAATAAAACAAAGTAATGCTTGGGGAACGATGACATGATGTAGACAAAGTAAACTCAATCAATATGAATAAACCCCATCATTTTATCCTTAATGACAAAAATGCAAAGATGCATCTTGTCCCCTTTCTGTCACTAGGATATAGAAATTTGCCAGGTTGAACCCACTACAACGCACATCTACCACTGAAGAAAGATCAAACTACTTGGCCAAAGCAATTCAATAGACCAGATAGCTTTACGAAGCTATGATGATCATGCAAATAAGAATCATAAAACTCAGAGAATATTCAAATACTTTTCATGAATAATCTGAACATAAACCGACAATTCATCGAATCCCAACAAACACACCATACAAAAGTATTACATCAGATAGATCAAAGCGAAGATGGGATGATCATTGTATTGAAGATCAAGAGAGAGATAGCCATCTAGATACTTACTACGGACCGGTAGGTCTGTGGTGAACTACTCACACATCACCACGAGGGCACCAAGGTTGATGAAGAGGCCCTCAATAGTTGACCCCCCTCTGACATGGTGCCGGAAGGAAGCTCCGGATGGGGTCGCCGTGGAACACAAACTTGGGGAGGTGTAAAAAGTGTTTCGTCGATATCTATAGGGTTTCTAGAATATTTGGGAATTTTTTGGCGAGAGAACGGGCAAGAGGGCCCACAGGGAGGCGACAAGGCATCAGGGCACGACCACCCCCTGGTCGTGCCCTGTTGCCTTGTGGGCTTCTCGTGTGGCTTCAGGTCTCCTCCTGAAGCTTCCACGTCTTCTTTTGGTCCAGAAAAAATCATCAAAAAATTTCATGGAAATTGGACTTCGTTTGTTATTGAAAACATGAAAAAACACGCAAAAAGCAGCAACTAACAGTGGGCACTGAGTTAATAGGTTAGTGCTCAAAAATAATATAAATTGGTGCATTATGACCCAAAAAGTATCTAAGATGATAGTATAACAGCACGGAACAATAAAAAATTGTAGATACGTTGGAGATGTATCGCCGGCCCCAGCCCATCTTCACCCCTCACAGCCTCGCCCGCTACCTAACATGACTCTTCTCTGCCCCGCCCGCCGCCCGACGCGGTTCATCTCCGCCTGACGCCGCCATTCCTGAAGCTCAAGCACAACTACATCCCCTCGCCCAGCTTAGGTCTGGTGAACATGTCGATTCATTTTTTCTAGGAAAAAATGACAAATATATAAAGAAATACTATATTTCAGAAACTAATATTTTCCCAAGAGCAATACATGCATAAGGACCAAACCTAAGGCAGCATGTCCTTGTATTGTTGATGTTGTATTTGACACACCAATGCGAGAAAATAAGAAACATTTGTAATTCACTACAACTTGAGGCAACATTAGTATTCATACTCAGATAAATACTTTATCTATCTTATCAGCCATAAGCAAGTAAAATCATATTTAGAGAAGTATTCTATATTGTAAACATCAGCCAAAACTAACAGCTAGAATTTTATTTGCTTCCACTCTAAATTCTTATTCAGAAAATTACACTATATTTGAGTGGAAGCACAAAATACTTCTTAATACTACATTTTTGTGGATATTGTAGTTTATAATACTACAATTTTAATTAGAGCCAAAGACCTAAAAGTCTTTAAAACCATGGTATTTTAAAAAAACAATAGTATTATAAAAATACTTTGCAACCAAACACAACATAAGTAATTTATGAAACTCTGTGGACTCATGTCAAATATGTATGCAAGTTGTTTCAATTTTTCTATTTATTAACTTGACCGGTCTAATTTTGGTAGGCACCTTTCATTGTTTAGCCAAATATCATTAAACACTCTTTAGCCAATTTTTCCATTTATTAACTTGATGAGTCTATTTTTTCCATTATTTAGCCAATTCTTTATGCATTAAACAATATTTTGATTCTTTAGCCAAACAGCATGGCTGACTCTAGCATCTGGGTAGGCTCCTCTGATCACTGGTGAGGGTTTGCCAAAGATAAATGTGACGTGAGCAACAACTAGGTAATTAAGGTTACAAAAACATTCATTAGCATTGCAAAGATGCATATATACATTATTGATGATTTGAAACCCTTGGCAGGCATACGTAGGAGGTCCGTCTTTGCTAGCACCCATCGTGGAGCCAATAGGTGAAGTGGATGTGTTTAGTCACGAGCTGATCACATCACATCAGAGTACTATCAAGGTCGTGCAGTTGTTGAATGACTCCCTAAAGAAGGAGAAAGAAAAAATTATCAATGAAAATGGTATTGTCTATGATAAGATTTGCAGTCTTGAAGGTCAGACCGCGACACTGAACGTCGAGATAACTGGTATGAATAAGGAGATACAAGTCCTGCAGGCTGAGAGGCGTCAACTAAATATGGAGAAAGTGCATTATATCTAGGAGGGGCACACGAATAGGAATAAGCTTCGTGAGCTTAAAATAGTCCTTAGTAAAAACTAGGTAGTGTTAGTCGAGAGAGGGAAGATCGATATATACATTGTGAGAAGTAATTGGTACTTTCCTTTTGTGAATTTGGTATATTTTGTGAATGACTCAAATGTTTAGTATCTTTTGTGAACTAGTGAAATGTTTAGCATCTTTTGTAAAGCTGGTTTTTTATTAGATAAATATGTTAGTGTCGGCATGCAATTCTGTCCAATGCCAGCAGGTATTCAAAATAATGTTGGCGTTGTCTCCAACGTCACCACTAAATTCTAACACTAGCGCCATATTGGTGGCGTCGGGTGTTCATGCCAGCAGGTCCCTTTTTGCCACGCCATAGCTGAGTTTTTCTGCACTAGTGAGATGAGTAATGTTGTATTGAAATCCCTTCTACGGGTAAAACCCCATGGCTCATATACACGCTAGTTAGGGCATCTCGGGTTACAAGGTCATATCCTAGGGTAGAGGCAGCATGAGAAGTCTTGGAGTATATGTTAAGTGTTTGGGAGATGTAGTCTTGATCATGTTCCATCATGCAATCTCCGGAGTCCATCTTGAGAGGGTGGAGGAACCCCCCGGCCCAGCCCGAAGTGTCTGGGACATCTATGTTAGGACCCCTTAGTCCATGACACGATCACCTCCTGAGATAGATCCACCATCACCTCCACCGTGTCATTGTGCTGCCGGAGATCCCATCAACTACTCCACCCTCACTTGCTGGATCGAGGAGGTGGAGATGTCATCGATCCGCACATGTGCAGAATGTGGAGGTGGCATCCATTTGGCGCTAAATCAGTTCGGATCACGATTGGTCGTGGAGAAGTACAACTACATCAACCGCATTATAAAAGCTTCCACGTAATGGTCTACAAGGGTACGTAGATACTATCTCCCTCTCGTTGCTATGCATCTTCATAGATATATCTTGGGTGTTCACAAGAAACATTTTTGTTTTCCATGCTTCATTCCCTAACAATGGCCTACTTCAACACGTGTATAGCTTTATCTCATCTTTGAGATTTCAACTGATCCATAATTCCAACATTAAATTTTCTTAGCATTCTTAAATCCAATTATACTTCATTCCTACAAACTCTTAGGGTAAACTATCATATCATCAAACAAAGCTCACCTTACCTTGTCCAAACTCCATTCTATGGGCTAACATGATTAACAGTTTTTCTCCATTGCTAAGTTGTCTTACTGGGTATGATGTTTACTATGCAACTTTATTCTTTTAGACTCTTGTTGGGACTCCAAGCATAGAGTATTGTAGGACAGTAGCAATTTTCTCTCAAGTGGATGACCTAAGGTTTATCAATCCATCAGAGGTGTAGGATGAAGATGGTCTCTCTCAAACAACCCTGCAATCGAATACAAGAAAATCTCTTGTGTCCCCAACACACCCAATACAATGGAAAATTGTATAGGTGCACTAGTTCAGCATAGAGATGGTGATACAAGTGCGATATGGATGGTAGATATAGGTTTTTGTAATCTGAAAATATGAAAACAGCAAGGTAGCAAGTGATAAAAGTGAGAACAAACGGTATTGCAATGCTCGAAAACAAGGCCTAAGGTCCGTACTTTTGCTAGTGCAATCTCTCAACAACGCTAATATAATTGGCATAGGCATCCCTCAATATGCAACCAAGAATCACTCCAAAGTTCTTATCTAGCAGAGAACATAAGAAGAAATTATTTGTAGGGTACGAAACCACCTTAAAGCTATCCTTTTCGATCAATCTATCCAAGAGTTTGTACTAAGATAATACCAAGTTATCATTTCCGATCAATCTATTCAAGAGTTCGTACTAAAATAACACCATATGATAGGCATCAACCAACTCTAATGTCACCTAGATACTCCAATGTCACAACAAGTATCCATGAGTTAATTATACGATACGCATCAAACAATTTCAGATTCATAATACTCAATCCAACACAAAACCTCAAACAGTTCCCCAAGATTTCTACCGGAGAAAGTAGGACAAGAACGTGTATCAACCCCTATGCATAGATTACCCCCATGTCACCTTGGGAATCCGCAAGTTGAGTACCAAAACATATATCAAGTGAATCAAAAGAACACCCCATTGTCACCACGGATATCCACATGCAAGACATATATCAAGTGTTCTCAAATCCAATATTCAATCCAACATAACGATATCACAAAGGGAAAGATTCAATTCATCACAACAAGATAGAGAGGGGAGTACCATATGATCAAAGTATACTAACAAAGCCCGTGATACATCAAGATCGTGACATCTCAAGAACACAAGAGAGAGAGAGAGAGAGAGAGACTAAACACATAGCTACTGTTAAAAACCGTCAACCCCGAGGGTGGATTACTCCCTCCTCGTCGTGGCCTCCATCGGGATGATGAAGATGGCCATCGGAGATGATCTACCCTCTCTAGCAGGGTACTGTTTTCTCTCCATATTGGTTTTTTGTCAATACAGAGGCACTGCGGTGGCGGAACTTCTCGTCTCGGGTTATTTCAGATTGTTTCTATATTTATAGGAATTTTGGTGTTGGTTTCACGCGAAGATGGCCCACGAGGTGAGCACCACCCACCAAACCACAGTTTGGCCCCATGGCGCGCCTCGGTGGGCGGTGCCCTCCTCGTGGCTCTTCTGGCCCTCCCACAAAGCTTCAAGGGGTCTCTTTTCTTCCAAAAATAATTCAAAAAGTTTCGGGCAATTCCGAGAACTTTCATTTTCTCCACAAAAACAACACCATGGTACTTCTGCTGAAAACAGTGTCAGTCCGGGTTAGTTGTAAAGAAATCATATAAAGTGCATCAAAACCATTTAAAAGTATTGTAAACATAGGTGAATATGGTATGAATACTTCATAAATTATCGATACATTGGTGACGTATCAGGGTACTACCACCCTTAAAATTGAAATGCACTAGTTCATCCATAAACTATATTTTCTTGTATCTATGTACTTTATCACAATCATTGTTTATAGAGTATCAACTCATCACATATAGTTCAACACAAAGATCATGATATATCAACTTTTATTGATTCATCAATTATTACAATCTCCTATATTTCCATTGCATAACTTAACTTAAAATCTTCGTGAAAATAAGAGTGCTTCCTACTACACTTATTACATTCTTTATTCAAGCTTTCTTATTGTATGAACACTCCCTCGCAAAATGTCATGCTTCCTTGAAGTGAAAACAAATGACTTTCGACAAGTCTTGGGGCTTCTTTGTGATTATGTAGTTTCTTTGGGCTCTTGGCTTCCTTTTGGGCCCTACTAGCGTAGTGATTCGTCTTCATGCACTTGAACCAAGTAATATGTATCTTATCCTTCTCTGCTTGTGCAGCTGGGTTGGGATGATGCTGGTTTCCAATTCCTCCAGTTGCATTGCCATGCATATGGCCATTATGATTGTTTACATGCCTCCATGCTGAGAATGATCTCCATGGTTTGGATAGTTGTTTCCTCCAAACTAACTATTTTCAAATCCGGTACTCCCTGGGTAGGAAGTGCATCGATGCTTATATTGAGCTCCACGGTTAAAATTTTTGGTTCCAAACTTCCTCTTGCGGTTCCCAATCTGATGATGCTTGCCTTCGTGGATAATAGCATTATCAACCAACTCCTAGAAATTATCAAAGTGAGCAACGGTCAACGAAAATCTAAGTTCATCATTCAGACCTCCCAAAAATTTCTCCTGTTTAGCTGCATCGATGGCCACGTCTCGTGGAGCATACGGGCCAACCTACTGAACTCTTCAACATACTTAGACATTGAACTCCTCCCTGACATAGTTATGGAATTCCTTCTTCTTGAGACTCATAGCTCCAGCTGAAACATGAGAAGTACGGGATGCATACTAGAATTGTTCCCAAGTCACATCTGCGAGGGAGTAGGTGGAGGTGTAATTCTCCCATGAGGCTACTGGTACATCTAGTTGTTGCAAAGCAAACCTCACTTTCTTCACATCTGTGCATCATGTGGTGTCTATTTTCCTTCCCAAATTGTGGAGTGAGTCATTTGCAACTATCGACTCAGGGCTACTTGAGAACATAGGTGGGTTCAATCTCAGAAACGGGTATTATTACCAACTAAGAGTGAAGGCGATGGAGGGTTGTTGTAGTTTGGGTGGATGCTGTTGTTGTTGTTCATGTTCTACATCAGGAGTTGACGCGTCTGGTTCTAGGTCTGGAGAAACTACTCTAAGCCAAGTGGGATACCGTTCCATGGTTCATTGGCGGCACATTTTGGCAGCATCTGATGGTTTTAGCAACGATGAGGTAAGGTTGGAGAGAGAGGGAGAAAGATACCCATAAAAACAATAAAGTTTTGAAAATATGTTTTATTTGTTTTCTTTTAGAAAACCACAAAATGACAGCTCACAAATCATCACATCTAACGTGAGTATAAAACAGGGTTTTTGGTCTACTAAAGGTCATATAAATCTGGGAATTCTTTGGGGTCTTCAAATTGTTCGAGTTTTCAGAGTCTTTAATACTTGTAGTTTCAATTCTCTGAATGCATAGTGTAATCCTCTTTACTCTGGGTTGGTCATACGTTATTTGATATCTTATCCTTATTGAAATGGCATAAGTTGATCCTTCATGTGGTCAAAAGGAATGGATATAGTCTAACTACTTAGAGGCAAGCGGGAATATTTGATAAAACAGAGAAAAGATGAGGAGTAAAAGATTTCTTCTACATAAAGTTTTAGAGAGATCCTTTCCTAAGGACTTTCCAGTTTCTAGAGTCACGTCCAATAGTCAACATTTGCTCCCATACCATGTATGTAGCGACCCAACCCAAATGGATCGGTGCATATGTGCTTTTTATGCTATCCTTGGATCAGTATGCTAATACACATAATACATCAATGAAACACCATAAAATCACATGTTAAAAAGGTAACATAGATCCAGAGTATACCTCATATAACACAGCAGAAACAATCATACAGGCGTGGAGTCCCATAAACTCCAATGACAAGTTGAGTGTAGACTGTAACCCTACAGCTTAACTCTTACTAGTCGTAGAAATGCTTGCAACATGATAAGTTGTAGTTGTGTAGGTCAGTACATCGAATGTACTGGCAGAGTCACATGAAAGTAGATGAAAGTCGTAGTATGGCTTTGATCGATTCAAGTCCGAGTTTTTGCATAAATGCTAGTCTTTACATAACTCAAAGTTAATTAGATTAACTACTACAAATATGATGTCATTAATGAGATGGTTCCGCCAACCAAATTCTCACACCCCTAAGTTTTCACTAATCCCAAATTCATTTAAAGTATCATGTGTTGAGATCTCCACATAATCCATTTCCAATCACTTGAATTGTCTATAACCAGTGACACAACTAATCGATTAGTTTGAAACTTTGCACAGGTTTATGCACTTTTCCCTGCAAGACTCGGTGGCCTCCCTTGAAGTCTTTGCACTGCCTGTGTTTGAGAATGGGATGACCGAGACATAGTCCTTCTAAAGTACTCAACTATTCTAGAGCCCAAATAGCTAGTGGCTGCACACAAAAGCTTCTAGTCTTGAAAGGTCAGTCAATCCCTTTGAGCATGGTGGCCTTTAAAAGTGGATGATCAATGGTACATCCCCACGATTCCCTGCGCAAGTCCTGATAGACATCAGGTGCCCTAGCAAGGTAGTAGAACTAGGTGATCACTAATACATACCTAGGATCCCCTTGGCAAGTCATGATAGACATGAGGTGCCCTCTCTTTGCAATTACTCCACCTAGAGGTGTATTAAAATTGTTGAAGTCTTGAGGTGATCCAGATCATCTTAACCCTCACAACTTTCATGAATCACTAATACCAATCCCACGTCTATTAAAGCACGGCAATAACAATTATTCATCGATTCCCGGTGCTTAGTAATAAGGTTATTGGGATTGCTACCTCACGATACTACTCAAGACCTACAATTTCAGTTTACCTACTTGATGCAAGGTGGAAGGCGACACTAATGCAATAAAAGATAGGAATGATAAAGAGATGATCAAAATGACTTGCCTCGTACTTGTTGGTGAAGTGATTTTCTCTCACAAATCCTGATGATTCTACTCGACACACTCTGAGAAATCTCTCGTAAATGAATAAAATCCAATAAACCTCCATGCTAAAAAGAAGAACCAAAAGAACATAAGAACAAAATATATCACAATGTGAAAATAACAACATACTAAGAAGTCATAGGGAAAAAGTTCTTATGATGTTGTAAGGTGAAAGATGAAGAAATCAACTCAAACGATGCTACTCGACGTAGGAAGTCAATAGGAACATGTAAAAAAAGAATGTGTAGATTCGGAATAACGGATCAACGGGTAGAAATAATTTAATATGGCATTGAATCTTCTTAAAACGATGTATAGCAACACTTTTGTTTGACTAGTAGGCTAATCTGATTATGATCAAAATTATATGTTGAAAAGACGACGCTAATGGTACGAACAGATTACTTGGATACGAATCCGAGGCAATTAGATTCATCAAAAATAGAGCTACGAATAAAAATAAGTTTGAATATGAATCTGAACATATTTTGAAATTTGAAAATTGTTAAAAGTTGATTTGATATGTTCATTGTATAGGTGAGATCAGGACAAAGTTCTAGGATTTGGTTTTATCTAATTTAAATAAACAATTAAATAATTTTAGCTATTTGAAAAAACAGGACCAAGCTGTTGTACGGGAAAACGAAAAGATATGGCTAAAAGAATTCAAGGGTTAATGTGTAAACATATAGACTAATTGATGATGTAATTATTCTACTGTATATTAGTCTAAAAACAATAATAAGCTACATGAGTATAAAGAAAAATATGAACAGAATACCATCAAACAGAAGAGACAACTTCAGAGAGGAGATGACTTTCAAAATTCCCGCAGGAGAGAAGAAACGACTTGAAGAATTCCCGCAGGAGAGAAATATTATGTTTTATGAAGCTAGTTAAACCAAAAGAATGATTTAATCTGATTTAAATGATTTTTAGATGCTTATTGGGTCTATATTTATAGATGGGAGGGAGACTTTCTAAAACTTACGAGATGGGACTAAAAAGTGTACATGATGAGTTTTCTTTATACACAACGAGATATGTACGTTTTTTTAGGTGACCGAAAGAGATGTACGTGCGCATACAGGAGATGATCAGGCCGTGGCCCATGCGAAAGAAACAAAATCTGGGCGTACTGTAATTGGGCTAAGCTGTTCTTGCTATGATGTGCATGGGCGAGTGTTAATTATATATCACCACAGGCAAGGGATAGACACAGCTTGCGTCAGTGCAACAGATAAATATGAGTCGCTTGTATAGTCTGTTTTTTAGTTTAAATATGAATTAGAAAAGTGCTTCGAATAAATATTAAATCAACTGATAACAAGTTGAAATCTTTCACACAAATACTAGAGGATATTTAACTCTCTGTGAGCTATTTTTGACAAAATAAAAAAATATATAAATATTTTCTAAAAATTGTAGAAACAATCTCGTGCTCAAAATCAATTAAAAATGACTTTTTGAAAATATGAAATGGATCCAAAATAGTTTTCCATTATCTTTCCCATGGAGGGAGTCATTTTACACTCATCACTAATCTTTTTCAAAGGGAAATATTTTTAATAAAACACAATAAAAGCAATATTCAATCATTTCAAGAAAGAGCTGTGCAAATGAATTCAATTATTTTTCAAATATTTCTTTGTTTGTTTCCTAATTCATTTTCCTTCTCACTGATATTTGAAGGGGTCATGTTTCCTTCTATCTTTATTTTATTTTGAATAATGGAAATGGATTTGAAACTCACATGGGAAATTTTCAAAAGTGGAATCCAATAACTTCCAAAGGTGATCCTCATCACTTTCAACTCTCTTTCATATACTTTGAAGAAGTCATTTTATCATCTATCATGAAAATCATTGAGTTGCATAAAGTTTTTGGTTTGAAATATTTTCATATGAAATTCAAATCTTCTCAACCCCCTTTTCATTTCTTTAATGGAAGAGGTCATATTATCATCATGCTAGTGTTTGTGTTGAAACGAATTTGAATTCATGGGAACCAAATGTAAGAATGAAGTTTAGGGAAAGTCCTTTTATTCCCTCTCATTTAACATTCCAAGAAGTTTCAAATTTCACTCCAATTCAAACAATCAATCAAACACACATTCAATAAACACTTAGTTTAGTAATATTCCAAACTATAGAATTTTGGGATGTTACAAGAGTGGGCATATTTCCAGACCATCATGGGGAAACTTGCCTTCACACAACAGTGGATTAATGTGATAATGTGCATGGTAAGCTTGGTCATTTTTCGGTTATCTTCAATGGAAAAGACTTGAAATTTTTAAATCTTCAAGAGGTATCCATTAGGGAGATCCTCTTTCACCCTATCTCTTCTTGTTGGCATCATAGGGCTCTCGTGCCTCCTCAAAGCTAAAAAAGCCATCCTAGTTCAGTGGCGTTCAAGTGGCTCCGTCGCCCCCTTGTGAACCGTTTTCTCTTCGCGATGACAACCTGTTGTTTTTTCATGCGAGCAGATTAGTGGCGGGAGAAATGTCACACTTGTGGGTTACTTACTGTGAGGCTACATGTTAGAGAATTAACAGAGAGGAGTCCGCGGTTTTCTTTAGTAAAGGGTGCCCTTAGAATGTTAGAGGGGAGGTAAAGCAAGTTATAAATGTTCGGAGTGAGAACCTCAATGAAAAATACTTGGGCATGCCTTCAGATGTGGGACGATCAAAGAATGGAAACCTTTACATATTTGAAGGACAAGATCTAGAATAAAGTACAAGGTTGGATAGAAAAATTAATTTCTGTAGGAGGGAAAGAAGTGTTCATAAAGTTAGCGGTACAAGCTATTCTGGTATATTCTATGGGCTGTTTTAAGCTACCCAAGTGATTGTATGAACACTTGAATTCCATGATCACAAAATTTTGGTGGGATGAAAACAGGAGAAGAGGAAATTTGCATGGGTTGCTTGGGATGTCATGACCAAATCTAATGCTATGGGAGGACTAGGATTCAAATATTTGGGGCTATTCAATCTATCTCTTCTTTCTCAACAAGGTTTCCGAATTATGCAGAACCCAGGATCCCTTAGTGCACGGAATTTGAAAGCAGTTTACTTCCCAAATACTTGACTCTTCGAAGATCCCTTTGGCTCCCACCCCTCACAGATTTGGCGATCGATTCTACTCCATCTTATTATATATGGATGTATGTATATAGACATAATTCAGAGTGTAGATTCATTCATGTTGCTCCGTATGTAGTCCGTATTAAAATCTCTTAAAATACTTATATTTAGGAACGGAGGGAGTAAAAGAAAGAGATGTGCTGGTCCAAGGAACAATTAGGAGAATTGGTGATGGGCGGAAGACGGATATTTGGGGTCACACTTGGCTCCTGAGAGAAGGAACAATGAGATCGATTACTACGGTACCGTATGTAAATTTGTTTTGGGTTAGTGATCTCATTGATGAGACATCGTCATCATGGAAAATAGAGTTAATCGGGACAATATTTTTGCCAATGGATGCATCAGCAATCTTGAGTATTCTCCTCTGTATGAGAAACAATGGTTCTTTTTCTGTGAGATCCGCATATCATATGTTGATAAAGACCAAGTCGGATCGCAAGGGTTGGTTATTTCATGATGTAGGACCATCAACGACAGCAACTAAAACTCATGATTGGACTAAACTTCGGGGTATTCAGGTCCCATCCAAAATTTGGATTTTCTTTGGAGATTGTCACATCACTCTCTCCCGAATTTTGATGTACTTGAACTTAGGAAGATGGCAGATGATCCATATTGTGTCATTTGTGGCCGATCTGAATCCTGGAGGCACGCATTGTTGGACTGTTCCATGTCCACGTGCATTTGGGCCCTCTTCAAACAGGAACTGGTTGAACATATGACCTCGACAATGGGGCCTCATGCAAAACAATGGCTCTTCCCCATGCACAACTGTGTATCACATGATGAGTTCACATAGATAGTAATCACACTTTGGTCGATCTGGTTCGCGAGGAGGAAAGCTATATATGATCACGAGTTTCAGTCGCCACACACAATATATATGTCTGCTAAGCACTATATTGCAAAGATGATGACGCTAGAGAGAAGCCAGGGTCGCATACAACATCAAGAAATTCCGACAAGACAACACAAACCATGGGCACCTCCGCCCCTATGTTTGCTAAGCTGAACGTGGACGGCGCCGTTGCCAGTCGGGCTGGACGAGGTTCAGTGGCAGTTGTATCCAGAGATGTTAATGGATATTATTCGGGGTCATCTTCGGTTATCTATGATGGAATACTAGACCCCACCACCCCAGAAGCTCTCGCTTGTCGAGTAGCGATGGCATTGGCGTAGGATCTTCTTAGAAACATCATCATTTCTTCGGACTGTCAAGTGGTTGCGTGGGAGGTAGAAAGTAGTACACGAGGACAACACACAACCATTGTCAAGGAAGTTCACGCACAAGAGTGGACTGTCAAGTGGTTGCCGCCGCCGGTTCTCCCTCGCTCCTCCGTCATCCTCGCCGCTGCCAGCAGCGCCACCGGGCAAAGCCTGGCCGGCAGGGGCGGCGGCGGGGAACCTCTCCCCTTCACGTGACATGGCTGGCGTGGGACGGCCGTTCGTGAGGAGGCGTAGGACTAGGGCGCGGTGCGGCGGCGCGGCATGTGGATCCTAGCGGCGGCGTGCGGAGCGCGTCGAGGGCTGAGGTTCGTTCTTGCGACGCGTGTGGCGGCTGCGGGAGGGGCAAGACATGGTGGTCGCATGCGTCGTCGAGTTCGGGTCAGATCCTTCTGGATCCGACGCCCGGACGTCGTCGGCCAGCGCAGGGTGGTGGTACTCATCATTGTTTAGATTGGACCTTCATTGATCCAGATACCCGCAGTGTGCTTCTCTCTTGCGGTTTTTTGGCGTGCCGGCGTGGCCGCGGATGAAGCTGGTGGAGGAGATTCAGATAAGGGAAACCCCATTGGTCGGCCCTGGCCGGCCGCGCCGCCGACGACGCTCAAGGGCGCCGTTGTTCTTCGTGAAGACGTCGGTCTACGTCTGCTCCTCCACTTCCTACCTCACTGCCTCTCGGGTGAACACCCTAACTCCGGTGGGCGGCAGCGGCGTCCTTGATGTCGTGACCTTCCTGAAGGCGTCGCCTTGAGGGCTGAGTGGTGGTGGGCACTATGTGGGTCCTAGACGGTTGCTGGTGGTGGGCACTGCTTCGGGGGAAATCCTAAGATCTGACTTTCCAGATCGGACGATGGTTGTACTGCGGTACCGTTTCTTTCTTGGGAGCATCATTTGTGAAGCAGCGCTGGATGACAGAGGCAGGAGATGGAGCAGCTTCGTCTGGCCCGAAGATTTGGTGGAACTGTCAAGTCATGACTGGCCGACAGGTGCTAAGCTGAGTCATGCCTGGTTGGTAGGTGCTACGCACAACAGTTCTTCCAGAATCTTCATGTCTGGACGAATGAGCGCAGGGCGGTGGCGTTGTTTGGCGCCGTGGTGGCGTCGATCTTCTTGCACGGAGCTTTCGGTGGAGATGTCAAGTCATACCTGGCCGACAGGTGCTACGCTGTGTCATGCCTGGTCGGCAGGTGCTACGCACGACAGATTTTCCAGAATCTTCGTGCCTGGACTGACGAGCCACGGTGGCGTCGACGGATGGACGGACTGGCAAGGATGATACAGATATCTCTCCTGACGATGGGTCAGCGGCCTGATGATGATGGCGGCGTCTAAAATGTGTGCATGTGGTGTACGCTTTAGGTCTGCTGCACCGGCTGTCGATTCCGATACGTTATGTGGATGCATCGGTGACGGCACCGGTTTTAGATATGAGGAGTGAGAGCACTCCACATTATCGAGTTTCGTAGGTGTGAGTGGTGGCTTCGGATGGTTTGATGTATATTCTTGTTAGACCTATGTTGAATATTTAATAAAGATGGCCGTATGCATCGATTGATGCAGAGACCGGGGATTTGAACCCCCTTTTCCAAAAAAAAATGCTAGATTTTGATTCCTCTAAGATTATCTTTGAAGGGTGTAGCGGTAATACATTATACATAAGTTGATATTTTAAAGATTTTTTCTTTAAATCTTGCTTTAGAAAGACATGTTTGGCTTATCCAGCCACATGAGTGTGTAATCATCCATTGAGACATTGCTATTAATCAAAAAAGTTTTAGTTCTCCTCCAAAAGAAAATGTGTGAGGCAGGCGCAGGAGCGTAGGCACGCACGATTTTTTCAGATGTTGCACGCACACCGCCACACATATGTGCAACAATAAGTGTTGCAAGTCACATTGACCCCCACACATTGAGTCAGGCACAGATCGTCTTTCTTTTTTTGACGTACCAACCATGTGCATGCGTGCACTATAAAGAAATACTCCCTCCGTTTCTAAATATAAGTTTTTTTAGAGGTTTCACTGTTAAACTGTATACAGATGTATATAGACATATTTTAGAGCATACATTCAATCATTTTGTTCCGTATGTAGACCTCTAGTAAAATCGCTTAAAAGACTTATATTTAGGAACGAAGGGAGTACTTTACTTAGTTTTCAAAAATGTTCAGGCTGCATGACAAAAATATTCAAGAAATGGAAAGTGTGTTCGTGCTGTTTTTAAAATCTCCATAACATTTCAAAATCTCCACACTTTAAAAAATGTACATGACATTTTTAAAGTATTCATGAAATTTAAAAATTAGTTCACATAATTTGTACACATTTTTTATATCATTCATAAAATTGTTCATGGCTTTTAAAAAATGATAAAAAACACTCAGGAAAATATGTTCATGACATTTCTTCGTGAAATTTTAAAATTTGTTCAAAAAATATTCATAACATACAAAAATGTCTTTGTGCCAATTTTTAAAAATGTTCATGATAATTAAAAAGGGGCAACATATTTAAAAAATAAGCGTTGCAATTTGAAAAGTGTTCACTGTGTTTTAAAATAAATATTCACCATCTATTTAGAAAATGTTAATATTCACCATCTATTTAGAAAATGTTCAATGTGCATTTGACATATGTTCAACATATACGAGTAAACGTGGAGCGTGTATTAAGAAGATGTACAAATATAGCCGTGTTTGGGACCGCTCTGCTTCATCAAAATCAGCTCCGCTTCACCAAATTCATTTTAGAGCAGTTTCATATAGAAGTTGCAACCATTTCAAGAGAATGTTTGGCTCTCATTTAGCTCCAGCTTCACGAATGAAAAATTTGGTGGAAAGGACCTATTTGATTGGATGAGAGGTAAGAAACGAAGGGGTATCCACTTACTGGTGGCAGTGGTGGGTAATTTTCTTTCAACTCTAGCTTCTATAATTTGATGGAGCACCTCCTAGAGAGCTTCACAAAAAACAAAGAGTTGGACCCCAGATTCTAGTTTTTTTACGAAACGGTATATCGTGGAGCTACCCCGTTTGGCTTACGTTTTCTAGAGCGGAGCTTGAGCAGAGGAGTCCCAAACAGGCTAAATGTTCAACACTTCAAATTATTCTGGAGCCGGACTAGTACTTATCAGTTGTAGGAGAGACAACATCACGATACCCAGGTTGATGAGTTGGAGGGTACATGACCATAGGGAAAAGTGGGTGGATCAGGCGTATTGCATCAACCAAGCCAAGGAAAGGAAAGACTTGCACTTCATCGTTACTATCTTTGCGACGGCTAATCGTAGAATAATGATCGCTACTATCTTTGTGACGTTGCAATCTCACGTCATCCACTCCCAAGCTGTCTCAGATCCGGGAGTAGAGCACAGGCTCAAATGCTCTGAAGTAAACTTTGTTTTTGTGTGAAAGCTCTGAAGCAAAAAAAAACGCAGATTTTTGTTTACAATTTTTTATGAACACCACAAAGAAACCGATTAACCTTCGCATTCATTCAGTTTTAACAAGCACAAACCATCGTCATCAAATGCCTACTGAAAGTCTGATACGGATACAGAAGTTTCACTTCACTTCTTATAAGAGTTTGAAACTATAGATGCTGCTACTAAACTAGGCACATCCTCCGATTGATCAGCTCAGTCCATGATGTTGTCATCATCGTCATCCGGGAGGGGCAATGCCGCCGCAGCAGCTATCTCTGCGTCAATCCTGTATAGAAAAAGTTTTCCAGCATGAGATCAACACAAGATCACAATCATGCAGATTCATCAGAGGAACTAGAAGTAGTAGCCTTCAGAGTAGTGCATTGTTCACCCACTGTTGCTGAGCAACGAGGTCGATGGTTACGTCGGCGGGAAGGAGGGCCGTCTCCTCGACGAACCGGAGGGTCATGTCCCTGCAATCGCAGCCATATATCGTATTATTGTTGATTGTTCAGAATCAGCATATAACTTATTTTTATTGGACGGAGAATATGTGTACATTCAAAAAGTTGTGGTAAAGGTGGTGGGCAGAAATTAGTTACCCTGACAGCTTCCTGGCAAGGTAGAGGAAAGGCTTCTCGAAGTTGTAATTGCTCTTGGCAGAGATCTCGTAGTACTGGAGGTTCTTCTTCCGGTGGAAGGTCACCATCTTGGCCTTCACCTGCCGGTTCTTCACGTCCACCTTGTTGCCGCACAGGACGATCGGGATGTTCTCGCACACCCTGATTGCAACAAAGGATAAGAGATGTGTCAGATCAATTTAGGACAACTAATGAAGTAGGAGCTAGGTGGAGACTGAAGATATTCTGGGAGAGCATACTCTACCTGCAGATGTCTCTGTGCCAGGTGGGAACATTCTTGTAGGTCAGCCGGGAGGTGACATCGAACATGATGATTGCACACTGGCCATGGATGCTGAAAAACAGTAGACAAAATTAAAAATCCACTGTCAATGGTCAATGCGCATCGGCCAAAATAAGTAGCAGCACCATGTATTTATTTTTTGGAGATGACAGCACAAGATATGAACGATTGTGGTCGATGACCATGCCATCTTATTTGCTTATAACAATTAACAACAGACCCTATAATCATCCTCCAATAGTTGCTGCATGAAATGTATTCAAACTCTCTAAGCTGTTGCAAAGCACTACCTGATGCTTACGGTAATCAGTAATATCAGTGTTCTTGAAGAAGGCCAAACAATTAATTCCCAAGAAGCAGGCAGATAAACTCCAAATGTGCTCTAAATACCAATGCATATGACCCATCCGTTTAAACATCTGAACTTACTAGTATGCAAAATCATGCGTGCAGTACCAAAACTCTGAATCAAGAACATGGGCTATTAGCCTACTTGGTTTTTTTTTTTTTTGCAACTAATGCAAGTGATCAATTGGATAACATGTCATATGAATAAGATAGTACTAGTAATGTCGACAAACCAGACCTGCAGCAGTAATCGGTGTCAATGCCACTATAACCAACAATGTCTATAACACTAAGCTCCCTAGCATTATTCATTCTTCCTAGAATCCTGGGCAAGGATTTTCAAAACCCGGTACTAAAAATTACTGAAAGCCTGAAACATTTGAACCATGATCGAACGTAGATAGCATCATCTAATCATAGATTGAGCATATAAAAATGCGATTAGCTAGTTGATTTCAAGGATCTTACTAGTATCCGTCACGGAGGCCACCGAACTTCTCCTGTCCGGCCGTGTCCCAGCAGCTGAACCTGATCTTGCCGTGGCTCGTCTGGAAGTCCAGCGGCCGCACCTCCACGCCGATCGTGGCTGCGAAACACCGTGCACGTAAACAACAAAAATCAGCAACATCATCCTTGAACAACAACACGAGATGCGACCGAGCTAGGGCAGGAAGGAACCAGAGTGAATCGTCAACAGGTTCACTTACGTTCGTACTTCTTCTCGAACTCCCCGGTGACGTGCCTCTTCACGAACGTCGTCTTGCCGGTGCCGCCGTCGCCGACGAGGACGAGCTTGAAGTTGGGGCAGTCCACGGGCTGGGTGTTGGGGAGAGCCTGCACGCGTAATTCGTTCAGAATCGACAATCAAGATCCGTCAATCGGCAGAACCGGCGCCAACTACGAGCAATCCGGAACAGCGGAAACACGGCAACCGCCTCGAAACAGAGACGAGAAGAGGTCGAGAAGAGATCCACGCACCATTTCGGCTGAAACCTCCGGAGCAGGAACCCGCGCTGGCGTCGGAGCGGATCGACGGGGCGGAGAGCGAGAGCGATGGGTTTCGGCGGCGATGCGAGGGCGCGTGTCCACGGACGATGGAGAGGGGCCGCCGCGGCCGCGGTATATATATGGCGTCGTCCGCTTGGATCCTAAGCTACCACCTGCGAGCCGCGGTTGCCGGTGGCCGCCATAGCTTGAGATCTAAGCTGGCTTTCCCATCGTACGATGCGAACGTACACGTGATCCTGGCCGTCCATGTATGTGTCCGTCGGTTGTTAGCTTGGGATGTAAGCTGTGTCGCCCTGCTCGACTCGTGCAAGGGCTAATTGAGACCCGTACGAGAAATTAGAAAGCGTCGTCCTCACGCTGACCCACTCTCGTCTTCCGAGGTCTGAAATTAGCATTTTGAAATAGACCAGTAACAGTGCAACGCACGTATAATCAAACGAACATGAAATTCAAGTAAGTACAATACTTTCAAAAAAGAAAAAAGAAGAGTAAAGGAGAAATACACATCCATAAATTCTGTTTTGGGGATGTCATGTGAAATTCGAGCACAAAATGAAGAAACCATAACTCGTGTATGTCACAGATGAAAGACAATCGACTTGATGAACAACTTATCTATAAAGCCCATTTTGTCTATTGTATTGTAAAAATGCATTCAAACGTCAGATGAAGATTATAAAATGACTAACTTTGTCGGGTGAACTTTGGAAGGAACATATAAACATTGTCCAAGTAAACATGGTGGATATGCAAACTTGGAGCGAAAATACAAAAACAAATTAGTCTTGGAAAAATTTAATTAGTTCCTTCTTGGATTCAAGTTGCTTGTCATCTCCGTATGTTGAAGACCCGGTGATGGCAGTAAGGCCACCCATGGGAGTCACAGCAGGCACCACCTGCGAGCTGGAAGAGTATGTCAGTAATCAAGGCAGTTTTGCCCCCACTCACTTTTTCTACCTTTTCCTCAAAACTGGAACTACGGTTCAGAGAGATGCTTGTTACATATATATAGCTGTAGAGCGTGTAGAAATCAAAAACAAATCGATAAATTATTAGATTAATAATAAGAAAATGCAGAGGAAATTTAACATTTTCTGCATGGCATAGATGACATGCACACCAAACATTTCATAAATCAGCTTAGTTCTGGCAAGATTAAACATGAGTTAGAGATGTCACCATGCTATCAACATGTTAGCAGTGGAGAAAGTCTATCACTCTAGAATGGCAAACTGTAGAAATAAGGAATTGGACCTTACCAGAACAATGGCTATAATAATTGTTGTTTCGCAAGAAAATTATGTAGTAAATCTTAGGTGAAGAAAATTACCCAAGAGAAAATATGTATGATAGAAAGTGGTAGTAAATCTTAGGTGAAAAAAATTATCCAAGAGAAAATATGTATGATTGTCGAAAGAGCATGACCATAAGCAAACATCAAGGGCAGATTTTACCACTAAAGAAGCTGCTCCATTTGATATGCTCTAAAAAGACTAATGGAATTATGTAGCACTCCTCCACAACTTTGGAGATTTAGGTATACACATTGATTTTACAATGTGTCAAATATGTGGCAAAAAATCATAACCTACAAGAACAATGGAAGTACAAGTAAATTATATCCTTGAATAAAGCACAACCTACAAAAACATAGGGGCTAAAAATTCAGAACGCGAAAAATTTACATATGCCTAGAAGGTCACTGACGAAAGATTGAGATAAATGGTGTTTTATAGACCTAAGATTTGGCAAGGAATTAAGAATACATAACTGAGCTCAGCATGTCTTAGTTGCCTAAATGAAAACTACAAAATTTAAACAATATGGTATAGTTAAAGAGAAGATCTAGGGGAATGCTTAAGGTAGTAAAGATAGCTAACTATTTTTTTATAGCAGTGATAGATTAATTGTGTGTCACAAATCATCGAAGCACATTTGAAGGGGGTCATTTTTGACGATTCTAGGTTACCAAATAAGTGAAAAAAATGCATTTTAGTTTTCCATACGTATTACCTGAATGTGCTATCCATACCATCTTTTTTTATCGAAGTCAGTAGGAGCTCTTCCATTGCATTTCAGGAGGGCAAAACTGTATAACAGCCGTAGGCAGCTTACGGACCCTCTAAATGCAGAGCAAAGAAATAGAAATAAAGGAAGAGGAAAAAAACTAAGGTCGGAGCAATCAACATAGCAGCCGGCAATCACCGCTTCCTTTCTCAAATCAATGGATTCCAGGCGATGAAGCTTACGCCACCAGGACAGGGTAGACACTGAATGCAGAGCAATGTTTGCAACATCAGGATTTGATCGAGCAAAAGAGTGCCAAATCTTCTTAGAGAAGGAGCAGAGTAGCAGTAAATGGCCTGTAGATTCAGGCTCTTGGTCGCAAAGGGCAATCCAGCATAGCCACTTCGGCAAATCATACAACTAAAACAAGTAAAAGGCCTCCAGGAAATTATAACACGAAATGAATTTTGATGTTTTCGTACTAAAACATAATAAGAAACAAATAAAGCAACTGACGAGCACCTATACATCATCTCACTACTGAGTGAAACACATGCATGTCCCTCATCCATGTAACCTCTCCATTTCACAAGCATTATAGTTACAATTTCGTTCAGGTTTATTCAATTACAAAGATTTCTGGGCTTTCGGCACAGTCCAGGTTCCTGAAGTTGACACGAGCGCCACTCCAAGAGCTAATTGGATACTGCCACATCTGCCATCTCATGCTTTTATTAGTAGAGATAAAGCATAATAATTGCACGACATGTATGTGAGGACCTGATCCGGCGAACTGGGGATGCGAGGCGTTTCAAAGAAAACGGGACGAACACAGTGGTTTTTTCAGCTCGGGGATGAGCAGAGTTCTGATGTTTCTCCCCCCACACCAAAATAAAGGGAGGTACAAACGCTCAGCTTCACACCATGCAAAATGCGACGCTGGTTGGCATGCAGGATCAACCTCTCGCGCACGCCATCTTCCCTCTACGTCAGCGATCTGGTCCCCTGTTGGTGAGTGGCGGAGGTGGAGGCTCCTCTCCGTCCTTCGTAGCTCTGGTGCGGACCTTCAAATCCACCTAGGCAACACATTTATCTTGTTGGAAAATATGCCCGTTGAACAAGCATTCGCTCCCTTGCCGCAACATTCCAATCCACGATCAAGGGCTACCGCTAGTTATAGCTCTATTGCCGGCAGACGAAGACGACTAAACCATTGGATGCCGATGACTGGATCCGTACTATCGAAGACCTCCTCGCACTGATCAAGTGCACTAATGATCGTGAGGAAGTTCTCTATGCTTCCCACTGTCTCGGAGGCATAGCCAGAGCTTGGTGGGATGGATTTCAGATCATGCGAGCAGGGCAAGTCATCACTTGGGTTGTGTTCAAAGATGGATTCCGTGCTGCTCACATTCCTCCCGGAATGATGACCATTAAGAAGCGGGAATTCCGAGCCTTAAGGCAAGGCAGTGGATCCGTCAAGGAATATTTGCAGAAGTTCAACCTCCTGTCAAGGTACGCGCCTGAGGACGTCAACACTGAGGCCGCCAAAGTGGAACGCTTTATGGAAGGACTACAACAGTCACTCAAGTATCGGCTGGTTGTTTGTGAATGTCGGACCTTCAGCGATCTGGTTAATAAGGCCCTTATGTTGGAACACAAGCGTCGTGCTATGGACGACACCCGTAAGCGCAAGGTAATGGGTAGTGGAGGACCGAGTAACACGAAGCCACGGCCATGGCAGTCAGCTCCAGCAAGACCCAACTATCAGCAGCAGCAGTACAAGTATCCAACATTTTGCGAGAACTATCAGCCTCAGCAGCAAGTCAACATCAAGCCAGCAAGCAATTCGTCGAACAACGGTGGAGTCAAGACCAATCTTCCAGTGCAAGTTACTTGTTTCAGATGTGGACAAACAGGGCACTATTCGAGGTAGCGGCACTATTCCAGGTAGTGCCCCAACAAGAAACCCAATGCTCCGCGCCCCAATGCACCAAATCCAGGTCAAGGAGCACCATGCAGGAATTAGGCTCCCCACAATCAGCAGTATCACAACAAGGGGCGGATTAATCATATTTTCACAGAAGAGGCACAGGAAGACCCGGACTGCATTCTGGGTACATTCCTCGTCAACTCTACCCCAGCAACAGTATTGTTTGATTGTGGTGCTTCGCATTATTTTGTTACGCAAAAGTTTGCGGAAAAATGTGGTTTAGAACCTACCTTGGTTCGTGGGCATACTGCAATTCAATCCCCGGGAGCAGTTTTGAGGGCCAACCTAGGGTGTAGGAAGGTCAAGATAGTTATCAATGGGACGAGCTTCTTAGCGGATCTCATTGTGCTTAAGTCGCAAGTCCTAGAAGTAATTCTCGGCATGGATTGGTTGGCCAAGCATCAAAGCATCTTGGACTGTGCCAACAGGGCCATTACCATGACAAGCAACCAAGGGGTCAAAGTCAAGTATGTCCTTGAGCCAGCACCCGCTCGAGTACCATGGGTTAACAGCCTGTCAGAGGTAGAACTCGAACAAGTGCCAATAGTCTGTGAATACCCAGACGTCTTTCCTGATGAGCTACCAGGGATGCCTCCTGACCAAGACATCAAGTTCATCATTGAGCTCATGCCTAGATCGAGGCCTGTCTATAAGAAGCCTTACAGGATGGGATCTGAAGAGCTAGCAGAGTTGAAGAAGCAACTCGATGAGCAACTCAGGAAATGATTTATTCGTCCAAGTGCGTCACCTTGGGGATCACTTGTTCTCTTCGTGTCCAAGAAGGATGGGACCATCAGACTCTGCGTCGATTATCATTCTCTCAATGAGGTCACGATCAAGAACAAGTACCCACTCCCCAAGATTGAAGACTTGTTCGATCAGCTAAATGGAGCTAAGATATTTTCCAAAATCGACCTCCGATCTGGATATTACCAACTGAAAATCCGACCCAAGGACATACCCAAGACCGCGTTCGTAACCCGGTACGGTCTATATGAATGCACTGTCATGTCTTTTGGGTTGACTAATGCCCCATCTTACTTCATGTACCTCATGAACAAGGTCTTCATGGAATACCTGGACAAGTTTGTCATCGTATTCATTGATGACATATTAATCTTTTCCAAGTCTGAAGAAGATCACGAGCAACACTTGAGGTTAGTATTGGAGAAGCTTCGAGAGCACCAACTTTATGCCAAGTTCAGCAAATGCCAATTTTGGCTGAACGAAGTTGGATTCTTAGGTCATACCATGACAGAAAATGGATTGGCAGTTGATCCCTCCAAGATTACTACGATAACCAACTGGGAATCGCCAATTGATGTGAAGGAAGTTGGAAGCTTCCTCGGACTCGCGGGATATTACTGCAAATTCGTAGAAGGATTCTCCCGCATCGCTTGACCCATGACTCAACTCTTGAAGAAGGGCAAGAAGTTTGAATGGATGCCAGAGTGTTAATCGAGCTTCCATGAATTGAAGAAGAGATTAACCACTGCCCCGGTATTGGCCACTCCAGATATCAGCAAGGAGTTTGTGATATATTGTATTGCCTCCAGGACCGGACTCGGTGGGGTTCTAATGCAGGATGGTAGAGTCGTGGCGTATCTGTGACGACAACTGCGCCCGCATGAGGAGAACTATGCCACCCATGATCTCGAGTGGGCAGCAGTTGTGCATGCCCTAAGACATGGTGACATTACCTTCTGGGGAAGCGATGTGAAATATACACTGACCACAAAAGTCTGAAGTATATCTTCACCCAAAGGGAATTGAATATGAGGCAACGAAGATGGTTGGAGTTAATCAAAGACTACGACCTCAGCATTCAATATAACCCCGGTAAGGCCAATGTAGTGGCTGATGCCTTAAGACGGAAGACCAGCACCTTGAACGTCATGCTCAAGGAAAGGAAACCCGCCTTATATGAAGAATTGGAGAACTTCGGGTTGGAGCTTGTGGAATCAGGATTCCTAGATAACCTCGAAGTCAAACCAACGCTGGTGGACGACATCAAGGAGGCCCAGAAGGATCATAAGAGCATTGAAGGCATCAGGAAGAAGATTCAAGAAGGCAAGGCCCCAGGATTCTCGGTGGATAAACAAGGAGTAGTGTGGTTTGGGCAACGTTTATGTGTACCCAACAAGGCTAAACTCAAGGACTTGATCCTACAGCAAGCACATGATACACCCTACTCTATTCACCCCGGTGGTACCAAGATGTATCAAGACCTCCGAGAAAGATTCTCGTGGCATGGCATGAAGAGGGAAATAGCGTCTTATGTTGCCAAGTGCGACATGTGCCAACAAGTCAAGCCTGAGCATCAGCGACCTGCAGGACTGCTACAACTTCTCAAAGTGCCAGAATGGAAGTAGGACAAGATAGGCATGGACTTTGTTACCGGCTTACCAAGGTCTAGCAGAGGCCATGACTCTATATGGGTTATTGTCTGGCCCATTTCATTCCTGTCAACACCACTTACGATGGGAACAAGTTGGCTAGTCTCTATATTGAGCGTATTATAAGCCTTCATGGAGTTCCCAAGGAGATTGTATCTAACTGAGGCACGCAGTTCACCTCAAGATTTTGGAAAAAGTTCCAAGAAGCCCTCGGAACCAAGCTCTCTTTCAGCACCGCTTTCCACCCGCAAACGGGCGGTCAAACGGAAAGAGTGAATCAGATACTCGAAGATATGCTCCGCGCATGCGTCTTGGCGTATGGAGCCAAATGGGAAGACTGTCTGCTGTTCGCTGAGATTTCATACAACAACAGCTACCAATCCAGTCTCCAGATGGCCCCGTCCGAAGTATTGTACGGACGAAAGTGCCGCACCCCGCTCAACTGGTCCGAAACCGGAGAAGGACTGATTTTCGGGCCAGAAGTTTTGCACAAGGCAGAAGAGAAGGTGCAACTGGTCCGAGAGAATCTAAAGGCAGCCAAGTCACGACAAAAGAGCTATGCGGATTCTCGGCGCAAGGATGTGCAGTTCATTCCCGGAGACCTGGTGTACCTTCGTGTCACACCTCTCAAGGGAACAAAGCGTTTCCACGTTAAAGGGAAACTTGCTCCAAGGTTCATTGGACCTTTTAAGATCACGGCAAGGCATGGAGAAGTTGCTTATCAGTCAGAGCTACCTCCGGAACTTTCGGGTGTGCACAACGTCTTCCACGTGTCACAACTTCGGAAGTGTCTTCAAGCGCCAAATCGCCCCTATCTTTACAAGGACATTGACCATCAGGCCATTGACCTTCAGACTAATCTCACCTACCGCGAGAAGCCGATCCGCATCCTGGATGAATCTGAGCGTTGCACCAGAAGCCGCACCATCAAGTATTTCAATGTTCAATGGAGCAACCACACCAAAGTTGAAGCAACATGGGAGCGTGAAGACTATCTCCGATCTGAGTTTTCGAACCTTTTTAGCACCCAGCCTAGGAATCTCGGGGATGAGATTCTTGTAAGGGGGATAGGTCTGTCACACCGTGTTTTTACTACCACATTCTCTCTATTATGAAAATCTGAGCTTGTTAAAACTTTTTCAAAACTAATGATGTGAGTGCCATGATTGTCATTGTATGTTTGTGTGTGTGATCGTGAGATGGTAAAAACCCATTTCACAACATTGAATTATTTCTAGAAACCTTTACCTAATTCTGATCAAGGCAAAAACCCTACTTTGAGTTGCACTACTTGTCCTTGGTGGCAAGATTGGTTTCTACTCAAGTTGGTGATCTGATTTTAACCTATCTTTATATTCCAAAACCACAAAATAATTATTTTTATAATTGTTTTCCTAATTTAATTACATGTCTATTTTTTAGGCCAAAATTGGTGTTCCTACATGGAAAAATACTTTCCTGTCTTAGAAAAATCTGATTAAATTTGGAGATGATCAGAAGGACATATATTTTCCATACATAAGATTTTAAACCCCTATTTATATTATAATTATTTGAGTAAAACCCTGAAAACCATTTCTGTCTGTTTTGACCTTTTGGAATATTTTTCAACAAAATCCTAGAAAATTCCAATAGTATCCTTAAGCCATATTTGATGGTGAAACTTTGCAGGAGTGACTAATACCTAAAATGAGGGTTCCATACTAAAAATGGGATTTGTGGGACTTAGTTTACCCACACTCTCTTTGGAAGGGACAGATCTGGACAAATTGAAGTGTTTTCAAGTTTACAAAGCTAAACTTGTCCAATGGAGCTCAAACTTGGTGAAACCCCATGTTTTAGCACCAAACCCAAACATGTTAAGTTGCAGCACCAGTGGTGGGGTGCAACCCCCTCAAACCATTGTCGAGCACCTTTTGTCAGATAGGGGAAAAGCCACCTTAGCCACAGCTAAACCCAACCCCTTTGCTCCAAACTCATAGATTAAGTAGCGAGTATCCATATCTAACCCCAGTCAACTAGCCCCTCACTTGTTCAAAGTGGAAAGGCCAAAAACTCCAATTTAGGCTTCAGTTCAAGGCTGACATCACTAGTATTTCTTGTCTCCCTTGACCAGCCAAAGCTCCCCGAGACCCAAACGGCTAGCCACACTCCGTGCTAGTGCCAGGACATGCTAGACACGTCCAAAGTGCCTCAGAGCGCACCAGCATGCCGTGGCATGCCAAAACTGCGCTCTGGGCGCGCTACAGGAAGCCACCAAGGTGGGGGCGACGCTCTCGGTCAGTTCTAGCCTCCCCCGAGGTGTCCAACCTTTTCCCCGACAATCCCTCTGCGTCGAGCAACCCTCAGGGCCCCTCCTTCCCCGCGCTAGAGCTCGTGTGACGTGTGCTCGCGTGCACCAGAACCGGCCAAGGTTGCGCGGCCACAGATGCTCGACTCCTCCCTCTCTCCCTCTGCAGCAGATGGTTCTGGCAGTCCAAAACCATGTCCTGAGACCGTGGTTTCAACCCCAGCCCCTCTCTGCACCCCCATGCGCGCCATAGTGAGTCACCGGCGCTCCCGAATAGGCTCACCGTCGCCGTTCTATTTATAGCCCTCCCCCTCGCTCCAACACCCGTCAGATAGCTTCACCACGACCACTAGCACCCCCTAGCCACCCCAGCAAGCTAGCAGAGCCCCGGTGTTCGAGATCGACCGAGGCCCCTCCGCCTCGGAGCTCCGGTCGATCTTCGGCTACACGACGACTCCTACGCCCCTCGACCCATCAAACTGATCCCCTCAACCCCAGGAAGCTTTCCCCCAACTCGCTCGAGCATTTCTGTGCCTCTAGCCACCTCCTCGACCACCTACCGAAACTCCTCCGCCACGGCCTCCTCGTCTTCGGCGAACCCCTGCCTCTCCGACGTTGTTCCGACCACCAGCAGGTAGGCGACATCATGGCGAACCCATTCCAGTCCTTCTTGGGGCTTGAGAGCGTCGGCGGCCTCGCCGGCGTGCTCCTCCTCCTCTTTGGCCAGAGGTAGGAGACGACCCCGACAGGTGTGCTCCACCTATCGGTGGCCCAGCCTCCTCCCCCGCGCTGTCCACAATCACTGACCGCAGGGCCCCGCACGTCAGGTTCAAACCTGACGGCGCGCGCGCCTGGGCAGGCTGTCGACTGGCCATGGGCCAGCCCAGTTCCAGCCGAGCCTGGCCAGGGACTTAGCCAATTTTCTTTTATTTTTAAAACCTGATTTCTAAGATTTTTATAAAAATATTTAACCAGTGTAAAAATACAATTTTTCCACTATTCTTCTTCTAAAAATATGTAGTATTTAATAATATGATTGGATGAATTTTTCTACAACTATTCTGTTTTACAATAATAAAAAGGACTAAATTGGAATAGTTTTGCTTCTATTTGGTTAATTTACTTGAGGCAAATACTTTTCAAATTGATAACTTAGATTTATCAGTAATAAAGAACATTTTTAAATGACTTTGTGATCTGTTTCTGTGTGAGTTATTTCTTATTTATTGTTTTATCGACGATAGAAAATCCGTGTGATGAGGGAATCGGAGTGGAAGACCTCGAAGACCCCAGATACCTAGCTTACCAAGGCAAGTAACCTTTGACCATGACTGAGCATATGTTATATTGCATGTTAAGATAGCAAGTATTCCCATTGCATATGATCATAAGTGCCGGTAAATCATTTGATGTGATGTTACAGATGGCTCCTCCAGATCACATGCATGGAGCTTGATCTTACCCCTTGAGGGTCACGCTAATATGATGATGACAAGTAATACTAGAATAATAGCATGAGCATGTTGTTGCCATAAATCAAAGGTTTATGAAAACCCCGTCGGGTGCCACTAATGCCCGAGGGTGATGATGAGTTAGGTGGCCACTTTTGGTGAAGTGGTGCACCCGGTATTTGTGTGAGTATGGTTTCGGAAAAGGGATTAGATTTATGATGTGTCGACCGTCCCAACCTTACCGGTACGACCACGTTACCCTTATGGGACGGGGCTATGTTGATTACTTTGGTCGGTGCTAGCAAAGAGCCACATTACTAGTGGCGGGAGTGATGTATGGTCACTCTCGTGATGGGGTCGTGCCAGGTAGGACAACTATGCCATTTTTATGAGTTCCAGGCACACCGTTGGTCCCTGCATGGTTGATACTGTCTAGAGTTGATGCTCGTAAGACGTACAACATGTGGGCTGGGTACCAATTGAGTGGATCTCTTTGTCTAGTATCGTTAGGGGAAAGGCATTGATCTAGTACTTACATCGGGTATGTTATATACCGCGAGTCGTGGATGACACGGAAGTTTCTCGGATCTCGTGGGTCCAGCGTACTACCTCTGCAGAGTGTAAAACTATTTGAATAGTCGTGTCCACAGTCAAGGACAGTTGGGTAATCCTGCTTAAACTACGTCCAATTATTTCCGCATAAACCAAGTGTGTGTGTGTGGTGATGAAAAAGGTGTTGTTAAGAAAGTAACAATATGACCAAGTTTGGTGACTTGGCATGTAGGATGAGCCCGGATGGTTCAGCCCTTGACAGATATATTGATATCTGTAACCTGTTCTTCAAAAGTAATTCTTTTATTTGATGCATATTCATGATCATTCCACCAAGAGAAGTTCCACCAAAGATGCATGTTATTGTTATCCTTCACTTCCATTGTTCATATCATGGGTTGTTTGCGAGTACATTCAAAGTACTCACTGGCTTGCCACTGGTTATGTTATTGACCAAACATGGAAGGACCAGAGTTTGGAGATGAGTATGTCTTCGGAGACGCCCCTGCGAACTAGGACGCTTCCAAGTCAGAATGCCTGTCGGTGTAGGCTTGATGGCATGGGCACTCGCTTAGCCCCTATGATTTCCGCTTCTAGTTGTATCTAAGTGATTTGGCCTTAGATCCTGCCTTGAGAACCTAACCATTCGGTCTTGTGTTGTAATAGGTATTTGGATGTAAGACTCTCTTATAAGGTATCTGTGTTCGGTGAGCATTGATCTCTGGGATCACTGTGCACGGCGATCTCAACTTTAAGTCGGGGTCCCCACAGGTTGCCGGATCAATCACATCATACGAAATATGTTCTTCAGGAGTGTCAACTTTGGCGGCTCTCTTTTCGGCCTGAGAATCCAAGATATCTTGTTTCTCAACACCGGAACATGACCAAGCAACACGGCTAGATAAAGTAGCCTTGGCCCTACACAAGTCAGAAGTCAACTAGTATACTAAGATAGTGAAACATACAATCAAGTTGTGGTTAGAAATTTACCCACGATTGATGTTGAAAGTGGGAAGTTGAGTCGCCAATGAGGCACCCAGAGATGGGGTAGATTCCTAAACTAAAGAAGGATTCAAGATTCAGAGTTTGTGTTAAACATAGGCCAGCTTGAGAAAAGAGCAGGTAAACTTATCACCTCAACATGAGGCTTGTGAGTCGGTGGTGCATGAGGCAAGCCTGGATCTAACTTGCCCGCGTCGCTCCGGGTCTTGCGTTTGGACTAGCCAACCAGTTGTGTTTTCTTCAAGAGAAAATTGGTAGCTAAATAAGCTTGATTTGACATTTTAACCTTCCGGGCGGCTTGTCTTTCCCTTCTCGCAACAAACTTTTCTGAAGAACTGGAAGAAATTTCAATTACCTCAACATTGCTGACTTGGTTGGCTTTAGAGTCGTCCTGAAGAAGGCATATCAGCAACTTGAATAAATAAGCAGCCAAGTGAGTCAAGTTCTACCTTAGATGATTCTTTTTAAGATGAACAAAGAGTCGGGTCACCTTGAGCCTAATTCCTTGACTCATGGAGGGAACAATCACTTGAGGTGTGACGTTCCAAAAGCTAGAACCCTCCTGCAAACAAAAGAGTATGATGAAAAGGCATGTCAAGATAAATTTAGCAAAGAAAGAAAGCATACATGAAGGATACAAGGTCAATACCATTGGAGGAGGATTCAACAGATAAAAGTAAAACTGGCCCAAACCAGTGGTACCGCACCTCTCTTTGGAGTTGGAGAAAAAAATTCTTCGTTTCTTTGATGAGAACATCATCAGTTATATTTTTGAAGGAGAAGCATTGAGGATCGGACGAGGCGTCTGAGTATTCGCACATCAAGTCGGGTCTCACACTAACAAGTTGAATACACCACCGTAACCAGCAGCGGATGAGATCAATCCCGTTCAGGCCATGGGAAACTAAGGCCCTTAACTTTGTGCGGATATGGGCCATCGTGTGTCTCTCTTCCTCTGTTGGCCAACCCGGTAGCACCACATTGTTACCAATCCTCTCTAATCTATAACCCGGTAAAGGGTTTTCATCAGCACGAGCGGTATTTTTGCAGTAAAACCAAGTTTTGTTCTACCCTTTTGGATGACTCACCAATTTTGACTCAGGAAATAGGCAGTGTTTCCTTTTCTGAAAGGAAATTCCGCCAATTTCAAAAGATGGACCATTTTACCTCTGTCTGGCAATTGGCATAGAAAAACTCCCTAAATATGGTTACTGTTAGCTCGATTTGGAGATATACCTCGCACAAAACCTGGAACTGGCATATGTATGTGATCGAATTGGGGGCAATATATTGGTGCCTGAGGTTGAAAAAGTGCAGGAGATCTCTGAATAATTTTGATCAGTAAAGATGACGACTTCCCCCTCCCGAGGCGGCGGATAAGTCTCTTTTTTAGGAGCCCGCCAACTTATCTTCTTCCGAGGGAGCAAAAGTCCTTGACCCACCAGATTGTCTAAGGTAAACTTAGACTCTCGATACCTGGCCTAGCTGCAAGGCTTGGAGTTCTTGGGAGCCATTTGTGATTTGAGACAGCTACAAAGGAGAATAAGCAGGAATAAGTTGATATACAAGATATGAGCGGCCTATTGATTTCTGTTTAACAAATAACTAAGTCGCCCAAAACTATTACCAAGAAAAATCTTAGGCCGACCGGTCTTAAGGCTAAGCAATTAAGCTGGCCAAAACAAGCAGAGGACTTCCATGAGGGACTTAGCAGAAAACTTTGTCACAAACAAGTTGCAATAAGTGGCCTCCCTCACGATAGATCTAAGCATGAACAACAATAGGGAAAATATATGTTCTAAAGCTGGCGGAGGGGACAATGCTCGTGGTTTGGTACAAAGCTATTCTAAAAAGAATTTGGTCCACATTTATGCGCCAAACAACGCGAAATGAGGCCGCAACAGGAATATAGGTATGCTAGGTTAATGGATCTATGAAGAATTGTTTCTACGATGATTCGAAGAACATGACACGAACACGCTAAGAAATCCACAAACCGTCGACAAGAAGTATGTGCACGTGATATTACTGAAAGAGAAGGTTGACAGCCTTGTGTAGTTGAACAAAGAAAGAGCGGGTCCGTTGAAGAGGCGACAAGCTGGAAAAGGTTCATTCGTCGCAATCAAAGATCCGACACACGTAGTAATGGAGGAATATGCGAGGAAGAAGAAGGTGGAAAAGATAGCACGGGGTGTCGCCCGCCTATTTATAAGGAAAAAGGGGACTGAAATAGAACGGTCCTAAGAAAAGAGCGGTTGGGTTTGCGCCTAGATTTCTGCGCGATACCGGATTTAGTGTTGTTTTAAAAAAGATTCGCTATGTGACTTGGACGACAGCGGTCAGCTTGGTGAAATCATGTCGGGACCCCAATCCTAAGTCATAGGAATCCAGCCGGTAACACATCGCATCTCTTTGTGGTCTCACGCACGGTTAACTCCACGGCTGCAGCCTTACCTTAGCCGGGACCGTTTGCGTCTTTTGACTCACGTATGCGATAGGTGTCGCTAGCAATCCAATGTCAAAGAACCCGGATCGACATGTCTAGTCATAAACCAAAGTGGCAGTTCCGCACAAGGACAGGCATACATGACCCAACAAAGCAGGTGTCGGTCATCAGCGAACGTAGACGAGTCGTAGCAAGCTACAAGGACTCCATTACGTCGCGTGACATTTCCCCAAAGAGGACAGACACAGCAGCTAAGAAGGACACATGCCGGTCAACCAATGTGTCCGGAGCAGTAGCGGACTACCAAGGCTCGTTGGATCACAAAGGGGCATTTCCTTGTAAGGAGTGCTACTAAAGTCCACGACTAGGTATTCGAACCCCATACATATCAAGTAAGACACACGTACGCATGGCATACCGATATGTATAGATACATCGATGGCATCACAACATAACCATAAACATACAACCTTTATTTAAGAGGCTCGGAAGAGCCACACACATAATATTACACATTAAGGTCTCTCGACCCACATTAGCAGTCATACAAATACAAGCCAGCGGAAGAGTTATAAACTGTCTGGGTACAGACAGGGCAACTAGAAGGCACATGGCCTGACTATACTACAGAGCCGACGTAGGGCCAGATCGTAGCTGGGACACGAGCTACTCGTCGTCGTCGATGTCTACGAAGAACCCTCCATTAGGGTCATTAGCAATCTCTGCAACATTTATTAAGCAAACATGAGTACGAAGGTACTCAGCAAGACTTTAGGAGAACTAACTACTCATGCAAGGAATCAAAAGGTATTGTGGTGTTTCATGCGGGAAGCCGGCATTTGAGTCATGGCTAGACAACTTGCATTTTGAAATTAGTTTTGACAACTTGATTTCTCGCACACGAGTCCACTAACACCACAACAATACACTATCGTGGAATCATTCCGTCTCCATACGGAAATGCCGTCCACGACACTCACGCTTATCTTGACAATTTTATGAGTAGCCATTGAAGTTATCTATGAACAACATATGTCTCCAAGTAGTCCATATCCGCGGACGCGGCTATTCGAATAGATCATAACCCTGCAGGGGTGTACTTCGTCACACGCGCTTTCGCCACTTATCGCCATGTGCACGTCATGCACCTCGGCAACCTTCAAGCGGAAGCCTAGCGAGGGAGTCGGCCACGACCGTTAACCACACTAGTACCTAGTCTAGGTTTATCGCCTATCTGAGAGTAACCCGTACGGAAGTCCGGCCGAGGTTTCCGCCACGGCCTCAAATGATGTGCGCAGGGTTCCCAAGCCCACCATCCGGGTGCCACTTGGTACACCGTGCCACTGCCTACCGCATCACGGCCCACCTCTCAGGTCAGCACCATGCACGGCCTCCAGCATTACTATAAACACCAGAAACTACTTGCAACTCCTGGACCGAGTACTACGCGATTAATAGGCCGAGCGGGGTCATGTTTCAGGGCCCAACATGTGGTAGTATCTAGTCTTGGATTACATACACGGAACTCAGTTCCTAAGGACGGTTCCAATGAAACAACCCGCCATGTACTCCTACACAGCCTTTCACCGGTACCTTTACCAAATCAAGTTCAACGCACAAACTTTGCTCACCGAACATATTCCACAATTCTGTTCATCTCCCAGATGACAGACCATACACAACTCTAAGCATAGCATGCATAGCAGGATAAGGCACATCATAGCTCAAGCAACTACCAGGTTTGCTAGGTTGCAAGGTTTGGCTATTTACTGTGACAAGGTTAAGTCATGCAAAGGAAGTGGGTCCAACTATCGTGGCAAAAGCAGTTGAAGCATTTGATCCTAATGCAATAAATAGGTGCAGGAGCAAGAACATGGGATTATCGGGATGATCAAAAGGGTTGCTTGCCTTGTTGCTCAGAGGAGGAACGATATCCGTCAGACGGATATTCGGTGGAATCCGGGGTGGGGAGCCTACCGAAATGAATGGCAACATTCAATAACAATCATATGCACTCAAAATGATGCATGAGCATGGCATGAGAATGCAAGGTGATAAGTTATTATTTCCAACATGTATTAGGTTTAGAGTTGAGTTGAATCACATTCAAATAGCAATTCAAACGGGGTATTCTCGGATACTGTTTTAATTGATTCGACCTGATGCTCAGATCAACTTGATGTTAGCATGCATGAAATGTCATGTTATGGTACTGATTTGTAAGTAGGACGGTGTGTGATCATTGTATTCATAATGAAATTTGAATAATTTTCCAAATTCCATTTAAAAAGTAATTATAAGAATTGAATTATTCCTTATTCCACAATTTAGGGTTCTGTAAATTTTTCAAACATAGTTGAAAATAGCATAATCAGAATCTTTGAATTTTTCTGATACTTTTTCATATATAAATTATTTTCATTGGAGTTACAGATTAATTTCTATGATTTTTACAATTTTTAGCAATTTCCTGAATTAGTTTTATACTGGAAATTCTATTTATTGCCTCACGCTGACGTCAGCAGGTCAGCCGACCTGCTCAAGTCAAACCTGACAAGGGGGCCCCACTGGTCAGCCTCTCTGGGACTAATCCCACGCTGACCAGCCCTAACTGAGGTTTGACTTGGCCTTGGGCCCACTTGTCAGCGAGTGATTAGGTCCCTAAGCTGCTGGGTTAGCTTGCCACATCGACCCCCACCGACGGGTGGTCGCCGGCGACCAGGCCCGCGGCGGAGGGCTCGCCGGAGGCGACCTAGATGGCGCTGCACAGCACCAAAACGCACGCGGTTTGCAGCTACAGCATGCTCGCGAAGTGGCCGATCTGGCAGGACCATCTGGGGAGGCTAGGGTCGCCGGATGAGGCGTCGGCGACGAGCCGGAGCGACGGCCGAAGCTCGGCCTTCTATACGGGGCGGTTCTAGGGCACGGGGAGGGCAGCTGGAGGGCTCGACACGCTCCTGGAGGCTCCAGGAGCTCGAATCCTAGCTCGGGCGCGAGGATCGGTCATCACAGCGACGGCAGCGACATGGCCGGCGGCGAGAAGCTCTCGGCCTTGGTGGGGAACTAGGATACGATGCACGGGAGAGCGTGGGGCGAGAGGGGAAACGACGACGAGCTCACGGCGGTTCCGATGGCGCTGAAGAGGGGCTCGGGGATGCACCGGAGGAAGCGAATTGACGGGAGAGGTCCGGCGGCCAGAGGTGGAAGACGACGGCGTTGCGGGCGTTGCAGGGCTCGAGGAAGCTTCGGCTTCTGCAGAGATGACCAGGGCGACGAGGCGGAGCTAATGGCGTGCTCTGGGAGGGAATCCTATGGCCAGGGGCACGGGTAGCTCGAGCTCGAGCTCGGCTCTAATGGAGGCAGCAAGGAGGAGGAGGAGATCCGGGAGGAGGAGGAGAACCGAGGCGGGGAATGGATAGGGGAGGCTCTGGGGAGCTTATCCCCGTCGTCGCCAGCGCGAGGCGGCGGCCAGGCAGGCACGCAGGTGCGTGGCTGCGCCGGAGGGGGCGGCGGCCACCTCCTGCTGCCTACTGGCGCGAGGGAGGGGACGAGAGAGGGAGATGGGCCGGGCCAGGCTAGGCGTTAGGTAAGGTTTTTCCATTTTTTTCTGTTTTTGTTTTTCTGTTTTGCTAATTATTGTTTTGCTAATTAATTCATCTCCAAAACAAAAGTAAAAACTATTTTAGACCTCCTGAAATAATTGTTATAACATTCCCAACCATTTCCAAGGTTTTCAGCATTTTTGGAAATTTATAGTTTCTGATTTCAAATTTAAAACTTGAAACCAGTAGCCTTTTCCATTTATTTAAAATGCTTAAAGTGTCAAGAAAATAGTTTTCTCCAATGCTCATTTACTTTCATGATTTATCAGAAAGTTTGAACATTTCTTGAGGCCATTTTGGGTTCATTGATTTTGAACTAGTTTGAGATTTCCTTTAATTGAAATGGTGGCTAGGGTTTTGAGTTTTTTCCTTGCCACTTTGTTGCTTTTTTTGAAACTTCTTAGATGCAAATGCAAAGAAGACATGAGCACAATGCTATCTTGGTTAAGGGTTAGGGATGTGACAACTCACCCCCACTCAAAAGAATCTCGTCCTGAGATTTAGAAGTCGTCGGGAATAACGCAGGATACTCAAGTCGGAGACGATCGTCTCTTTCCCAAGTTGCCTCCTTTTCAGAATGATTTGACCATTGAACTTTAAGAAACTTGAGGTTTCGACGTCGAGTGGTACGCTCAGCTTGATCAAGAATATGCACGGGGTATTCTCGGTATGAAAGGTTATCTTGTAGATCAAGCGTTTCGTGGTCCACTTCACAAATAGGATCCGAAAAGCAACGCCTGAGTTGCGAGACGTGGAAAACATCATGAACCTTGGAAAGATGCGGAGGAAGTTCCAACTGGTAGGCAACTTCTCCTCGTTTGGCAAGAATGCGAAAAGGACCAATGTAACGAGGAGCCAATTTGCCCTTGATACCGAATCGATGGGTACCCTTCAAAGGTGTAACCCGAAGGTAAGCCTTCTCGTCAACTTCAAAGGTCACAGGCTTATGATGACGATCATATTGGCTCTTTTGACGAGACTGGGCTGTTTTCAACTTTTCACGAATAATGCGGACCTGCTCTTCTGCATCCTGGATCATATCCGGGCCAAAGAGTTGCCTCTCTCCGGTTTCTGACCAATTAAGAGGTGTTCGACATCTTCGTCCATAGAGAACTTCAAAAGGGGCTTTGCCCAAGCTCGATTGATAACTATTGTTATAAGTGAATTCGGCGAATGGAAGGCACTTCTCCCAATTCATACCGAACGAAATAACACAAGCTCGGAGCATATCTTCTAGGATTTGATTCACTCTTTCTACTTGACCACTTGATTGGGGATGGAAAGCAGTGCTAAAAGATAAGTGAGTCCCCATGGCATTCTGAAAACTTTCCCAAAAGCGAGAAGTAAAGATACTTCTACGGTCCGATTTAATCTCCAGGGGAACACCATGAAGAGACACTATTCGGGAGATATATAATTCTGCTTGCTGGCTAGCTGTTATACTCTCACGAACAGGAAGAAAATGAGCCACTTTGGAAAGACGGTCAATGACCACAAAGATAGCATTATTTCCTTTCTTGGTCTTGGGAAATCCGGTAATGAAATCCATGCTAACTTTATCCCATTTCCATTCAGGAATAGCTAGAGGTTGAAGGGTGCCACCAGGCCTTTGATGTTCTGCCTTAACTCGACGACAAACGTCGCAGTTAGCAACGAACTCAGCAATTTCTCTCTTCATCCTAGTCCACCAGAACCTCTGGCGTAGGTCCTGATACATCTTAGTACTACCGGGATGAATGGTGAGAGGAGAACCATGAGCCTCCTTGAGGATTAACTGCCTTAGATGTGGGTTCTTAGGAACCACTAAACGATTCTAGAAGAACACAACACCTTGATCATTCATGGAAAATTCTTTAGCGTTTCCGCTAAAAATATTCTCCTTGATCCGTGATATACCCTTGTCACACTTTTGGCCAGCTATAATTTGATCCTTAAGAGTAGGCTTCGCCACTAGGGTAGAAAGGAATCCTTGAGGGACAATATGAAGATTCAACTTCCGAAAGTCCTCATGGAGATGTGGTTGAACTTGTTGTAGCGTCAAATTGTTACAATAAGATTTACGACTTAGTGCATCGGCCATAACATTGGCCTTCCCCGGGGTGTAAGTTATCCCTAAGTCGTAATCCGAGATCAACCCAACCCACCGTCTTTGCGTGAGATTCAAATCCGGCTGGGTGAAGATATATTTCAGACTTTGGTGATCAGTGAATATTTCGCAACGATTACCCAGAAGGTAATGTCGCCAGGTTTTTAGTGCATGGACCACAGCTGCAAGCTCAAGGTCATGTGTGGGATAATTATCCTCATGTGGACGCAACTGACGAGATGCGTATGCGATCACATGACGATCTTGCATGAGAATGCAACCTAATCCTTGTCGTGAGGCATCGCAGTAGATAACAAAGTCCTTAGAAAAATCTGGTGGTAGCAACACAGGTGCGGAAGTCAGGCGTCTTTTCAGTTCCTGAAAACTATGCTCACACTGTGGTGTCCACTCGAACTTTTTATCCTTCTTGAGGAGTTCAGTTAGAGGATTTGCAACCTTGGAGAAATTCTCGACAAAGCGGCGACAATAGCTCGCTAGACCAAGAAAACTCCTAACTTGCTTAACCGATTCAGGTTGAGTCCAATCAAGGACAGCTTGAACTCTCTCGGGATTGACAGCAATACCCTTACCAGAGATTACGTGGCCTAGATAGGTCACTTCTGGTAACCAGAATTCACATTTTGAAAATTTGGCATAAAGGCGATGCTCTCGAAGTTTCATCAATACCAGCCTTAGATGCTCGGCATGTTCTTGTTCATTCTTCGATTAGATGAGAATATCATCGAGGTATACCACGACGAATTTATCCAAATACTCCATGAAGATCGAATTCATCAGCCGAGAGAAGGTGGCTGGGGCATTGGTTAAACCGAAGGACATAACGGTGTACTCATATTGGCCATAACGAGTAACAAAAGCCGTTTTTGGAATGTCCCCGTTCTTAATCTTGATTTGATGGTATCCCAACCTCAAATCCATTTTGGAGAAGACTGAGGATCCAGCGAGCTGATCGTACAGGTCGTTGATCCTGGGGAGCGGATACTTGTTCTTTATGGTGACCAGGTTAACTGGTCGGTAATCTACAACCATCCGATCCGTTCCGTCTTTCTTCTTGACGAAGAGGACGGGACAAGCCCAAGGAGAAGAGCTAGGACAAATGAAACCCTTGTTCAAGGCCTCATCTAGTTGCTTTTTAAGTTCGGCTAGCTCCAGGGGTGCCATCTTATATGGTCTTCTGGCTATTGGGACAGTTCCCGGAACAAGATCTATCACGAACTCTACATCTCTGTCAGGTGGAATTCCTGGCAGTTCCTCTGGAAAAACATCCGGGAAGTCACGGACTACCGGAATGTCTTCAAGTTCTGGAAGAGGGTTGGCATTTAGGGAATAGAGTTGGCATTTGGCAACTCGAGTAGAGACATTTACTATCTCACCCGAGGGATGGGTAAGCTGGACATTTCTAGAATGAGTATCAATCTTGGCATAGTGAGCTGACATCCAATCCATGCCCAAGATGATATTAATATCCGAAGATTTCAATGCTATCAATGAGGCTAGAAAAACTAGCCTGTCTACTAGAATTTCATTGTCATAGGTTATCCTAGAGGTTTGCCATTTACTACCAGGGGTTTGGACAACCAATGGGATTGGCATATCACAAAATGACATGTTATGCAACTGTGCATAACTTTCTGAAATGAAGGAATGAGAAGACCCAGTGTCAAAGAGAACGGACGCTGGGTGATGATTAACAAGAAGCGTACCCAACATGACGTCGGGATCCTCTGCAGCTTCTTCTGTTGACACATAGTTCACACGGCCACGTGCAGGAGTTGGCTTCACATAATAAGCTTTGCCCGACTTGGCCTGCCCGACGGACTTTCCGGGTTGCTTGGCACCCACATTCTGAGGACACTCACGGGAATAATGCCCTGGTTCTCCACACTTATAGAATATCACCTGGTTGGCACGTGGTGCAGCATTGCTAGCTGGACCACCATAAGCTTTTGCTGGAGGGTTGGCCTGATTCGTCTGAGGCGCCACGTAGGATGGCCTCGGAGTGTATCTTGGCGGCAGAGAACTGTTTGGAACCCATAGCCTGCGTTTTGGAAACGCGGAACCAGAAGATGAGCCAAAGTCACGGGAGTGCTTCCTTGTGGCTTCGAAGTCAGTATGACCAGTCTCCGCACTGATCGCTTTGTTGACCAGGGCTTGAAAACTTGCACACTCATGGAGGCGCAGGTCTCGACGGAGCTCAGGGCTCAGACCCTTACAGAATCTTGCTTGCTTCTTGGTGTCAGTAGACACCTCCTCTGTTGCATAGCGGGCGAGGTTACCGAACTCGCGGCTATAGGCATCCACAGACAACTTGCCCTGAGTGAAGGCACATAACTCCTCTCTCTTTCTGTCCATCAGGCCCTCTGGAATATGGTGCAGACGAAAAGCTGCACTGAAGTCTGCCCATGTGGCCACTGGTTCAGCGGGACGCATAGCTTCAAAATTCTCCCACCATAGATTGGCGGGTCCTTCCAGGAAATACGCCGCGAAGGTCACCTTGTTGGCCTCAGACACATTCGCCGAGCGGATCTTGCGTGAGATGCTGCACAGCCAGTCATCAACGTCGAGGGGATCGACGGAATGATGAAACTTTGGAGGATTCAACTTCACAAAGTCATTAAGGGACACTGCAGCATTCCTAGGCTGTCGAGCCGTATTCTGCTCAATACGCTCTAGCAGTCGGTTGGTCTCCCTTTTGTTTCTTTCTGCCTCAAGCATCACTTCTACCAGAGAAGGTGGGTGAGGCAGGTCTTCCTGCGACGCTTGACTACCCTCACCTTGCTCATGAGCAGGGGCACGGTTCAACCTGGTGAACACCATCCTGACAAACAAACTCATAGCTTAGACCAATATCATATCAATACTAGCTATGGATTAAGAATGTACTGAACACACGGAATGCGGAAATAAATATCCGAACAACATGGTAACAAGCAACTGCTATATATACACCATGGTTCATACACACCCTTACATAGTTCAGTACAAACTTACCCGAAGAGCAAACTACTGAAATGGTGGAACTACTCATCAGAGGCTTACAAGCTTCCTATACATTATTTATCTAGGCCTCCGGAATTCATTTCACATTACTACCATACTTCACAAATCACGCAGGACTGTGAACGTACGGCTACTACCATACTATCCTTCCGCTCATAGCTCAGGCATCCGCATAGAACATCTCATAGAGATTACCTCCATGACCTGGAAGCTCAACCTGCGGATCAGGAAACACTCTAGCCTGAGATCCCTGGGATCCATAAGGACACGGATGTGGCCTTGGTCCCCTGACTGGGGGTAAGAGGGGTCCCCGAAGAGGTGTGACTCCTCCTATAGCTGGCCAGTCAACGTGGGCCGGAAGATGGGTTCTAACAGGGTTCAACATCTCCATCTCTCCATACCCCGTCTGGACTACCGGTGCCAGCTGCGTCAAAGCTGTCCACAGACGGGCACGGGTAGCATAAAGCTCCATGCGGAGAGCACGAGCATCCCCGTCTCTGTTCTCTAGCATCTCAACAGTGGACTGCAGAAGTGGATCCTCCATAGAAGGATCAAAATAGACTCCACTGAGGTATCTCTCTTCACCAGACTGAGAGGCCGGAACATAGCAGAACTCTGAATTCTGCAGCAGTGCATGTCTCGCTCTCATAATAGTCAGCATTGAATAGGCAACATCCTGTACTGCCATGTCAACGGTGACCCCCAACCCATAGGACCAATGGATTGGCTTCTCAGCTCTAGGGTAGTCTGGAAATACCCTAACAGTGCAGATGTACTGGCTCTGGTTGAAGTCTTGGTACTGTTCCTCCACTGTGTACTCGGGGTACCAGCGGTAACCGCACACCGACATCACCCTGACCAGCATGGCCGTATGACCCGGTACATCAATGCACCTGGTCAGACGTACCACCTGATGAGAAGGACGGTCAGGCATCTGTAAATAGAGAGTAATGCAAAAGCATTAGAGCTCTGAATGCAAAATTGGGCAGCATAACGGCTGTAAATGCTCAAAACAAATTTTGAGACAACCCAAAATAGAATAGCGTAACCACTCAACTATCAAGTTCCACTCTCTGATCATCAAACTTACTTCCTGCTTCCTAGGAATAAAAGAAACCCAATATCTCTCGACCCGTAGTCCTAAAATCTACCGATCAGAAATACGAGCCTAGGAGAAGATGAGAAACCTAGTCCTTAATTCCCGCAGAAAAGACGAGGATGACCAGAATAGAATATCTTGAGAAGAGAACAAGAGTGTTACGTTCCCTTCCACAAACAATTCCCTTATATATAACTAAGAAATTCTAGACTCAACTTCGACCAGTTTGGCTTAGTAATCCTACAGTCAGTCAGGCTCTGATACCAACGCTGTCGGGACCCCGATCCTAAGTCATAGGAATCCAGCCGGTAACACATCGCATCTCTTTGTGGTCTCACGCACGGTTAACTCCACGGCTGCAGCCTTACCTTAGCCGGGACCGTTTGCGTCTTTTGACTCACGTATGCGATAGGTGTCGCTAGCAATCCAATGTCAAAGAACCCGGATCGACATGTCTAGTCATAAACCAAAGTGGCAGTTCCGCACAAGGACAGGCATACATGACCCAACAAAGCAGGTGTCGGTCATCAGCGAACGTAGACGAGTCGTAGCAAGCTACAAGGACTCCATTACGTCGCGTGACATTTCCCCAAAGAGGACAGACACAGCAGCTAAGAAGGACACATGCCGGTCAACCAATGTGTCCGGAGCAGTAGCGGACTACCAAGGCTCGTTGGATCACAAAGGGGCATTTCCTTGTAAGGAGTGCTACTAAAGTCCACGACTAGGTATTCGAACCCCATACATATCAAGTAAGACACACGTACGCATGGCATACCGATATGTATAGATACATCGATGGCATCACAACATAACCATAAACATACAACCTTTATTTAAGAGGCTCGGAAGAGCCACACACATAATATTACACATTAAGGTCTCTCGACCCACATTAGCAGTCATACAAATACAAGCCAGCGGAAGAGTTATAAACTGTCTGGATACAGACAGGGCAACTAGAAGGCACATGGCCTGACTATACTACAGAGCCGACGTAGGGCCAGATCGTAGCTGGGACACTAGCTACTCGTCGTCGTCGATGTCTACGAAGAACCCTCCATTAGGGTCATTAGCAATCTCTGCAACATTTATTAAGCAAACATGAGTACGAAGGTACTCAGCAAGACTTTAGGAGAACTAACTACTCATGCAAGGTATCAAAAGGTATTGTGGGGTTTCATGCGGGAAGCCGGCATTTGACTCATGGCTAGACAACTTGCATTTTGAAATTAGTTTTGACAACTTGATTTCTCGCACACGAGTCCACTAACACCACAACAATACACTATCGTGGAATCATTCCGTCTCCATACGGAAATGCCGTCCACGACACTCACGCTTATCTTGACAATTTTATGAGTAGCCATTGAAGTTATCTATGAACAACATATGTCTCCAAGTAGTCCATATCCGCGGACGCGGCTATTCGAATAGATCATAACCCTGCAGGGGTGTACTTCGTCACACACGCTTTCGCCACTTATCGCCATGTGCACGTCATGCACCTCGGCAACCTTCAAGCGGAAGCCCAGCGAGGGAGTCGGCCACGACCGTTAACCACACTAGTACCTAGTCCAGGTTTATCGCCTATCTGAGAGTAACCCGTACGGAAGTCCGGCCGAGGTTTCCGCCACGGCCTCAAACGATGTGCGCAGGGTTCCCAAGCCCACCATCCGAGTGCCACTTGGTACACCGTGCCACTGCCTACCGCATCACGGCCCACCTCTCAGGTCAGCACCATGCACGGCCTCCAACATTACTATAAACACCAGAAACTACTTGCAACTCCTGGACCGAGTACTATGCGATTAATAGGCCGAGCGGGGTCATGTTTCATGGCCCAACATGTGGTAGTATCTAGTCTTGGATTACATACACGGAACTCAGTTCCTAAGGACGGTTCCAATGAAACAACCCGCCATGTACTCCTACACAGCCTTTCACCGGTACCTTTACCAAATCAAGTTCAACACACAACCTTTGCTCACCGAACATATTCCACAATTCTGTTCATCTCCTAAATGACAGACCATACACAACTCTAAGCATAGCATGCATAGCAGGATAAGGCACATCATAGCTCAAGCAACTACCAGGTTTGCTAGGTTGCAAGGTTTGGCTATTTACTGTGACAAGGTTAAGTCATGCAAAGGAAGTGGGTCCAACTATCGTGGCAAAAGCAGTTGAAGCATTTGATCCTAATGCAATAAATAGGTGCAGGAGCAAGAACATGGGATTTATCGGGATGATCAAAAGGGTTGCTTGCCTTGTTGCTCAGAGGAGGAACGATATCCGTCAGACGGATATTCGGTGGAATCCGGGGGTGCGGAGCCTACCGAAATGAATGGCAACATTCAATAACAATCATATGCACTCAAAATGATGCATGAGCATGGCATGAGAATGCAAGGTGATAAGTTACTATTTCCAACATGTATTAGGTTTAGAGTTGATTTGAATCACATTCAAATAGCAATTCAAACGGGGTATTCTCGAATACTGTTTTAATTGATTCGACCTGATGCTCAGATCAACTTGATGTTAGCATGCATGAAATGTCATGTTATGGTACTGATTTGTAAGTAGGACAGTGTGTGATCATTGTATTCATAATGAAATTTGAATAATTTTCCAAATTCCATTTAAAAAGTAATTATAAGAATTGAATTATTCCTTATTCCACAATTTAGGGTTCTGTAACTTTTTCAAACATAGTTGAAAATAGCATAATCAGAATCTTTGAATTTTTCTGATACTTTTTCATATATAAATTATTTTCATTGGAGTTACAGATTAATTTCTATGATTTTTACAATTTTTAGGAATTTCCTGAATTAGTTTTATACTGGAAATTCTATTTATTGCCTCAGGCTGATGTCAGCAGGTCAGCCGACCTGTTCAGGTCAAACCTGACAGGGGGCCCCACTGGTCAGCCTCTCTGGGACTAATCCCGCGCTGACCAGCCCTAACTGAGGTTTGACTTGGCCTTGGGCCCACTTGTCAGCGAGTGATTAGGTCCCTAAGCTGCTGGGTTAGCTTGCCACGTCGACCCCTACCGGCGGGTGGTCGCCGGCGACCAGGCCCGCGGCGGAGGGCTCGCCGGAGGCGACCTAGCTGGCGCTGCACAACACCAAAACGCATGCGGTTTGTAGCTACAGCATGCTCGTGAAGTGGCCGATTAGGCAGGACCATCTGGGGAGGCTAGGGTCGCCGGAAGAGGCGTCGGCGACGAGCCGGAGCGGCGGCCGAAGCTCGGCCTTCTATACGGGGCGGTTCTAGGGCACGGGGAGGGCAGCTGGAGGGCTCGACACGCTCCTGGAGGCTCCAGGAGCTCGAATCCTAGCTCGGGCGCGTGGATCGGTCATCACAGCGACGGCAGCGACATGGCCGGCGGCGAGAAGCTCTCGGCCTTGGTGGGGAACTAGGATACGATGCACGGGAGAGCGTGGGGCGAGAGGGGAAACGACGACGAGATCACGGCGGTTCCGATGGCGCTGAAGAGGGGCTCGGGGATGCGCCGGAGGAAGCGAATCGATGGGAGAGGTCCGGCGGCCGGAGGTGGAAGACGACGGCGTTGCGGGCGTTGCAGGGCTCGAGGAAGCTTCGGCTTCTGCAGAGATGACCAGGGCGACGAGGCAGAGCTAATGGCGTGCTCTGGGAGGGAATCCTATGGCCAGGGGCACGGGCAGCTCGAGCTCGAGCTCGGCTCTAATGGCGACAGCAAGGAGGAGGAGGAGATCCGGGAGGAGGAGGAGAACCGAGGCGGGGAATGGATAGGGGAGGCTCTGGGGAGCTTATCCCCGTCGTCGCCAACGCGAGGCGGCGGCCAGGCAGGCACGCAGGTGCGTGGCTGCGCCGGAGGGGGCGGCGGCCACCTCGTGCTGCCTACTGGCGCGAGGGAGGGGACGAGCGAGGGAGATGGGCCGGGCCAGGCTAGGCGTCAGGTAAGGTTTTTCCATTTTTTTTTCTGTTTTTGTTTTTTCTGTTTTGCCAATTATTGTTTTGCTAATTAATTCAGCTCCAAAACAAAAGTAAAAAACTATTTTAGACCTCCTGAAATAATTGTTATAACATTCCCAAGCATTTCAAGGGTTTTCAGCATTTTTGGAAATTTATAGTTTCTGATTTCAAATTTAAAACTTGAAACCAGTAGCCTTTTCTATTTATTTAAAATGCTTAAAGTGTCAAGAAAATAGTTTTCTCCAATGCTCATTTACTTTCATGATTTATCAGAAAGTTTGAACATTTCTTCAGGCCATTTTGGGTTCATTGATTTTGAACTAGTTTGAGATTTCCTTTAATTGGAATGGTGGCTAGGGTTTTGAGTTTTTTCCTTGCCACTTTGTTGCTTTTGTTGAAACTTCTTAGATGCAAATGCAAAGAAGACATGAGCACAATGCTATCTTGCTTATGGGTTAGGGATGTGACAAATCATATAAATGAAGACTGAAAAAATGTTAAGTCTTGTAGATGGGGAAATAACACTGCATGACTTTTCAACCCAGATCTAAGTCTTTTCACAAATAAAAGACGGGGATTGCCGACTCATTGCTTGACTAAGATAGCTTGACATGAACAAAGTTCAAGTCAACCTGTGGCCTAATTTCGGGGATATAATCCCAGGATATAACCCTCCCTATGGGGCCGGGTCAAGCTGTAAAGAAGGAGCAATAAGATGGGCCGGCATACTTATCCAGCAAGTCGCCATAGGGCCCAACACCGGAAGACGGCGACTGAAGACATACAAGGCAAGAGATGCCAGAAGCCTTCCTAACTTGGGATGAAAGATATGGTAGATTTGTAGTAGGTCACGGGTGTTTATTCAACCCACACTCTATTGTAAACTCAAGGCCTCTACCTATATATAAAGGAGAGCCCTCGAGCCAAAAAGATCAAGTAAGAAACCCTTGAGAGCTAGTTTAGCGATTTCACACCCTTGTAATTGAGATCTCTATCAATATAGACACAAAGCATGACGTAGGCTTTTACCTCCATTGGAGGGGCCAAACCTGGGTAAATTCATCTCTCATTCCCAACCAAACCCTCTGAGTGACCACATCGCGACGATGGCCTCACCACTAAGTCTGTTTACGACGACATCTACCATGACAAAACCACAACAACAGGGGATTCCTGAGAAAAGTAGATCATCCCCGCGTCAAGCGACTCGGTTGGATCCAATCCCCGCGGCCGTCAGGTTCGCTATCTCCTTTGTCGATTCCCTCCATCGTTGTCGGAGGATGCTGTCGGGCTAAGCCCAGGCAGCCGATGGAGGAAACAGAGGATCCTCCCTTCCCTACATTGGCGGGTCACGCGAGATCTCCTTGCATGTGGAAGCGTCGGTAAGGCCTGCGCTAGAGCAACGCTCAGCTGGCTCCCAGCGTTGTCTTGGGTGGGGGCATGAGTCAAACGATGGTGGACCTCATCGCTTTGGTCCTCGTGGAGATCTCTGTACCTAGGGTGGCAGCCCCAATAAGCATGGCGACTATGCCCTTGGGAGGCAACGCTCCCGGGTGGTGGATGGACGACGGCTTGACCGCGTGTGTGGTGAGTAGCCGGTGGATCTCCTCGTCGTTGTAGGCTCTCTCCCACGGCAGTTGATGGCTTGCGGTCCCGGTCATCGACCTCGGTGCGTTTGCGGGGGCTGGTTGATACTTCTCCATCGTATCTACTTTTCCGAACTGTTTTACTCTTGTTTCGGACTCTAATTTGCATGATTTGAATGGAACTAACCCGGACTGACGTTGTTTTCAGCAGAATTGCCATGGTGTTGTTTTTGTGCAGAAATAAAAGTTCTCGGAATGTCCTGAAAATTTACGGAGAATTTTTCTGGAAGAAAATAAAAATACCTGCGCAAAGATCCACCCGAGGGGGCGTGCCAGTGGGCCACAAGCCCCTGGGCCGTGGACACCCCCCTAGGCCGCGCCGTGAGGGCTTGTGGGGCCCACGTGGCACCACCGCCCCCAAGCTCAGCTCTATTTATTCCGTCTCGCCCGGAAAAAAATAGAGAGAAGGTTTCATCGCGTTTTGCGATACGGAGGTGCCACCACCTCCTAGTCTTCATCTGGAGGGCAGATCTGGAGTCCGTTTTGGGCTCCGGAGAGGGAAAATCGTTGCCATCGTCATCATCAACCTTCCTCCATCGACAATTCCATGATGCTCTTCATCGTTCGTGAGTAATCTCATCGTAGGCTTGCTGGATGATGATGAGTTGGATGAGATCTATCATATAATCGAGTTAGTTTTGACAGGGATTAATTCCTAGTATCCACTATGTTCTAGATTGATGTTGCTACTACTTGGCTATGCTTAATGCTTGTCACTAGGGCCCGAGTGCCCTGATTTCAGATCTGAACCTATTATGTTGTCGCCAATATATGTGTGTTTTAGATCCTATCTTGCAAGTTGTAGTCACCTACTATGTGTTATGACCCGGCAACCCCGGAGTGACAATAGCCGGAACCACTCCTGGAAATTACCATAGTATGAGGAGTTCATGTATTCACCGCGTGTTAATGCGTTGGTCCGGTTCTTTATTAAAAGGAGAACCTTAATATCCTGTAGTTTCCATTAGGACCCCGCTGCCACGGGAGGGATGGACAATAGATGTCAAGCAAGTTCTTTTCCCTAAGCACGTATGACTACATACGGAATACATGCCTACATTAGATTGACGAACGGGAGCTAGTTACATATATCTCCGTGTTATAGCTGTTACATGATGAATCACATCCGTCATACTCATCCATCACCTATCCACTGCCTACGAGTCTTTTACTACTGGTCCTCGCTATGTTACTTTGTCTAGGCTTGTCCCTTCCTACAAAAGGGATTGGGCCACTTTGCTACTACTGTTGCTACTGCTGTTACTTTGCTACTGCTGCTACTGCTGTTCCTTGCTACTTCATTGTTACTTGTTGCAAGATATTTTCCGACACTGTTGTCGGGGAAGAATAGTTACCCGCTCACGCGCAACCTACTGGCGCCATTGATACAATAGTTAGGAATAATCTACCGTCAACAGATCATTTCTGGCACCGTTGCTATCATACCACTTTGCTACTGATACTTTGCTTGCAGACACTAATCTTTCAGGTGTGGTTGAATCTGACAAACTCAGCTGCTAATACTTGAGAATATTCTTTCGCTTCCCCTTTGGCGAACCAACAAATTTGGGTTGAATACTCTACCCTCGAAAACTGTTGCGATCCCCTACACTTGTGGGTTATCAAGACCTTTTCCTGGCGCCATTGCCATGGAGGCACGGCTATATTCTCTGAGTCACTTGGGATTTTCGTCTGCTGATCACTATTAGGAATCCGAAAGATCCAAGAACTAACATCTTGCCTTCCACTACAAGGAGAGGTAAGGAACTGCCATCTAGCTCTACACTTGATTCACCTTCAGTTATGAGTAAGTTTGCGACTTCGCCTCCTGCTAGAAATCTTGATATGTCGCCTGTGCTTGATGATGCTACTTATGCTGCCCATGATGCTATGCTTGATACTATGCCTGATGATACTATGCTTGATACTATGCCTGATGATACTATGCTTGATACTATGCCTGATGATGCTATGCTTGATACTGCTTTGCCACTAGGTGCATTCCTTGATGCACAAATTGATAGAGTTGTTGCTAGATGTGATGATACTTCTGAAACTGCTGATACTATTGAAGTAGAACCTGCTACTATGCCTGAATTGCCTGTTATGCCTGATACACGCTATGTTATGGAGGGAGAGATATCTGAGGATTTTCTTGCGTGTAAGGATAGCTATGATGTTTAGAAATTACGGCGCAAGTGGAAAGAAAAATCTCTGAACGCTAGGATGAAATACGACCCGAAGTTTGCTACTTCACCTATGTTTGTGACCGATAAGGATTATGAATTCTCTGTCGACCCTGAGTTAATCACTCTGGTCGAATCTGATCCTTTTCACGGTTATGTGTCTGAAACAGTTGTAGCCCATCTTACCAAACTACACGATATAGCCACCCTATTCACTAGTGAGGAAAAGATCCGCCACTCCTACATGCCCAAGCTGTTTCCTTTCTCACTAAAGGATGATTTTAAGACCTGGTTCACTTCTCTTGCTCCTGGTTGTGTGCGTAGTCCCGAGGACATGGTCTACTACTTATCTGAAAAATATTTCCCTACCCATAAGAAGCAAGCTGCCTTGCAGGAGATATACAACTTTGCTCAAGCTGAAGAAGAGAGTCTCCCACAAGCTTGGGGAAGGCTCATCCAGCTACTGAATGCTTTGCCTGATCACCCTCTTGAGAAGAATGAAATACTTGGTATCTTCTATAATGGACTTACCGATGCTTCCAAAGACCACCTAGATAGTTGTGCCGGTAGTGTTTTTAGGGAACGAACCGTAGAACAAGTTGAGATTCTAATGAATAACATCTTGTGCAATGAGAATGCTTGGACTATTCCCGAACCACCTCCTAAGCCAACTCCAAAGAAAAGAGGTATTCTATTCCTTAGTCCTGAAGATATGCAAGAAGCCAAGAAATCTATGCAAGAGAAAGGCATTAAATCTGAAGATGTCAAAAATCTACCACCTATCGAAGAGATCCATGGTCTCGATAACCCGATACAGGTAGTAGAAGTAAATTCTCTGCGTAGGTTTGATGAGAGTGATATTCCTTTTGATAAACCTGCTAGCTTATGCATGGATGAATTTGATAACTTTGTTGCCAAACAACAGAGTTTCAATTGGAACAGAATGCTCGTATGCTTAGTCATTTAAGTGCTTGTGTGGACAGAAATGTCAACGATCTTAAGCTTCTGAGTAAACATGCCTCTATGGTTACTACTCAGGTAGAACAAGTACTTAAAGCTCAGAATGACTTGCTCAATGAGTTGAATGAAAATTCTGTCTCAGTCGTCACTAGAGGCAGTAGAATGACCTAGGAACCTTTGTATCCTGAGGGTCATCCGAAGAGAATTGAACAAGATTCTCAAGGAGTTAGCACTGATGCACCTAGTCATCCTAGAAAGAAGAAGAAAGATGATAGGAACCTGCACGCTAGCAACCCTGTTGCTGCTACACCTGAGAGTCCAAACGATGTCTCTGTCTCTGATGTTGAAACACAATCTGGTGATGAACATGAGCCTAATGATGATATCAATAGTGATGTTCATGAAGATGCTCAACCTAGCAATGATAAGGATGTGGAGATTGAACCTGATCTTGATAACCCACAACCTAAGACTAAAAGATACGATAAGAATGACTTCACTGCTAGGAAGCACGGTAAAGAAAGGGAACCATGGGTTCAGAAACCTATGCCCTTTCCTCCCAAACCATCCAAGAAAAAGGATGATGAGGATTTTGAGCGATTCGTTGAAATGATCAGACGTGTCTTTCTGCAAATGCGTTTGACGGATATGCTCAAGATGTCTCCATATGCTAAGTACATGAAAGATATTGTGAATAATAATAGGAGGATACCTGATCTTGAGATCTCCGCCATGTTTTCCAATCACACTTTCAAGGGTGGAACTCCTAAGAAACTAGGTGATCCCGGTGTGCCCACTATACCTTGCTCCATTAAAGGCAACTACGTTAAAACTGCGTTATGCAACCTTGGAGCCGGTGTTAGTGTTATGCCTCTCTCACTTTATCGTAGGCTTGAACTGGATAAGTTGACACCCACTGAAATCTCTGTGCAAATGGCCGACAAATCAACTACTTTCCCTATCGGCATTTGCGAGGATGTGCCTGTTGTGGTTGCTAACACCACTATCTTAACAGACTTTGTTATCTTGGATATTCCCGAGGACGATGACATGGCGGTCATCCTCGGAAGACCCTTTTTAAACACTGCAGGGGCTGTTATAGGTTGCAACAAAGGAAATGTCACTTTCCATGTCAACGGTAATGAGCATACGGTGCACTTTCCGAAGAAACAATATCGAGTACATTGCATCAATGCTATCAAAAAACTTCATCGATTCTTATTGGGAGCTTTGAATGCCCTATTCCTCGTGTCAAGATGAAGTATGATTTGCTTGTTGGGGAGATACACATCCCCATTGAGGTGACCTAGTGACTATTCAAAAATTCTCCGTTCTCGTTTGCGATTCGAAAAGTTTTGTCGAGGGGATTTGATTAACCCCATTGACGGATTTCTTTCGATGACCATGAGATGGATGAATCAAGGAGTCACAAACATCTATTCCAAGCTTTTGCTTTTGGTTCCTTAGAAGAAAAATGATAGATTTAGTTTAGTTTTCCCTGTTTTCTGTCTTAGCGTCCCGTGGAAAAATACCCCGAAAATAAAAGTTCTCCGAACGTCCTGAAAATCAAGTATGATTTTTTCTGGATTTTTTGAAAAATACTAAGACGAAGAGCTTGTCTGGGGGCTGTACTAGTGGTCCACAAGCCCTGACGGCGCGGGCACCCCCCTGGCCGCGCCACACAGGCTTGTGGGGCCCACAGGCACCCCCTCCAATCATTCTTGCTCTCATCTGGTTCTCCTACCTCCAGAAAAAATCGTTTCGCAGCTCAAACTCGTGTTCTTGCTCCTCTTGCTGGGATTTTTGATCTCTTTGCTCAAATCACCATTCTCCGAACTGTTTTGGGGAAATTACTCCTTGGTAAGTGACTCCTCCATTGGTCCAATTAGTTTTTGCTCTAGTGCCTTATACTTCGCGTATTTTTGCTGCCTTGGTGACCTTGTTCTTGAGCTTTGCATGCTAATTTTAGCTGGTCCCAAGTAGTTTTGATGCATAATATGGCCTCTAGGCACTCGTTGGAGTAGTTGCTACAAGTTTATTTGAACCTTGTTCACCTTTCCTTTGGGTCATTGAAAATTTCAGAAAAGGAAGATGTTCGGGAGAAACTTCCATGGTGGTTCCTCAAGCAAGAGAGGTCCCCGTCTTGCGACTCGGGAGTCTGATCCTTTCGAACCTAGGTACGCGCAGGTACAACCATGTGAATGGCCTTCTGATGAATTTATGATGGAGGCAGGTTTCAAAGATGAGTTTGATGCACTTGTTCATAACGTTGTACTCGAAGAATTCATCTCCGATAAATGCGAACAGTATGTTGCTCTCACTGCCTCTTTTGTTCGTAGATTCAAATTTTCAGTTGGCCATGAAACATCGGTACTGTTTGATCTCTATGATAAATCTTATACCATGGATTTAGAGGATTTCAATAGAATTTGCAAAATACCTATTTGGGGTAGCCTCAATGATCCTCCTAAATCTTCGGTTAGAGATTTTTTCTCTGGTATTACAGTTGGAGAAGCTAGAGACATTACGCAAGCTACCATGGGGAGTATTCATTTTCCTGCCTTGCATTATTTTGCCCTCTTCATAGGCAGATGCATTAATGGCAAGATTGAGCATTGTCACCTCTACGCACTCGACCTTAGTATCCTTAAGAGCGCAGTGACGGGTGACAAAAGCTTTAGCATGGGAGCTATAATAGCAAGGAGGCTGAATAAGAATGCTAATGAAGGGGATTTCTTTGGTGGGATCTATGCCACTCGTATAGCAAATTTTCTTGGAGTACCCATCCGCGAAGGAGATGTCCTGCTTCATACATCTTTCCTTGACCGCGTCGCTTTGACACACTACTAGTTCCTTGAGATGGATGACGAATCCCTCCTATACCGTGTGATATTTAACCGGCAGCGTGCTTTCCATATTACCCTTCCTGCTCCTGCCTTCTTTGACTTTCAGGTAAAACGGAGATATTATTACATAACTAGAGGAGATGCAGAGGACTATGAGAGGGAGTCAAAGGTTGCTTGTCTCCGTGAGGCAGCTATTCAGGCAGTGGCTGCAGCGCTCCCGTATAACCCCCATTATGATTCTGGGTTTCGCGAGGACCATCCTTGGGAGTAGACCAACTTAGGCCAAAAGCCTAGGCTTGGGGGAGTACGTGTTTCTCACCAACTTTATATTCTTGCTTATGCTTTCACTTTGGTAGCTGGTGTTCACACTTTGCCACTGTATCATCCATGCTAGTTTATTTTCTTTTTCTCGTTTTCTTTTCGTGTGTCTGTCTAGTTTGAGAAAAAACCAAAAAGATTTTCTTTTCTTCTTTTTCTTGTTGGGAGCTTTCCCGTGAAAATAGTTTTCTTTTTCTTTGGGTCAAGGTAGAAGACCATGGTTACAATGTTTAGTGGCTCTTGCATGCATACCTGTTTAGCTTTCAAAGAGACAAATTACTTTGTCTTCTCCTTTGTGTTTGCCTGCAGATTCCAGCGTAGTCCAATGCACGAGCACGCCTATTATTGTTCACATCATTCGGTCATGCAAGTGAAAGGCAATAATGACGATATACGATGAAGTGACTGAGCCTGGAAAAGCTAGTATGAACTCGATCTATTTTGTTTTTGTAAATATGACTAGCTCTTCATGCCTGATTCAGCTTTGTTGTGAGAGAAACATGTTTGCAATGACAACTTAGAGATCATAGTTGCTTATGCCATGCTTACTTAGCTAGGAGCTTATAATGGTCTGTCTTGGTTGCCAACATGAATGTTGAGATGACTATGATGTAGTATGATAGGATGGTATCCTCCTTTGAATGTTTCAAGTGGCTTAACTTGGCGCATGTTCACTCATGTAGTTGAAACAAAATCAACATAGCCTCTATGATGTTCATGTTCATGGTGATTTATGTCCTACTCATGCTTTCACTCAATGTTAGTTAATCTCAATGCATTTTGATGACTATTGTCGCTCTCTAGTTGGTCGATTCCCAGTCTTTTGCTAGCCTTCACTTGTACTAAGTGGGAATACTGCTTGTGCATCCACCTCCATAAACCCAAAGTTGTTCCATATGAGTCCACCATACCTACCTATGTGTGGTATCTGCCTGCCGTTCCAAGTAAATTTGTATGTGCCACTCTCTAAACCTTCAAGAAATAATATATTTTGCATGCCCGAACCGCTCATGTGGTGACAGGGGGCTATTAGTATCTTCCATCCTAGGCGTGTTATCCTCGATATGTGTTTATTCACTATCATTCACGAGAAAGGGGCCGGTAATTGGAATTCCCAGTTCCATGCTCAAATCGAAAAGATGATTGCAAACAAAACTCCCCCAGGTGATGTTGGTATGGACGGTACCCGAGGATTCGACTAGCCGTGGAGTGTGATTGATTGGTGGTGGGGGAGTCAAAACTTTACTTTTCTGTTTGGGAACCGCCTATAGCATGTGTAGCGTGGAAGATGTTGAGAACTCTTCACTACTAGGAAAAGGCTTGCTAATGGCGCACCTATTTTGGCTA